>NC_092336.1:287255000-287860416 GCF_046630445.1 Rutidosis leptorrhynchoides | reverse complement strand
AGGTCAAAACCTCGCAAAGAGATCAATTAATATGAAACGTTTATAATCGATATGAACGGGACATTTCAGTTGGTATCCGAGCGTTGGTCTTAGAGAACCAGAATTTTGCATTAGTGTGTCTTACCGAGTTTGTTAGGATGCATTAGTGAGTCTGGACTTCGACCGTGTTTTTCTTCAGAAACAATTGCTTAACATTTTGTTTTGTTGGAAACTATATATTATTAACATGTAAATATTATGTGATATATTAATCTCTTAACGTGCTTGATATTGTGTGATAAATGTCTACCTCTAGTACAAATCCCATCGACTCACCTAATAATAATGAAGAGTCGAATATATTTTGGGAAGATTCACAAATTTCCGAAGAGGAACCGGAAGAGGAGGAACCGAAAGAAAGGAACCGGAAGAGGAGGAACCGGAAGAGGAGGAACCGGAAGAGGAGGAACCGGAAGAAGAAGAGGTTCCGGAGGAAGAAATATTGATACCTACAGTAAATCGATTAAATAAAAGAAAATCCTCAACCAACGGACCAAAGTTAATAATGGTCAATGGTGTTTCCTCCGAGGAAGCAAAATATTGGGAAGATTACCAATTTTCCGATGAATCGGATCCCGATGAGGATTCCGATGATGTTATAGAAATTACCTTGATCCAATTTAATAAAGCAAAAGAAAATAATAAGGGACTAGGTATAAAAATAGAGAAACCTGATTCCAACCCCGATGAACTATATATGTATCGTCAACACCCGTATTTCTTAAGTTGTAACAATAACCCGGGAACCTCTAAGCCACCAGGTTTTTCTAAACCATTTGTGAAAACAACAGCTCGTATTAGAGGAACATCATATAACCCTAGAAAATTAGCAAAACGAAACAGGTCCAAAGAGGAAGAAACTAGTGAGTCGGAATAAAGAGTTGTTATCATGAGGTGTAAAATATGTAAAATAAGTGTGCTTGTACTTTTCTTGTTGTATGTGAAAATTGCTTGTATTATTTGATAATTATCTTTTACGAATCTAATTCTCGTCTGTTTTATAGTATAAAAACACAATGGACGTTAAGGATAGACAACCAAAAATTTTAGAAGACCTACCCGGGGACATGATTGATGAAATCTTTTCTAAAGTCGGTCAGAATTCGTCGGCACAATTATTTATGGCAAAATTAGTTTGTAGAATATTTGAAGAACGTTCCAGGCATGCCTTAGTTTATAAAAGGCTTTCATTTGAAAGATAGGGTATATCACATTGGGGACACCGTAAGTTACCCCGTGTTTTCTTTAAAGCGTTAAATGCGGGGAACCCAAATGCAATTTTACGCTACGGGTTAAAAACCTATTTTGACTCAACATATCCCAACGTAGAACTTCATGAGTTAGAAAGAGCTTCTAACATGCAACATAAAGAAGCATGTTATGCTTACGGGTTAGTGATGTTCGCTTCTCACCAAAGCGAGAAAAAGAACATCGGATTACAACTTTTAAATAAAACCTTCCCACAAGTGACGGATTCAGTAGTTGGGGTGAGAAACAAGGTTTTTAGATTATTACGGGGCTGTTGGGCATTACGAAACCCTCATGCCTTTGACGACGTTACAACATGCTGTCTTGTCAACGGCCACAATGGTTATGTTCCACAAGACCAAGGATGGGAAGTAGTCTTAGTAAAACCAGAATGCATGACTTGTTTCTGGACTTATGAATTACGTGTTTTTATTGCCTTTGCTGAAGGACTTGCGTATTAACTAGGATTGTTGTCACAACTGTTTTGTATCAAAGTTATTGTGTGAAATGACCCGTTCTTATTGATTAAAAACGTTCCATATTAATTGATTTCGTTGCGAGGTTTTGACCTCTATATGAGACGTTTTTCAAAGACTGCATTCATTTTTAAAACAAACCATAACCTTTATTTCATAAATAAAGGTTTAAAAAGCTTTACGTAGATTATCAAATAATGATAATCTAAAATATCCTGTTTACACACGACCATTACATAATGGTTTACAATACAAATATGTTACATCGAAATCAGTTTCTTGAATGCAGTTTTTACACAGTATCATACAAACATGGACTCCAAATCTTGTCCTTATTTTAGTATGCAACAGCGGAAGCTCTTAGTATTCACCTGAGAATAAACATGCTTTAAACGTCAACAAAAATGTTGGTGAGTTATAGGTTTAACCTATATATATCAAATCGTAACAATAGACCACAAGATTTCATATTTCAATATACATCCCATACATAGAGATAAAAATCATTCATATGGTGAACACCTGGTAACCGACATTAACAAGATGCATATATAAGAATATCCCCATCATTCCGGGACACCCTTCGGATATGATATAAATTTCGAAGTACTAAAGCATCCGGTACTTTGGATGGGGTTTGTTAGGCCCAATAGATCTATCTTTAGGATTCGCGTCAATTAGGGTGTCTGTTCCCTAATTCTTAGATTACCAGACTTAATAAAAAGGGGCATATTCGATTTCGATAATTCAACCATAGAATGTAGTTTCACGTACTTGTGTCTATTTTGTAAATCATTTATAAAACCTGCATGTATTCTCATCCCAAAAATATTAGATTTTAAAAGTGGGACTATAACTCACTTTCACAGATTTTTTTACTTCGTCGGGAAGTAAGACTTGGCCACTGGTTGATTCACGAACCTATAACAATATATACATATATATATATATATATATATATATATATATATATATATATATATATATATATATATATATATATATATATATATATATATATATATATATATATATATATATATATATATATATATATATCAAAGTATGTTCAAAATATATTTACAACACTTTTAATGTATTTTGATGTTTTAAGTTTATTAAGTCAGCTGTCCTCGTTAGTAACCTACAACTAGTTGTCCACAGTTAGATGTACAGAAATAAATCGATAAATATTATCTTGAATCAATCCACGACCCAGTGTATACGTATCTCAGTATTGATCACAACTCAAACTATATATATTTTGGAATCAACCTCAACCCTGTATAGGTAACTCCAACATTCACATATAGAGTGTCTATGGTTGTTCCGAAATATATATAGATGTGTCGACATGATAGGTCGAAACATTGTATACGTGTCTATGGTATCTCAAGATTACATAATATACAATACAAGTTGATAAGTTATGGTTGGAATAGATTTGTTACCAATTTTCACGTAGCTAAAATGAGAAAAATTATCCAATCTTGTTTTACCCATAACTTCTTCATTTTAAATACGTTTTGAGTGAATCAAATTGCTATGGTTTCATATTGAACTCTATTTTATGAATCTAAACAAAAAAAGTATAGGTTTATAGTCGGAAAAATAAGTTACAAGTCGTTTTTGTAAAGGTAGTCATTTCAGTCGAAAGAACGACGTCTAGATGACCATTTTAGAAAACATACTTCCACTTTGAGTTTAACCATAATTTTTGGATATAGTTTCACGTTCATAATAAAAATCATTTTCTCAGAATAACAACTTTTAAATCAAACTTTATCATAGTTTTTAATTAACTAACCCAAAACAGCCCGCGGTGTTACTACGACGGCGTAAATCCGGTTTTACGGTGTTTTTCGTGTTTCCAGGTTTTAAATCATTAAGTTAGCATATCATATAGATATAGAACATGTGTTTAGTTGATTTTAAAAGTCAAGTTAGAAGGATTAACTTTTGTTTGCGAACAAGTTTAGAATTAACTAAACTATGTTCTAGTGATTACAAGTTTAAACCTTCGAATAAGATAGCTTTATATGTATGAATTGAATGATGTTATGAACATCATTACTACCTTAAGTTCCTTGGATAAACCTACTGGAAAAGAGAAAAATGGATCTAGCTTCAACGGATCCTTGGATGGCTCGAAGTTCTTGAAGCAGAATCATGACACGAAAACAAGTTCAAGTAAGATCATCACTTGAAATAAGATTTTTATAGTTATAGAAATTGAACCAAAGTTTAAATATGATTATTACCTTGTATTAGAATGATAACCTACTGTAAGAAGCAAAGATTTCTTGAGGTTGGATGATCACCTTACAAGATTGGAAGTGAGCTAGCAAACTTGAAAGTATTCTTGATTTTATGTAACTAGAACTTGTAGAATTTATGAAGAACACTTATAACTTGAAGATAGAACTTGAGAGAGATCAATTAGATGAAGAAAATTGAAGAATCAAAGTGTTTGTAGGTGTTTTTGGTCGTTGGTGTATGGATTAGATATAAAGGATATGTAATTTTGTTTTCATGTAAATAAGTCATGAAGGATTACTCATATTTTTGTAATTTTATGAGATATTTCATGCTAGTTGCCAAATGATGGTTCCTACATGTGTTAGGTGACTCACATGGGCTGTTAAGAGCTGATCATTGGAGTGTATATACCAATAGTACATACATCTAAAAGCTGTGTATTGTACGAGTACGAATACGGGTGCATACGAGTAGAATTGTTGATGAAACTGAACGAGGATGTAATTGTAAGCATTTTTGTTAAGTAGAAGTATTTTGATAAGTGTATTGAAGTCTTTCAAAAGTGTATAAATACATATTAAAACACTACATGTATATACATTTTAACTGAGTCGTTAAGTCATCGTTAGTCGTTACATGTAAGTGTTGTTTTGAAACCTTTAGGTTAACGATCTTGTTAAATGTTTTTAACCCAATGTTTATAATATCAAATGAGATTTTAAATTATTATATTATCATGATATTATCATGTATGAATATCTCTTAATATGATATATATACATTAAATGTCTTTACAACGATAATCGTTACATATATGTCTCGTTTAAAAATCATTAAGTTAGTAGTCTTGTTTTTACATATGTAGTTTATTGTTAATATACTTAATGATATGTTTACTTATCATAGTATCATGTTAACTATATATATATCCATATATATGTCATCATATAGTTTTTACAAGTTTTAACGTTCGTGAATCACCGGTCAACTTGGGTGGTCAATTGTCTATATGAAACATATTTCAATTAATCAAGTCTTAACAAGTTTGATTGCTTAACATGTTGGTAACATTTAATCATGTAAATATCAATCTCAATTAATATATATAAACATGGAAAAGTTCGGGTCACTACAGTACCTACCCGTTAAATAAATTTCGTCCTGAAATTTTAAGCTGTTGAAGGTGTTGACGAATCTTCTGGAAATAGATGCGGGTATTTCTTCTTCATCTGATCTTCACGCTCCCAGGTGAACTCGGGTCCTCTACGAGCATTCCATCGAACCTTAACAATTGGTATCTTGTTTTGCTTAAGTCTTTTAACCTCACGATCCATTATTTCGACGGGTTCTTCGATGAATTGAAGTTTTTCGTTGATTTGGATTTCATCTAACGGAATAGTGAGATCTTCTTTAGCAAAACATTTCTTCAAATTCGAGACGTGGAAAGTGTTATGTACAGCCGCGAGTTGTTGAGGTAACTCAAGTCGGTAAGCTACTGGTCCGACACGATCAATAATCTTGAATGGTCCAATATACCTTGGATTTAATTTCCCTCGTTTACCAAATCGAACAACGCCTTTCCAAGGTGCAACTCTAAGCATGACCATCTCTCCAATTTCAAATTCTATATCTTTTCTTTTAATGTCAGCATAGCACTTTTGTCGACTTTGGGCGGTTTTCAACCGTTGTTGAATTTGGATGATCTTCTCGGTAGTTTCTTGTATAATCTCCGGACCCGTAATATGTCTATCCCCCACTTCACTCCAACAAATCAGAGACCTGCACTTTCTACCATAAAGTGCTTCAAACGGCGCCATCTCAATGCTTGAATGGTAGCTGTTGTTGTAGGAAAATTCTGCTAATGGTAGATGTCGATCCCAACTGTTTCTGAAATCAATAACACATGCTCGTAGCATGTCTTCAAGCGTTTGTATCGTCCTTTCGCTCTGCCCATCAGTTTGTGGATGATAGGCAGTACTCATGTCTAGACGAGTTCCTAATTCTTGCTGTAATGTCTGCCAGAATCTTGAAATAAATCTACCATCCCTATCAGAGATAATAGAGATTGGTATTCCATGTCTGGAGACGACTTCCTTCAAATACAGTCGTGCTAACTTCTCCATCTTGTCATCTTCTCTTATTGGCAGGAAGTGTGCTGATTTGGTGAGACGATCAACTATTACCCAAATAGTATCAAAACCACTTGCAGTCCTTGGCAATTTAGTGATGAAATCCATGGTAATGTTTTTCCATTTCCATTCCGGGATTTTGGGTTGTTGAAGTAGACCTGATGGTTTCTGATGCTCAGCTTTGACCTTAGAACACGTCAAACATTCTCCTACGTATTTAGCAACATCGGCTTTCATACCCGGCCACCAAAAATGTTTCTTGAGATCCTTGTACATCTTCCCCGTTCCAGTATGTCTTGAGTATCTGGTTTTATGAGCTTCTCTAAGTACCATTTCTCTCATATCTCCAAATTTTGGTACCCAAATCCTTTCAGCCCTATACCGGGTTCCGTCTTCCCGAATATTAAGATGCTTCTCCGATCCTTTGGGTATTTCATCCTTTAAATTTCCCTCTTTTAAAACTCCTTGTTGCGCCTCCTTTATTTGAGTAGTAAGGTTATTATGAATCATTATATTCATAGATTTTACTCGAATGGGTTCTCTGTCCTTCCTGCTCAAGGTATCGGCTACCACATTTGCCTTCCCCGGGTGGTAACGAATCTCAAAGTCGTAATCGTTCAACAATTCAATCCACCTACGCTGCCTCATATTCAATTGTTTCTGATTAAATATGTGTTGAAGACTTTTGTGGTCGGTATATATAATACTCTTGACCCCATATAAGTAGTGCCTCCAAGTCTTTAATGCAAAAACAACCGCGCCTAATTCCAAATCATGCGTCGTATAATTTTGTTCGTGAATCTTCAATTGTCTAGACGCATAAGCAATCGCCTTCGTTCGTTGCATTAATACACAACCGAGACCTTGCTTTGATGCGTCACAATAAATCATAAAATCATCATTCCCTTCAGGCAATGACAATATAGGTGTCGTAGTTAGCTTTTTCTTCAATAACTGAAACGCTTTCTCTTGTTCATCATTCCATTCAAATTTCTTCCCTTTATGCGTTAATGCAGTCAAGGGTTTTGCTATTCTGGAAAAGTCTTGGATGAACCTTCTGTAGTAACCAGCTAGTCCTAAAAACTGGCGTATGTGTTTCGGAGTTTTCGGGGTTTCCCACTTTTTAACAGTTTCTATCTTTGCCGGATCCACCTTAATACCTTTTTTGTTCACTATGTGACCGAGGAATTGAACTTCTTCCAACCAAAATGCACACTTTGAAAACTTAGCTTACAATTCTTCCTTCCTCAATACTTCTAACACTTTTCTCAAATGTTCACCGTGTTCTTGGTCATTCTTTGAGTAAATAAGTATGTCATCAATGAAAACAATGACAAACTTGTCAAGGTATGGTCCACACACTCGGTTCATAAGGTCCATGAACACAGCTGGTGCATTTGTTAAACCAAACGGCATGACCATAAACTCGTAATGACCGTAACGTGTTCTGAAAGCAGTCTTTGGAATATCATCTTCTTTCACCCGCATTTGATGATACCCGGAACGTAAGTCAATCTTTGAATAAACAGAAGAGCCTTGTAGTTGATCAAATAAGTCGTCGATTCTCGGTAGTGGGTAGCGGTTCTTGATGGTAAGTTTGTTCAACTCTCGGTAGTCGATACACAACCTGAATGTACCATCTTTCTTCTTGACAAACAAAACAGGAGCTCCCCACGGTGATGTGCTTGGTCGAATGAAAGCATGCTCTAAAAGTTCTTGTAATTGGCTTTGCAGTTCTTTCATCTAGCTGGGTGCGAGTCTGTAAGGAGCACGAGCTATTGGTGCAGCTCCTGGTACAAGATCTATTCGAAATTCAACGGATCGATGTGGGGGTAATCCCGGTAATTCTTTCAGAAATACATCGGGAAATTCTTTTGCAATGGGAACATCATTGATGCTCTTTTCTTCAGTTTGTACTTTCTCGACGTGTGCTAGAACAGCATAGCAACCTTTTCTTATTAGTTTTTGTACCTTCAAATTACTAATAAGATGTAGCTTCGTGTTGCCCTTTTCTCCGTACACCATTAAGGGTTTACCTTTTTCTCGTATAATGCGAATTGCATTTTTGTAACAAACGATCTCTGCTTTCACTTCTTTCAACCAGTCCATACCGATTATCACATCAAAACTCCCTAACTCTACTAGTATCAAGTCAATCTTAAATGTTTCGCTAACCAGTTTAATTTCTCGATTCCGACATATATTATCTGCTGAAATTAATTTACCATTTGCTAATTCGAGTAAAAATTTACTATCCAAAGGCGTCAATGGACAACTTAATTTAGCACAAAAATCTCTACTCATATAGCTTCTATCCGCACCCGAATCAAATAAAACGTAAGCAGATTTATTGTCAATAAGAAACGTACCCGTAACAAGCTCCGGGTCTTCTTGTGCCTCTGCCGCATTAATATTGAAAACTCTTCCGCGGCCTTGTCCATTCGTGTTCTCCTGGTTCGGGCAATTTCTAATAATGTGGCCCGGTTTTCCACATTTATAACAAACTACATTGGCATAACTTGCTCCGACACTACTTACTCCGCCATTACTCGTTCCGACACCATTTGTTCCTTTCGTTCTATTAACCCCTGGTCCGTAGACCTCACACTTCACCGCGCTATGACCATTTCTTTTACACTTGTTGCAAAATTTGGTGCAGAACCCCGAGTGATACTTTTCACACCTTTGGCATAGCTGCTTCTGATTGTTGTTGTTGTTGCGATTATTATTGTTGTTGGGATGATTGTTGTAGTTGCTGTTGTTGTTGTTGTTGTTGTTGTTGGGTCGTTTGTTGTAGTTGCGATTGATGTTGCGATTGTTGGGATAATTGTTGCGATTATTGTTGTAATTGCTGTTGTTGTTGTATTGGTGATTCTTATCATCGTTTTCCTCCCACTTTCTTTTGACTTGCTTCACATTGCCCTCTTCAGCAGTCTGTTCTTTAATTCTTTCTTCAATCTGGTTCACTAGTTTGTGAGCCATTCTACATGCATGTTGTATGGAGGCGGGCTCGTGTGAACTTATATCTTCTTGGATTCTTTCCGGTAATCCTTTCACAAACGCGTCGATCTTCTCTTCCTCATCTTCGAATGCTCCCGGACATAATAGGCACAATTCTGTGAATCGTCTTTCATACGTGGTAATATCAAATCCTTGGGTTCGTAACCCTCTAAGTTCTGTCTTGAGCTTATTGACCTCGGTTCTGGGACGGTACTTCTCGTTCATCAAGTGCTTGAATGCTGACCACGGTAGTGCGTACGCATCGTCTTGTCCCACTTGCTCTAGATAGGTATTCCACCATGTTAATGCAGAACCTGTGAAGTTATGCGTAGCGTACTTCACTTTGTCCTCTTCATTACACTTACTTATGGCAAACACCGATTCGACCTTCTCGGTCCACCGTTTCAATCCGATCGGTCCTTCGGTTCCATCAAATTCCAAAGGTTTGCAGGCAGTGAATTCTTTGTAGGTGCATCCTACACGATTTCCTGTACTGCTAGATCCAAGGTTATTGTTGGTATGTAGCGCAGCCTGTACTGCGGCTATGTTTGAAGCTAGAAAAGTACGGAATTCCTCTTCATTCATATTCACGGTGTGTCGAGTAGTCGGTGCCATTTCCTTCAAAATAGTCAAATGGAACAAGTTAATCATACAGAATATTAAGAGTAGTTAATAGTATTTCGTAGCATAATATGAACTCGTTTATAAAAGCTTTTTCTTCATATTAGCGTTTTATAAGTTTAAATTCGGGTAGTACCTACCCGTTAAGTTCATACTTAGTAGCTAATATACAATTCAACTACTACAATTCTATATGAAAAACTGATTATAATAATATTTCGCGTTCAAACTTTTACACAATATTTTACAAACTTACAATACAGCTTATTTTACATATAGCATGAAATATAGCACACAATAAATTTGATACAAGATGGTTGTGAAGATAATTCTAGCTAGTACACAAGTCGTTCAGCAAAGGCAATAAAGACACGTAATTCATACGTCCAGAAACAAGTCATGCATTCTGGTTTTACTAGGATTACTTCCCATCCTTGGTCTTGTGGAACATAACTGTTATGGCCGTTGATAAGACAGCGTGTTTTAACGTCGTCAAAGGTATGAGGGTTACGTAATGTCCAACAGTCCCGTAACAATCTAAAAACCTCATTTCTTACCCCAATTACCGACTCCGTCACTTGTGGGAACATTTTGTTTAATAGTTGTAGCCCGATGTTCTTGTTCTCACTTTGGTGAGAAGCGAACATTACTAATCCGTAAGCATAACATGCTTCTTTATGTTGCATGTTAGCCGCTTTTTCTAAATCACGAAGTCCAATATTGGGATATATTGAGTCAAAATAATTTCTTAACCCATTGCGTAAAATAGCATTTGGGTTCCCCGCAATAAATGCGTCAAAGTAAACACATCGTAACTTATGGATTTCCCAATGTGATATCCCCCATCTTTCGAACGAAAGCCTTTTATAAACCAAGGCATTCTTGGAACGTTCTTCGAATATCTTACAAACTGATCTCGCCTTAAATAGTTGTGCCGAAGAATTCTGACCGACTCTAGACAAGATTTCATCAATCATGTCTCCGGGTAGGTCTCTTAAAATATTGGGTTGTCTATCCATTTTGTGTTTTTATACTGTAAAATAGACAAGAGTTAGATTCATAAAAAAAATACTTATTAATACAAGCAATTTTTACATATATCATAAAGCATAAGCACACTATATTACATATATTACACCACACGAATACAACTATCTTATTCCGACTCGCTTGTTTTTTCTTCTTCGGTTTTGGTTCGTTTTGCCAAGTTTCTAGGGATATATGATGTTCCCCTAATACGAGCCGTCGTTTTCCACATTGGTTTAGAAAAACCTGGTGGTTTAGAGGTTCCCGGGTCATTGTTACAATTTAAGGACTTCGGGGGTTGACGATACATATAAAGTTCATCGGGGTTGGAATTAGATTTCTCTATTTTTATGCCCTTTCCCTTATTATTTTCTTTTGCCTTTTTAAATTCAGTTGGGGTAATTTCTATAACATCATCGGAATTCTCGTCGGAATCCGATTCATCGGAGAATTGGTAATCCTCCCAATATTTTGCTTCCTTGGCGGAAACACCATTGACCATAATTAACCTTGGTCGGTTGGTTGAGGATTTTCTTTTACTTAACCGTTTTATTATTTCCCCCACCGGTTCTATTTCTTCATCCGGTTCCGATTCTTCTTCCGGTTCCGATTCTTCTTCCGGTTTCGACTCTTCTTCCGGTTCCTCTTCGGGAACTTGTGAATCAGTCCACGAATCATTCCAATTTACATTTGACTCTTCATTATTATTAGGTGAGTCAATGAGACTTGTTCTAGAGGTAGACATCTATCACATAATATCAAATGCGTTAAGAGATTAATATATCACATAATATTCAAATGTTAAAAATATCTAGTTTCCAACAAAATTTGTTAAGCAATCATTTTTCAAGTAAACACGGTCGAAGTCCAGACTCACTAATACATCCTAACAAACTCGATAAGACACACTAATGCAAAATTCTGGTTCTCTAAGACCAACGCTCGGATACCAACTGAAATGTCCCGTTCTTATTGATTAAAAACGTTCCATATTAATTGATTTCGTTGCGAGGTTTTGACCTCTATATGAGACGTTTTTCAAAGACTGCATTCATTTTTAAAACAAACCATAACCTTTATTTCATAAATAAAGGTTTAAAAAGCTTTACGTAGATTATCAAATAATGATAATCTAAAATATCCTGTTTACACACGACCATTACATAATGGTTTACAATACAAATATGTTACATCGAAATCAGTTTCTTGAATGCACTTTTTACACAGTATCATACAAACATGGACTCCAAATCTTGTCCTTATTTTAGTATGCAACAGCGGAAGCTCTTAGTATTCACCTGAGAATAAACATGCTTTAAACGTCAACAAAAATGTTGGTGAGTTATAGGTTTAACCTATATATATCAAATCGTAACAATAGACCACAAGATTTCATATTTCAATATACATCCCATACATAGAGATAAAAATCATTCATATGGTGAACACCTGGTAACCGACATTAACAAGATGCATATATAAGAATATCCCCATCATTCCGGGACACCCTTCGGATATGATATAAATTTCGAAGTACTAAAGCATCCGGTACTTTGGATGGGGTTTGTTAGGCCCAATAGATCTATCTTTAGGATTCGCGTCAATTAGGGTGTCTGTTCCCTAATTCTTAGATTACTAGACTTAATAAAAAGGGGCATATTCGATTTCGATAATTCAACCATAGAATGTAGTTTCACGTACTTGTGTCTATTTTGTAAATCATTTATAAAACCTGCATGTATTCTCATCCCAAAAATATTAGATTTTAAAAGTGGGACTATAACTCACTTTCACAGATTTTTTTACTTCGTCGGGAAGTAAGACTTGGCCACTGGTTGATTCACGAACCTATAACAATATATACATATATATATATATATATATATCAAAGTATGTTCAAAATATATTTACAACACTTTTAATGTATTTTGATGTTTTAAGTTTATTAAGTCAGCTGTCCTCGTTAGTAACCTACAACTAGTTGTCCACAGTTAGATGTACAGAAATAAATCGATAAATATTATCTTGAATCAATCTACGACCCAGTGTATACGTATCTCAGTATTGATCACAACTCAAACTATATATATTTTGGAATCAACCTCAACCCTGTATAGCTAACTCCAACATTCACATATAGAGTGTCTATGGTTGTTCCGAAATATATATAGATGTGTCGACATGATAGGTCGAAACATTGTATACGTGTCTATGGTATCTCAAGATTACATAATATACAATACAAGTTGATAAGTTATGGTTGGAATAGATTTGTTACCAATTTTCACGTAGCTAAAATGAGAAAAATTATCCAATCTTGTTTTACCCATAACTTCTTCATTTTAAATCCGTTTTGAGTGAATCAAATTGCTATGGTTTCATATTGAACTCTATTTTATGAATATAAACAAAAAAAGTATAGGTTTATAGTCAGAAAAATAAGTTACAAGTCGTTTTTGTAAAGGTAGTCATTTCAGTCGAAAGAACGACGTCTAGATGACCATTTTAGAAAACATACTTCCACTTTGAGTTTAACCATAATTTTTGGATATAGTTTCATGTTCATAATAAAAATCATTTTCTAAGAATAACAACTTTTAAATCAAAGTTTATCATAGTTTTTAATTAACTAACCTAAAACAGCCCGCGGTGTTACTACGACGGCGTAAATCCGGTTTTACGGTGTTTTTCGTGTTTCCAGGTTTTAAATCATTAAGTTAGCATATCATATAGATATAGAACATGTGTTTAGTTGATTTTAAAAGTCAAGTTAGAAGGATTAACTTTTGTTTGCGAACAAGTTTAGAATTAACTAAACTATGTTCTAGTGATTACAAGTTTAAACCTTCGAATAAGATAGCTTTATATGTATGAATTGAATGATGTTATGAACATCATTACTACCTTAAGTTCCTTGGATAAACCTACTGGAAAAGAGAAAAATGGATCTAGCTTCAACGGATCCTTGGATGGCTCGAAGTTCTTGAAGCAGAATCATGACACGAAAACAAGTTCAAGTAAGATCATCACTTGAAATAAGATTGTTATAGTTATAGAAATTGAACCAAAGTTTAAATATGATTATTACCTTGTATTAGAATGATAACCTACTGTAAGAAACAAAGATTTCTTGAGGTTGGATGATCACCTTACAAGATTGGAAGTGAGCTAGCAAACTTGAAAGTATTCTTGATTTTATGTAACTAGAACTTGTAGAATTTATGAAGAACACTTAGAACTTGAAGATAGAACTTGAGAGAGATCAATCAGATGAAGAAAATTGAAGAATGAAAGTGTTTGTAGGTGTTTTTGGTCGTTGGTGTATGGATTAGATATAAAGGATATGTAATTTTGTTTTCATGTAAATAAGTCATGAATGATTACTCATATTTTTGTAATTTTATGAGATATTTCATGCTAGTTGCCAAATGATGGTTCCCACATGTGTTAGGTGACTCACATGGGCTATTAAGAGCTGATCATTGGAGTGTATATACCAATAGTACAAACATCTAAAAGCTGTATATTGTACGAGTACGAATACGGGTGCATACGAGTAGAATTGTTAATGAAACTGAACGAGGATGTAATTGTAAGCATTTTTGTTAAGTAGAAGTATTTTGATAAGTATATTGAAGTCTTTCAAAAGTGTATAAATACATATTAAAATACTACATGTATATACATTTTAACTGAGTCATTAAGTCATCGTTAGTCGTTACATGTAAGTGTTGTTTTGAAACCTTTAGGTTAACGATCTTGTTAAATGTTGTTAACCCAATGTTTATAATCTCAAATGAGATTTTAAATTATTATATTATCATGATATTATCATGTATGAATATCTCTTAATATGATATATATACATTAAATGTCTTTAAAACGATAATCGTTACATATATGTCTCGTTTAAAAATCATTAAGTTAGTAGTCTTGTTTTTACATATGTAGTTTATTGTTAATATACTTAATGATATGTTTACTTATCATAGTATCATGTTAACTATATATATATATATCCATATATATGTCATCATATAGTTTTTACAAGTTTTAACGTTCGTGAATCACCGGTCAACTTGGGTGGTCAATTGTCTATATGAAACATATTTCAATTAATCAAGTCTTAACAAGTTTGATTGCTTAACATGTTGGAAACATTTAATCATGTAAATATCAATCTCAATTAATATATATAAACATGGAAAAGTTCGGGTCACTACATTGTGTGCTATATTTCATGCTATATGTATTATAGTGGTATTGTAAGTTTGTAAAATATTGTATAAAAGTTTGAACGCAAAATATTATTATAATCAGTTTTTCATATAGAATTGTAGTAGTTGAATAGTATATTAGCTACTAAGTATGAACTTAACGGGTAGGTACTACCCGAATTAAAACTATAAAACGCTAATATGAAGAAAAAGCTTTTATAAATGAGTTCATATTATGCTACGAAATATTATTGACTACTCATAATATTATATATGATTAACTTAATTCTTTTGGGATATTTTTGAAGGAAATGGCACCGACGACTCGTCAGAATTTGAACATGAGCGAGGAAGACTTCCGTGCTTTCCTTGCAGCAAATATAGCCGCAGTACAGGCTACGATGCAAAATAACAATAACTCTGAATCCAGCAATGGAACTAACGCCACGAGAACTTGTGTAGGATACTCCTACAAAGAATTCACTGCCTGTAAACCTTTGGAATTCGATGGAACCGAGGGTCCAATCGGATTAAAATAGTGGACTGAGAAGGTTGAATCGGTGTTTGCCATAAGTAAGTGAATTGAAGAAGATAAAGTAAAGTACGCTACGCATACCTTCACGGGTACTGCGTTAACATGGTGGAACACTTATCTAGAACAGGTGGGACAAGATGCTGCTTATGCACTACCGTGATCTGCATTCAAACACTTAATGAACGAGCAGTACCGTCCCAGAAACGAGGTCAATAAGCTCAAGGTAGAGCTTAGAGGGTTACGAACACAAGGGTTTGTTATTACCACGTACGAATGACGATTCACAGAGTTGTGCCTATTGTGTCCGGGAGCATTCGAAGATGAAGAATAGAAAATCGACGCATTTGTAAAAGGGTTACCAGAAAGGATTCAAGAAGATGTGAGTTTACACGAGCTCACCTCCATACAAAAGGCAAGTCGAATGGCTCACAAACTCATAAATCAGATTGAGGGAAGAATTAAAGAGCAAGCGACCGAAGAAGCCAACACGAAACAAGTCAAGAGGAAGTGGGAAGAAAACAGTGACAAGAGTCACTAATACAACAACAACAACAATAATCGCAATTACAAACGTAATAACTACCACCACAACTGCAACTTTAACCGCAACAACAATAATAATCCCAACAACAACTACAACAACTACAATAACCGTTCCAACAATAATAATAACCGCAACAACAACAATCCCAACAATAACAACCAGAGGCAGAAACCATGCCAGAGGTGTGAAGGATACCATCCGACTGGGCTTTGTACAACATCGTGTACTAAGTGTAATAGAAAGGTTCATGGTACGACGAAGTGTGAAGTTTACGGACCAATGGCTAACAAGAATAAAGGAACAAATAATGTCGGAACAAATAATACCGCCATTATTTGTTATGGATGTGGGAAGCCGGGTCATATCAGAAACGAATGCCTAAATCAGGAGAATACTAATGGACAGGGCCGCGGAAGAGTTTTCAATATTAATACGGCAGAAGTGTAAGAAGACCCGAAGCTTGTTACGGGTATGTTTCTTATTGATGAAAAACCGGCTTATGTTTTATTTGATTCGGTTGCGGATAGAAGCTATATGAGTAGAGATTCTTGTGCTAAATTAAGTGGTCCATTGACGCCTATGAATAATAAATTTTTACTCGAATTAGCAAACGGTAAATTAATCTCGGCAGATAAAATATGTCGGAATCGAGAAATTAAACTGGTTAGCGAAACGTTTAAGATTGATTTGATACCAGTAGAGTTAGGGAGTTTTGATGTGATAATTGGCATGGACTGATTGGAAAAGGAGAGAGCAGAGATCGTATGTTACAAAAATGCAATTCGCATTGTACGAGAAGAAGGAAAACCCTTAATGGTGTACGGAGAAAAGAGCAACGCGAAGCTAAATCTTATTAGTAATTTTAAGGCGCAAAAGCTAATAAGAAAAGGTTGCTAAGCTGTGCTAGCACATGTCGAGAATGTCAAACCCGAAGAAAAGAACATCAATGATGTACCCGTCACAAAAGAATTTCCCGATGTATTTCCGAAAGAATTACCGGGACTACCTCCTCACCATTCCGTTGAATTTCAAATAGATCTTTTACCAGGAGCTACACCAATAGCTCGTGCTCCATACAGACTCACACCCAGCGAAATAAATGAACTCCAAAGCCAACTACAAGAACTTTTAGAGCGTGGTTTTATACGACCAAGTACATCACCATGGGGAGCTCCTGTTTTGTTTGTCAAAAAGAAGGATGGTATATTCAAGTTATGTATCGACTACCGAGAGTTGAACAAATTTACCATCAAGAACCGTTATCCACTACCGTGAATCGATGACTTATTTGATCAACTACAAGGCTTGTCAGTTTATTCGAAGATCAATTTACGTTCTGGATATCATCAAATGCGGGTGAAGGAGGATGATATTCCGAAGACTGCTTTTAGGACGCGTTACGGTCATTACGAGTTTATGGTTATGCTGTTTGGATTGACTAACGCACCAACTGTATTCATGGACCTCATGAACCGAGTGTGTGGGCCATATCTTGACAAGTTTATCATTATTTTCATCGATGACATACTTATTTACTCGAAGAATGATCAAGAGCACGAAGAACATTTGAGAAAAGTGCTAGAGTTGCTGAGAAAAGAAAAACTGTACGCTAAGTTTTCAAAGTGTGCATTTTGGTTGGAAGAAGTTCAATTCATCGGTCACATAGTGAACAAAGAAGGTATTCAGGTGGATCCAGCAAAGATTGAAATCGTTGAAAAGTGGGAAAGCCCGAAAACTCCGAAACACATACGCCAATTTTTAGGGCTGGCTGGTTATTACAGGAGATTCATTCAAGATTTTTCTAAAATGGCAAAACCCTTGACTGCATTAACGCATAAAGGGAAGAAATTTGAATGGAAGGATGAACAAGAGAAAGCGTTTCAATTATTGAAGAAAAAGTTAACTACGGCACCTATATTGTCATTACATGAAGGGAATGATGACTTTGTGATATATTGTGAGGCCTCAAAGCAAGGTCTCGGTTGTGTATTAATGCAACGAGTGAAGGTAATTGCTTATGCGTCTAGACAATTGAAGATTCACGAGCAGAATTATACGAGGCATGATTTAGAATTAGGCGCGGTTGTTTTTGCATTAAAGACTTAGAGGCACTACTTATATGGGGTCAAAAGTATTATATATACCGACCACAAAAAGTCTCCAACATATATTTAATCAGAAACAACTAAACATGAGACAGCGTAGGTGGATTGAACTGTTGAATGATTACGATTTTGAGATTCGTTACCACCCGGGGAAGGCAAATGTGGTAGCCGACACCTTGAGCAGAAAGGATAGAGAACCTATACGAGTAAAAGCTATGAATATAATTATTCATACTAACCTTACTACTCAATTAAAGGAGACGCAACATGGAGTTTTAAAAGAGGGAAGTTTGAAGAATGAAATACCCAAAGGATCGGAGAAACATCTTAATATTCGGGAAGATGGAACCCGGTATAGGGCTGAAAGAATTTGGGTACCAAAGTTTGGAGATGTTAGAGAAATGGTACTTAAGGAAGAACATAAAACCAGATACTCAATACATCCCGGAGCGGGAAAGATGTCCATAGATCTCAAGAAGCACTTTTGGTGGCCGGGTATGAAAGCCGATATTGCAAGATATGTAGGAGAATGCTTGACGTGTTCTAAGGTCAAAGCTGAACATCAGAAACCATCAGGTCTACTTCAACATCCTGAAATCCCAGAATGGAAATGGGAAAACATTACCATGAATTTCATTACTAAATTGCCAAGGATTGCAAGTGGTTATGATACTATTTGGGTAATAGTCGATCGTCTCACCAAATCAGCACACTTTCTGCCAATGAGAGAAGATGATAAAATGGAGAAGTTGACGTGATTATATTTGAAGGAAGTTGTCTCCAGACATGGAATACCAATCTCTATTATCTCTGATAGGGATGGCAGATTTGTTTCAAGATTTTGACAGACATTACAGCAAGCATTGGAAAATCGTTTAGACATGAGTACAACCTATCATCCACAAACTGGTGGGCAGAGCGAAAGGATGATATAGACGCTTGAAGACATGCTACGAGCATGTGTTATTGATTTTGGAAACAGTTGGGATCGACATCTACCGTTAGCAAAATTTTCCTACAACAACAGTTACCATTCAAGTATTGAGATGGCGCCGTTTGAAGCACTTTATGGTAGAAAGTGCAGGTCTCCGATTTGTTGGAGTGAAGTGGGGGATAGACAGATTACGAGTCCGGAGATAATATAAGAAACTACCAAGAAGATCATCCAAATTCAACATTGGTTGAAAACCGCCCAAAGTCGACAAAAGAGCTATGCTGACATTAAAAGAAAAGATATAGAATTTGAAATTGGAGAGATGGTCATGCTTAAAGTTGTACCTTAGAATGGCGTTGTTCGATTTGGTAAACGAGGGAAATTAAATCCAAGGTATATTGGACCATTCAAGATTATTGATCGTGTTGGACCAGTAGCTTACCGACTTGAGTTACCTCAACAACTCGCAGCTGTGCATAACAATTTCCACATCTCGAATTTGAAGAAATGTTTTGCTAAAGAAGATCTCACTCTTCCATTAGACGAAATCCAAATCAACGAAAAACTTAAATTCATTGAAGAACCCGTCGAAATAAAGGATCGTGAGGTTAAAAGACTTAAGCAAATTGTTAAGGTTCGATGGAATGCTCGTAGAGGACCTGAATTCACCTGGGAGCGTGAAGATCATATGATGAAGAAATACCCGCATCTATTTCCAGAAGATTCGTCAACACCTTCAACAGCTTAAAATTTCGGGACGAAATTTATTTAACGGGTAGGTACTGTAGTGACCCGAACTTTTCCATGTTTATATATATATATATATATATATATATATATATATATATATATATATATATATATTAAATGAAATTGATATTTATATGATTAAATGTTTCCAACATGTTAAGCAATCAAACTTGTTAAGACTTGATTAATTGGAATAGGTTTCATATAGACAATTGACCACCCAAATTGACCGGCGATTCACGAACGTTACAAATTCGTAAAAACTACATGATGTTATATATATAGACATATATATGGTTATCATGAGATTATGATAAGTAAGTATCTCAATGAGTGTTATACATAAAAATGAGCTTATTAAATTAAGAAACTCGAAACGATATATATAACGATTATCATTATAACAACGTATGACTAAATACATATGATTCATATTAAGATATTGTTACACTATGTTTAAATATGATAAATGGTAATTAAACATATCATTAAGTGTATTAACAATGAACTACATATGTAAAAACAAGACTACTAACTTAAGGGTTTCGAAACGAGACATATATGTAACGATTATCGTTGTAACGACATTTAAATATATATATATATATATATATATATATATATATATATATATATATATATATATATATATCATATTAAGAAATATTAATACATCATAATATCATTATAATGTAATAATTTAACATCTAATTAGATATAATAAACAATGAGTTAACAACATTTAACAAGATCGTTAACTTAAAGGTTTCAAAACAACACTAACATATAACGACTAACGATGACTTAACGACTCAGTTAAAATGTATATACATGTAGTATTTTAATATGTATTCATACACTTTTGAAAGACTTAAAGAAACTTATCAAAGTACTTCTACTTAACAAAAATGCTTACAATTACATCCTCATTCATTTTCATCAACAATTCTACTCGTATGCACCCGTATTCGTACTCGTACAATACCTAGCTTCTAAATGTATTTACTATTGGTATACACTTCAATGATCAGCTATTAGCAGCCCTTGTGAGTCACCTAACCATATGGAAACCATCATTTAATATCTAGCATGAAATATCTCACAAGATTACAAACTAATGGAGGCTATATGTCAAGCCTCATTCACGTGAACACTCGCCAACCATAAACACATTTCAATTCTAATTTTTATGCATCAAACTACTCTCTCAAGTTCTCTCTTGGTGTTCTAAGTGTTCTTCATCATCTTCATCAAAATCTAGCTCAGTCTAGTTCATAAATCCATACATAAACCAAGTTACAAAACAACTACTTAAGAACACACCAACAACACTTCCAAGTTTGCTAGCTTACTTCCAATCTTGCAAATCCACTTTGAGTGATCATCCAACCTCAAGAAATATTTCTTATTGACAGTAAGATATCTTTCTAATACAAGGTAATACTCATATTCAAACTTTGATTCAATTTCTATAATTATAACAATCTTATTTCGAGTGGAAATCTTACTTGAACTTGTTTTCGTGTCATGATTCTACTTCAAGATATTTCAAGCCATCCAAGGATCCTTTGAAGCTAGATCTATTTTTCTCATTTCTAGTAGGTTTATCCACAAAACTTGAGGTAGTAATGATGTTCATAACATCATTCGATTCATATATATAAAACTATCTTATTCGAATATTTGAACATGTAAACACTAGAACATAGTTTAGTTAATTCTAAACTTGTTCGCAAATAAAGTTAATCCTTCTAACTTGACATTTAAAATCAACTAAACACATGTTCTATATCTATATGATATGCTAACTTAATGATTTAAAACCTGTAAACACGAAAAACACCGTAAAACCGGACATACGCCGTTGTAGTAACACCGCAGGCTGTTTTGGGTTTGATAATTAAAGACTAAGATAAACTTTGATTTAAAAGTTGTTCTTCTGGGAAAATGATTTTTCTTATGAACATGAAACTATATACAAAAATTATGGTTAAACTCAAAGTGGAAGTATGTTTTTCAAAATGGTCATCAAGATGTCGTTCTTTCGACGAAAATGACTAACTCTTTAAAAATGACTTGTAACCTGTATTTTTGACTATAAACTTATACTTTTTATGTTTAGTTTCATAAATTTCAGTTCATTATGAAACCATAGCAACTTGAATCACTCAAAACGGATTTGAAACGAAGAAATGACTGGTAAAACAAAATTGGATAAATTTGATAGTTTTAGCTACGAAAATTTTGTAACAAATCTACACTAAACATATCCTAACTAATTTATATTTTATTATATATATTATGTAATCTTGGGATAACATAGACACGTATACAATGTTTTGACATATCATATTGACCCATCTATATATATATTTCGGAACAACCATAGACACTCTATATGCAGTAATGTTTGAGTTAGCTATACAGGGTTGAGGTTGATTCTAAAATAATATATATGATTTGAGTTGTGATATAGCATGAGACTTGTATACACTGGGTCATGGATTGATTCGAGATAATATATATTGATTTATTTCAGTACATCTAACTGTGGACAACTAGTTGTAGGTTACTAACGAGGACTGCTAACTTAACAAACTTAAATCATAAAAACGTAATAAAAAATTGTTGTGAATATATTTAAATCATACTTTGATATATATGTACATATTTTTTATAGGTTTGTGAATCGACCAGTGGCCAAGTCTTATTTCCAACGAAGGAAAAATATGTGAAAGTGAGTTATAATCCCACTTTTAAAATCTAATATTTTTGGGATGAGAATACATGTAGTTTTATAAATGTTTTACGAAATAGACACAAGTAATTGAAACTAAATTATATGGGTGAATGATCGAAGCCGAATATGCCCCTTTTTCTTGGTAGCCTAACAATTAGTAAACCGATCTACTAATTGACGCGAATCCTAAAGATAGATCTATTGGGCCTAACGAACCCCATCCAAAGTACCGGATGCTTTAGTACTTCGAATTCGTTTTTTATCATGTCCGATGGATTTCCCGGAATGATAGGGGATATTCTTATATGCATCTTGTTAATTTCGGTTACCAGGTGTTCACCATATGAATGATTTTTATCTCTATGTATGGGATGTATATTGAAATATGAAATCTTGTGGTCTATTATTACGATTTGATAAATATATAGGTTAAACCTATAACTCACCAACATTTTTGTTGACGTTTAAAGCATGTTTATTCTCAGGTGATTATTAAGTGCTTCCGCTATTGCATGCTAAAATATGGACAAGATTCGGTGTCAGCATGATTGTATAATATTGTTTAAAACTGCATTCGAGATTTACTTTGTTGTAACATATTAATATTGTAAACCAATATGTATTGGTAGTGTGTAAGTGTGATATTTTTAGATTATCATTTCTTGATAATCTAGGTGGTGTCTTTTTAACCTTGTCGATAAAATAAAGGTTATGGTTTGTTTTAAAAACGAATGCAGTCTTTGAAAAATGTCTCATATAGAGGTCAAAACCTCGCAAAGAGATCAATTAATATGAAACGTTTATAATCGATATGAACGGGACATTTCAGTTGGTATCTGAGCATTGGTCTTAGAGAACCATAATTTTGCATTAGTGTGTCTTACCGAGTTTGTTAGGATGCATTAGTGAGTCTGGACTTCGACCGTGTTTTTCTTCAAAAACGATTGCTTAACATTTTTTTTTGTTGGAAACTATATATTATTAACATGTAAATATTATGTGATATATTAATCTCTTAACGTGTTTGATATTGTGTGATAGATGTCTATCTCTAGTACAAATCCCATCGACTCACCTAATAATAATGAAGAGTCGAATATATTTTGGGAAGATTCACAAATTCTCGAAGAGGAACCGGAAGAGGAGGAACCGGAAGAAGAGGAACCGGAAGAGGAGGAAGCGGAAGAAGAGGAAACAGAAGAAGAAGAGATTCCGGAGGAAGAAATATTGATACCTACAGTAAATCAATTAAATAAAAGAAAATCCTCACCCAACGGACCAAAGTTAATAATGGTCAATGGTGTTTCCACCGAGGAAGAAAAATATTGGGAAGATTGCCAATTTTCTGATGAATCGGATCCCGATGAGGATACATTACATTTGGGAAGATTACCACCTGTAAAGATCCGTCCTAATCCATCTGGATGAATACATTACATTTGGTTACATCCCGAGGTACTTGATGTAGTGACCCGAAATTTTCCATGTTTATATATATTAATTGAGATTGATATTTACATGATTAAATGTTTCCAACATGTTAAGCAATCAAACTTGTTAAGACTTGATTAATTGAAATATGTTTCATATAGACAATTGACCACCCAAGTTGACCGGTGATTCACGAACGTTAAAACTTGTAAAAACTATACGATGACATATATATGGTTATATATATAGTTAACATGTTTTTATTATAAGTATGTATCTCATTAGGTATTTTAACAATGAGTTATATACATAAAAATGAGACTATTAATTTAAGAAACTCGAAAACGATATATATAACGATTACCGTTATAACAACGTCTTACTAGGTACATATGAATCATATTAAGATATTGATACACTTGGTTAATTATGTTAAATGATAAGTAAATATATTATTAAGTGTATTAACAATGAAATACATATGTAAAAATAAGACTACTAACTTAATGATTTCGAAACGAGACATATATGTAACGATTATCGTTGTAACGACATTTAACTGTATATACATCATACTAAGATATATTATATATCATAATATCATGATAATATAATAATTTAACATCTCATTTGTTATAATAAACAATGGGTTAACAACATTCAACAAGATCGTTAACCTAAAGGTTTCAAAACAACATTTACATGTAACGACTAACGATGACTTAACGACTCAGTTAAAATGTATATACATGTAGTGTTTTAATATGTATTCATACACTTTTGAAAGACTTCAAGACACTTATCAAAATACTTCTACTTAACAAAAATGCTTACAATTACATCCTCGTTCAGTTTCATCAACAATTCTACTCGTATGCACCCGTATTCGTACTCGTACAATACACAGCTTTTAGATGTATGTACTATTGGTATATACACTCCAATGATCAGCTCTTAGCAGCCTATGTGAGTCACCTAACACATGTGGGAACCATCATTTGGCAACTAGCATGAAATATCTCATAAAATTACAAAAATATGAGTAATCATTCATGACTTATTTACATGAAAACAAAATTACATATCCTTTATATCTAATCCATACACCAACGACCAAAAACACCTACAAACACTTTCATTCTTCAATTTTCTTCATCTAATTGATCTCTCTCAAGTTCTATCTTCAAGTTCTAAGTGTTCTTCATATATTTTACAAGTTCTAGTTACATAAAATCAAGAATACTTTCAAGTTTGCTAGCTCACTTCCAATCTTGAAAGGTGATCATCCAACCTCAAGAAATATTTGTTTCTTACAGTAGGTTATCATTCTAATACAAAGTAATAATCATATTCAAACTTTGGTTCAATTTCTATAACTATAACAATCTTATTTCAAATGATGATCTTACTTGAACTTGTTTTCGTGTCATGATTCTGCTTCAAGAACTTCGAGCCATCCAAGGATCCATTGAAGCTAGATCCATTTTTCTCTTTTCCAGTAGGTTTATCCAAGGAACTTAAGGTAGTAATGATGTTCATAACATCATTCGATTCATACATATAAAGCTATCTTATTCGAAGGTTTAAACTTGTAATCACTAGAACATAGTTTAGTTAATTCTAAACTTGTTCGCAAACAAAAGTTAATCCTTCTAACTTGACTTTTAAAATCAACTAAATACATGTTCTATATCTATATGATATTCTAACTTAATGATTTAAAACCTGGAAACACGAAAAACACCGTAAAACCGGATTTACGCCGTCGTAGTAACACCGCGGGCTGTTTTGGGTTAGTTAATTGAAAACTATGATAAACTTTAATTTAAAAGTTGTTATTCTGAGAAAATGATTTTTATTATGAACATGAAACTATATCCAAAAATTATGATTAAACTCAAAGTGAAAGTATGTTTTCTAAAATGGTCATCTAGACGTCGTTTTTTCGACTGAAATGACTACCTTTACAAAAACGACTTGTAACTTATTTTTCTGACTATAAACCTATACTTTTTATGTTTATATTCATAAAATAGAGTTCAATATGAAACCATAGCAATTTGATTCACTCAAAACGGATTTAAAATGAAGAAGTTATGGGTAAAACAAGATTGGATAATTTTTCTCATTTCAGCTACGTGAAAATTGGTAACAAATCTATTCCAACCATAACTTAATCAACTTGTATTGTATATTATGTAATCTTGAGATACCATAGACACGTATACAATGTTTCGACCTATCATGTCGACACATCTATATATATTTCGGAACAACCATAGACACTCTATATGTGAATGTTGGAGTTAGCTATACAGGGTTGAGGTTGATTCCAAAATATATATAGTTTGAGTTGTGATCAATACTGAGATACGTATACACTGGGTCGTGGATTGATTCAAGATAATATTTATCGATTTATTTCTGTACATCTAATTGTGAACAACTAGTTGTAGGTTACTAACGAGGACAGCTGACTTAATAAACTTAAAACATCAAAATATATTAAAAGTGTTGTAAATATATTTTGAACATACTTTGATATATATGTATATATTGTTATAGGTTCGTGAATCAACCAGTGGCCAAGTCTTACTTCCCGACGAAGTAAAAATCTGTGAAAGTGAGTTATAGTCCCACTTTTAAAATCTAATATTTTTGGGATGAGAATACATGCATGTTTTATAAATGATTTACAAAATAGACACAAGTACGTGAAACTACATTCTATGGTTGAATTATCGAAATCGAATATGCCCCTTTTTATTAAGTCTCGTAATCTAAGAAATAGGGAACAGACACCCTAATTGAGGCGAATCCTAAAGATAGATCTATCGGGCCCAACAAGCCCCATCCAAAGTACCGGATACTTTAGTACTTCAAAATTTATATCATATCCGAAGGGTGTCCCGGAATGATGGGGATATTCTTATATATGCATCTTGTTAATGTCGGTTACCAGGTGTTCACCATATGAATGACTTTTATCTCTATGCATGGGATGTGTATTGAAATATGAAATCTTGTGGTCTATTATTATGATTTGATATATATAGGTTAAACCTATAACTCACCAACATTTTTGTTGACGTTTTAAGCATGTTTATTCTCAGGTGATTATTAAGAGCTTCCGCTATCACATACTTAAATAAGGACGAGATTTGGAGTCCATGTTTGTATGATATTGAGTAAAAACTGCATTCAAGAAACTTATTTTGTTGTAACATATTTGTATTGTAAACCATTATGTAATGGTCGTGTGTAAACAGGATATTTTAGATTATCATTATTTGATAATCTACGTAAAGCTTTTTAAACCTTTATTGATGAAATAAAGGTTATGGTTTATTTTAAAATGAATGCAGTCTTTGAAAAACGTCTCATATAGAGGTCAAAACCTCGCAACGAAATCAATTAATATGGAACGTTTTTAATCAATAAGAACGGGACATTTCAGTTGGTATCCGAGCATTGGTCTTAGAGAACCAGAATTGGAATGATTCGTGGACTGATTCACAAGTTCCCGAAGAGGAACCGGAAGAAGAGTCGGAACCGGAAGAAGAATCGGAACCGGAAGAAGAATCGGAACCGGATGAGGAAGTAGAACCGGTGGGGGAAATAATAAAACGATTAAGTAAAAGAAAATCCTCAACCAACCGACCAAGGTTAATTATGGTCAATGGTGTTTCCGCCAAGGAAGCAAAATATTGGGAGGATTACAAATTCTCCGATGAATCGGATTCCGACGAGAATTTCGATGATGTTATAGAAATTACCCCAACTGAATTTAAAAAGGCAAAAGAAAATAATAAGGAAAAGGGCATAAAAATAGAGAAATCTAATTCCAATCCCGATGAACTTTATATGTATCGTCAACCCCCGAAGTCCTTAAGTTGTAACAATGACCCGGGAACCTCTAAACCACCAGGTTTTTCTAAACCGTTGTGGAAAACGACAGTTAGTATTAGGGGAACATCATATATCCCTAGAAACTTGGCAAAACGAACCAAAACCGAAGAAGAAGAAACGAGCGAGTTGGAATAAGATAGTTGTATTCGTGTGGTGTAATATATGTAATATAGTGTGCTTATGCTTTATGATATATGTAAAAATTGCTTGTATTAATAAGTATTTTTTTATGAATCTAACTCTTGTCTATTTTACAGTTTAAAAACACAAAATGGATAGACAACCCAATATTTTAAGAGACCTACCCGGAGACATGATTGATGAAATCTTGTCTAGAGTCGGTCAGAATTCCTCGGCACAACTATTTAAGGCGAGATCAGTTTGTAAGACATTCGAAGAACGTTCCCAGAATGTCTTGGTTTATAAGAGACTTTCGTTTGAAAGATGGGGGATATCACATTGGGAAACCCATAAGTTACGATGTGTTTACTTTGACGCATATATTGCGGGGAACCCAAATGCTATTTTACGCAACGGGTTAAGAAATTATTTTGACTCAATATATCCGAATATTGGACTTCATGATTTAGAAAAAGCGGCTAACATGCAACATAAAGAAGCATGTTATGCTTACGGATTAGTAATGTTAGCTTCTCACCAAAGTGAGAACAAGAACATCGGGCTACAACTATTAAACAAAACGTTTCCACAAGTGACGGAGTCGGTAATTGGGGTAAGAAATGAGGTTTTTAGATTGTTACGGGACTGTTGGACATTACGTAACCCTCGTCCCTTTGATGACGTTACAACACGCTGTCTTATCAACGGCCATAACGGTTATGTTCCACAAGACCAAGGATGGGAAGTAATCCTAGTAAAACCAGAATGCATGACTTGTTTCTGGACGTATGAATTACGTGTCTTTATTGCCTTTGCTGAACGACTTGTGTACTAGCTAGAATTATCTTCACAACTATCTTGTATCAAAGTTATTGTGTGCTATATTTCATGCTTTATGTAAAATAAGCGGTATTGTAAGTTTGTAAAATATTGTATAAAAGTTTGAACGCGAAATATTATTATAATTAGTTTTTCATATAGAATTGTAGTAGTTGAATTGTATATTAGCTACTAAGTATGAACTTAACGGGTAAGTACTACCCGAATTTAAACTTATAAAACGGTAATATGAAGAAAAAGCTTTTATAAATGAGTTCATATTATGCTATGAAATACTATTAACTACTCTTAATATTCTGTATGATTAACTTGTTCCATTTGACTATTTTGAAGGAAATGGCACCGACTACTCGACACACCGTGAATATGAATGAAGAGGAATTCCGTACTTTTCTAACTTCAAACATAGCCGCAGTACAAGCTGCGCTACATACCAACAATAACCTTGGATCTAGCAGTACAGGAAATCGTGTAGGATGCACCTATAAAGAATTCACTGCCTGCAAACCTTTGGAATTTGATGGAACCGAAGGACCGATCGGATTAAAACGGTGGACCGAGAAGGTCGAATCGGTGTTTGCAATAAGTAAGTGTACTGAAGAGGACAAAGTGAAGTACGCTACGCATACCTTCATAGGTTCTGCGTTAACATGGTGGAATACCTATCTAGAGCAAGTGGGACAAGACGATGCGTACGCACTACCGTGGTCAGCATTCAAGCACTTGATGAACGAGAAGTACTGTCCCAGAACCGAGGTCAATAAGCTCAATACAGAACTTAGAGGGTTACGAACCCAAGGATTTGATATTACCACGTACGAAAGACGATTCACAGAATTGTGCCTATTGTGTCCGGGAGCATTCGAAGATGAGGAAGAGAAGATCGACGCGTTTGTGAAATGATTACCGGAATGAATCCAAGAAGATATAAGTTCACACGAGCCCGCCTCTATACAATAGGCATGTAGAATGGCTCACAAACTAGTGAACCAGATTGAAGAAAGAATTAAAGAACAGACTGCTGAAGAGGCCAATGTGAAGCAAGTTAAAAGAAAGTGGGAGGAAAACGGTGATAAGAATCACCAATACAACAACAACAGCAATTACAACAATAATCGCAACAATTATCCCAACAATCGCAACATCAATCGCAACTACAACAAACGGCCCAACAACAACAACAACAACAACAACAGCAACTACAACAATCATCCCAACAACAATAATAACCGCAACAACAACAACAATTAGAAGCAGCTATGCCAAAGGTGTGAAAAGTATCACTCGGGGTTCTGCACCAAATTTTGCAACAAGTGTAAAAGAAATGGTCATAGCGCGGCGAAGTGTGAGGTCTACGGACCCGGGGTTAATAGAACGAAAGGAACAAATGGTGTCGGAACGAGTAATGGCGGAGCAAGTAGTGTCAGAGCAAGTTATGCCAATGTAGTTTGTTATAAATGTGGAAAACCGGGCCACATTATTAGAAATTGCCCGAACCAGGAGAACACGAATGGACAAGGCCGCGGAAGAGTTTTCAATATTAATGCGGCAGAGGCACAGGAAGACCCGAAGCTTGTTACGGGTACGTTTCTTATTGACAATAAATCTGCTTACGTTTTATTTGATTGGGGTGCGGATAGAAGCTATATGAGTAGAGATTTTTGTGCTAAATTAAGTTGTCCATTGACGCCTTTGGATAGTAAATTTTTACTCGAATTAGCAAATGGTAAATTAATTTCAGCAGATAATATATGTCGGAATCGAGAAATTAAACTGGTTAGCGAAACATTTAAGATTGATTTGATACCAGTAGAGTTAGGGAGTTTTGATGTGATAATCCTTATGGACTGGTTGAAAGAAGTGAAAGCAGAGATCGTCTGTTACAAAAATGCAATTCGCATTATACGAGAAAAAGGAAAACCCTTAATGGTGTACGGAGAAAAGGGCAACACGAAGCTACATCTTATTAGTAATTTGAAGGCACAAAAACTAATAAGAAAAGGTTGCTATGCTGTTCTAGCACACGTCGAGAAAGTACAAACTGAAGAAAAGAGCATCAATGATGTTCCCATTGCAAAAGAATTTCCCGATGTATTTCCAAAAGAATTACCGGGATTACCCCCACATCGATCTATTGAATTTCAAATAGATCTTGTACCAGGAGCTGCACCAATAGCTCGTGATCCTTACAGACTCGCACCCAGCGAGATGAAAGAACTGCAAAGCCAATTACAAGAACTTTTAGAGCGTGGTTTCATTCGACCAGGCACATCACCATGGGGAGCTCCTGTTTTGTTTGTCAAGAAGAAAGATGGTACATTCAGGTTGTGTATCGACTACCGAGAGTTGAACAAACTTACCATCAAGAACCGCTACCCACTACCAAGAATCGACGACTTATTTGATCAACTACAAGGCTCGTCTGTTTATTCAAAGATTGACTTACGTTCCGGGTATCATCAAATGCGGGTGAAAGAAGATGATATTCCAAAGACTGCTTTCAGAACACGTTACGGTCATTACGAGTTTATGGTCATGCCGTTTGGTTTAACTAATGCACCAGCTGTGTTCATGGACCTTATGAACCGAGTGTGTGGACGATACCTTGACAAGTTTGTCATTGTTTTCATTGATGACATATTTATTTACTCAAAGAATGACCAAGAACACGGTGAACATTTGAGAAAGGTGTTAGAAGTATTGAGGAAGGAAGAATTGTACGCTAAGTTTTCAAAGTGTGCATTTTGGTTGGAAGAAGTTCAATTCCTCGGTCACATAGTGAACAAAGAAGGTATTAAGGTGGATCCGGCAAAGATAGAAACTGTTGAAAAGTGGGAAACCCCGAAAACTCCGAAACACATACGCCAGTTTTTAGGACTAGCTGGTTACTACAGAAGGTTCATCCAAGATTTTTCCAGAATAGCAAAACCCTTGACTGCATTAACACATAAAGGAAAGAAATTTGAATGGAATGATGAACAAGAGAAAGCGTTTCAGTTATTGAAGAAAAAGCTAACTACGGCACCTATATTGTCATTGCCTGAAGGGAATGATGATTTTGTGATTTATTGTGACGCATCAAAGCAAGGTCTCGGTTGTGTATTAATGCAACGAACGAAGGTGATTGCTTATGCGTCTAGACAATTGAAGATTCACGAACAAAATTATACGACGCATGATTTGGAATTAGGAGCGGTTATTTTTGCATTAAAGACTTGGAGGCACTACTTATATGGGGTCAAAAGTATTATATATACCAACCACAAAAGTCTTCAACACATATTTAATCAGAAACAACTGAATATGAGGCAGCGTAGGTGGATTGAATTGTTAAATGATTACGACTTTGAGATTCGTTACCACCCGGGGAAGGCAAATGTGGTAGCCGATGCCTTGAGCAGGAAGGACAGAGAACCCATTCGAGTAAAATCTATGAATATAATGATTCATAATAACCTTACTACTCAAATAAAGGAGGCGCAACAAGGAGTTTTAAAAGAGGGAAATTTAAAGGATGAAATACCCAAAGGATCCGAGAAGCATCTTAATATTCAGGAAGATGGAACCCGGTATAGGGCTGAAAGGATTTGGGTACCAAAATTTGGAGATATGAGAGAAATGGTACTTAGAGAAGCTCATAAAACCAGATACTCAATACATCCTGGAACGGGGAAGATGTACAAGGATCTCAAGAAACATTTTTGGTGGCCGGGTATGAAAGCCGATGTTGCTAAATACGTAGGAGAATGTTTGACGTGTTCTAAGGTCAAAGCTGAGCATCAGAAACTGTGATGACCCGGGGATTTCCTACCACATTTTAAACTTTATCTTTATATTCTTTCGACACGATAAGCAAAGTCTGTAATGTCGAGTCTCGAAAACTTTGCAACTATGTTCATATATTCAATTGACCTTCTGACTAGTTTCGTTGATTCACGAACAATTGTTTGTAAATACATATATGTATATAAATGTAAGTATATATGTAATAATTGGAAATAATAAAATGTAATTATTAGACATTAAAATGTAAAACAATAACTAAGTTACTATTAAAATGAATACTTATATATAAATATAATTCCTATACATAACTACTATTGTATGTAATATATATAAAATATAAAATATATAAATATAAAATATGCAGGATATATTATTAATATATTAAATATAATTATAAGTTATAATATAGTTTTTATATTAATAAATATTACTTTCATTAGTAACATTAATACCAGTATTATTAACATTATTAATTTATTACATAAAATAAAAATATGAGAATTGATAAGCATAATTCGTAGTATCAACATTATTAATATTACTCTCATTACTAGTATCAATATTAATATCAGTATTATTATTTGTATTATTAAGATATATATTAGATAGATATGAAAAATTAAACATGTAACTTGTGGTTATTAGTAATATTATCAAGTACTATCATTAAAAATCATAATCTTCATTATTATCATTAATAATATGATCATTACCATTTTCATAGTTATTATTATAATTACCATTATTTATTATCATTAATATTAGTATTAGTGATATTATTATCATTATTATTATTTCTATTATTATTATTATTAATATTAAAAGTATTATTATTATTAATATATTTATATTTATTAATTATTAACATTATCAGATGAATCTAAATTCAGTTTAACACCCGTGTCTACTTCTAATTATTTGTTTCTGATTGAAAGGTTATGTTGACCCAATTATCACAAACTTCATTCCTTTAGAACGTGGGGAGTTATTAAATTATTGTTTGCTATAGTATTATTTTAACCTCATAGATCATATACATGCATGGTATCTGTTACCTGTTAAATCCAAACCCACTATCTCTATATTCTTGTTTTATTTTGACAATCACCAACTCAATCACACTTTATCTATATACATCCACGGATACATAAACAAACATTTACATATGGAATATGAATTCAAGTAGAAACACAACCATCTTCATCTATCTCTCGCTTATCCTTCCTTCTTGTTTTTCTTTTTCATGAACCCTCATCAACAACCACAACCACCATCCTCGTCTATCATCATCCTTGGTTAAAACCTCATAAAAACCAACCCCTACTAACACTTCACAACACCATTCGACAACTACCTTATTCGGAGTCTTTTGTGTAAATCACCACTCTTTCTCTTATACATATACGTATTCATACACATGCATATAGATACACACTTGTACGATCACCACTGATACGACATCTTTAAAACTCTATGATTCATCTTCCACCACTCGTCGTCACCCACTATCTACTTATAACTGTTTCTGTTTCGGTTCGGGTTGAGAATACCACCATTATTATCTTCTATCTATATTTCTGTTACTAGTTATATATGTCGTGAACAAACCACCTTGATCACTAAAAATCGCCGTTTTCAAACACCACCTATAACCTTCTGTTTCTTTTTCATTGAGCAACAAAACCACCATCCTTTTTATATTTCTGTTTGACCCTCCAAAACCCAACACTTTTTAATTGTTGTTGTTACTTCTTCCACCACCGTGAATCTCTCTATCTCTTCTCTCTCTCCTCGTCTTGTTTGCAAACCACCACCACCGACCAAACATAAAACTAATACACCATTGTTGTTGCTGCTACTCTGCAGTCTACTTGTTTCTGTTTCTAATCAGATTACTTCACTGTAATTGCAGCTGCTATTTTTCTGTTTGATTCGAACAAACACAAACCCAAGAACCCACTCGTTTAACCCCTGCTATTCAAAACCCTTTCTTTTATTGCTGCTACAACCTTTGTTTGTGTTACTTTTAACAATGATGCAGTGAAGGTGTTTTGAGACACAAAGGGGCCGTGAATGATAAAACAATATATATAAATTGAAACTGCAATCCATCGTGTATTTTTTTTCTTTTCATAACCAACACCTTTAACACCACTTGCTATTATTTTTATATGAAAAGGTGAATTAATCAAATATAAGAATGCAAGTTGGGGCCATTGCTTTTCCATTTGAGCCGTGCATTAGGATAGTGGGGTTGCAATTTTTTTTATTTTTTTCTAATGGGTCGTGGATATGGATAACTAGACTAATGATCATGATAATTGATTATGATTATGATGATGACAGTTGTGTTATTTATGATGACGAATGATGATGAAGTTTTATGATGTTGATGATGAGTTTATGACTTGTTTTGATGATAATGATAATATGATATCGAAAAATGACGATGTTGATATTGGATGTATGATTAGGATGATGGTAAATGGATGTATGATGATGAGGGTAATTATGTGATGACTTTAGATGATAAAGAAGAAGAAAATAGAATAATAGGGGTTAAGAGAATTTAAATACGAATTTAATCAGAAAACAGCAGACAGAGCAGATGGTTAAGGCGTTTGTCTGATGAGCGAGAAGTCTCGAGTTCGATTCTGGTTTGGAGAATTCTTTTTGTAAAAACTCCTTAAAGAGGGTATACTTCTTATTTTTATATCTATTATTATTATTATTATTATTATAAATACTATCATTATTGTTACTATGATCATTATTATAATTGTTATTATTATTTTAATTGATATTAATATTATTATTATTATTATTATTATTATTATTATTATTATTATTATTATTATTATTATTATTATTATTATTATTATTATTATTATTATTATTATTATTAATTGTTATGAATATTATTAATATTATTATCATTATTATTATTATTATTATTATTATTATTATTATTATTATTATTATTATTATTATTATTATTATTATTATTATTATTATTATTATTATTATTATTATTTATTATTATTATTATTATTATTATTATTATTATTATTATCATTATTATTATTATTATTATTATTATTATCAATATTCTTATTACTATTATTATTATCATTATTATTATTATTATCACCTATATCATAAATATACTAATATTACATAATATCATTTTTTTAATATAATATAATTCCTAGTAAATAAGTTATATATCATGTACACACTATGACAAATTATAAGTATTAAAATGAATATATATATATAAGGATATTAGTCTTAATACGATGAAAACCTAGTTAATTAATATTAAAGGTGTTAATATTTATATACTTGTTATAGGTTCGTGAATCCGAGGCCAACCCTGCATTGTTCAATATATTCATATGTATTTTTACAACAAAATACATTAGGTGAGTTCATTTGATTCCCTTTTACTCTTTACATTTTTGGGACTGAGAATACATGCGCTGTTTTTACTAATGCTTTATTAAATGCTTTTGAAATATATATTTTGAACTGAGAATACATGAATTACTTTTATAAATGTTTGACGAGATTGACACACGCAAAACATTCCTCGAATGAATTATGTGGACATGATAATTGCCACCGTTGAATTATGTGGACATGATAATTGCCACCGTTGAATTATGTGGACATGATAATTGCCACCGTTGAATTATGTGGACATGATAATTGCCACCATTGAATTATGTGGACATGATAATTGCCACCAATTGATATGAATGTTATGTATCGAGAGAATGATTTTATACACAGGCTATGTGTAGGTTATTTTTATGCACAAGATATGTGTACGGTTACTATGATTTATGAAAAGGGATTTCGTACACGATAAATGTGTACTGTATTTAAAAGATATAGCATGTACATTACAGGTGGGTATAGGATTCGGGCCCATTTGTACCATGCAGCATTTAAATCTTGTGGTCTATCAAAATGATGAATTTTATTGTTTTATGATAAACCTATGAACTCACCAACCTTTTGGTTGACACTTTAATGCATGTTTATTCTCAGGTATGAAAGAAATCTTCCGCTGTGCATTTGCTCACTTTAGAGATATTACTTGGAGTCATTCATGACATATTTCAAAAGACGTTGCATTCGAGTCATTGAGTTCATCAAGATTATTATTAAGTCAATTATAGTTGAATGTATAAGTAAAGGGTATGCATATAGTCAACTTTCGATGTAATGAAAGTTTGTCTTTTTAAAAACGAATGCAATGTTTGTAAAATGTATCATATAGAGGTCAAGTACCTCGCGATGTAATCAACTATTATGAATCGTTTGTAATCGATATGGACTTCGTCCAGATGGATTAGGACGGGTCATGAAAGTTGGTATCAGAGCGGTGGTCTTAGCGAACCAGGTCTTGCATTAGTGTGTCTAACTGATAGTTGTTTAGATGCATTTATGAGTCTGGACTGAGACCTTGTCTGCATGTCAAAGTTTTGCTTATCATTTCGTGTCGAAAATCATCTACTTATCATCCTTAGAAAATTACCTGCTTATCATTCCTAGTCTAGACACATCTTACTGCATTGATTGCATGAATAGTGTATAGACAAATCCATATCTTAGCGTATCCGTTACTGTAGACTTTATCTGACACATTTCCTTAATTTCCTCCGTAATCTACGGGATCTTCTGTACTATATTAGATATTCTATATAATTAGAATATTATCCAATAACTGAAAATCATTTCGTACTGAAAAACCCTTTACTCAATCATACGAAATGGAACTCGCCACTAGTTCAAGTTCTTCGGAACTCGAAAGCTATTCCGACATGGATGTTCACCTAACTCCGGAAGCAGCGTCACCAGAATGAATCAACCAATCAGCCATATCCAATTCATCTAATGGGTTCGTAGCTTACTTAATCATTGGAGACAAGAAGAAGGCGATCCCTTCCATCCACCACATTCCCCTCTTGGCGAAGAACCTGAACCACTTACCGGCGAACCTATCCGAAACACCATTTTCAGCCTCATTTCCAGGGTAGCTCGTCACAATTATATTCTATCCACAATTCTAAACCTTATTCATTCGCTCGTTTCGACATACAATCATCCCGGAATAAAGGAAGAAGTCAACGAGCTTCGCGCCCGAGTTGTAGCCTTGGAAAAAAAATGGTACAAAACATACCAGCTTCAGCAACATCATCGGCACCCACAGTACCATCAATAACAGCACCCGTACCATCAACAATACACGCTTCAACATCTCATTCTGTACCTCGATTATAATCATCACACTACGTATCGTTCTACATCAATTATCTTCGCTCGACATGGCGATTATGTAATCTCTAATGTTTTAGAGATTATATATATTCTTGTTCAAACGGTAAATCAAATGAGTTTAATATCATATTGACTCATTAAATCCATGATTACATCTAAAGAAAATATATATGTATATATATTTTCATAAAGATTGTAATTAAAAATTCTTTCGTACAAACTGTTAATGGTGAAAATATTTTAACGAGTAGGTAATACCCGAGGAATATTTAGATTTCACATTAATAAGTACACTGTACATTCTTTCAAATCTAATTCAACAGTCATTTACTATCCTACTTACACCCACAAATATACATATCCGTTCACCGCAGAATAACCATTTTTATTCAATTTCATATTTGGATTTTGATCTATTAGAATTCAACAAGTGGCATAATGAAGAAAACATGGGACAAAAATAAAAATGATTAGAAACAAACAAATTAACTATGAGAAATTTTGTTAAGAATCCACGCTAACTGTTCCTAGCTAATTGTTCCTAGCTAACTGATTACATTTTATTTATCGCAATTTAATTATCGCAATTTACATTCTCGCAATTTTATTTATCATCATTTAATTTCTGTTATTTACTTTACGCACTTTATTTATCGTTATTTAATTTCTGTTATTTATGATACGCACTTTAAATATCGGGGCACGTATACAAGGTTTTGACATATCATATCGACGCATTTATATATATTATTTGGAATAACCATAGACACTCTATATGTAGTAATGAATGAGTTCTCTATACAGGGTTGAGGTTGATTCTACAATAATATATATAATTTGAGTTGTGATCGAGTCTGAGACATGTACACGGGTCACGATACGTATTAATTAATTCAAATATTACATATTAAACTATATATGAATTATGGAATTGCTAACTGTGGACTATCAACTGTGGACTACCAACATTGGACAATTAAAATGAATTAAAATATTGATTATAACATATGAAACTAAACAATTCTTCAAGTTTGCCATTTGATTTCATCTTAAACCTCATTTGTATCTTGACAATTACAATCTGCGTTCAAACCTTTCACGAATCTTGGGAACACCTAAATCGAGAGGATGAACCAACCGTATTTCATCTACGGAAGGAAAGATTTATGCATATAGTTATGCACCTGAAAAACTCTCGAAAAATGAGTAAACATTTAACACATAGCTGTGTTAATCCCTTTAGTGTTATTATTACCCAACATAACTTTGCAATCCCTTTCCAAATTAGCCAATTTTGTCACAGCTCCAACAAGTCAACTTCGAATTTTCACTCGGATTAGCTTATTATAACCTTGATATATATGCGTGCTCTTTTATTGTTACAGGGGAACCTTTCATATTCTACCATATTACCAGCAGACGTACCAGCAACCTCGCTACTTATTGATTTAAATCTCTCCGATAAATCATTATATTTATTTATTGAAACCCTATCATATACTCATCTGCATCTTGTAACAAGAACTGCCATACCAATTATCGAGAATCAACAATCAGTACTTTGAAAACGCACAGCATATCTACATCAACAGTTATATGTATAACATTTATCTTTTAAAATTATGGTCTTTCATTCTGAAATTCTGAACAGCACTCAGTCTACAAACCAATACTCTGAATGTTGAAAAAGCTGAATGAAGCAGCAAAAATTGTAGACAACCGTAAACGACCTTAATCGTCGGAAGTTTAATGATAAAGAATAGTATGTTGGAAAAGCTCAGAAAAGTTGGAACTGAAAAACGGACTGAGCTAACCATGAAGGAGACCAAGGACAAATACAAGGACCATACCATTTATTCAAAGAATCCAGGCAATTCTGGATCCGATGAAACCTTCAACGAATATCTTGCTCCGTACTCATGTTAAAATCTTGCGTAAAATCTTTCTTCATCAACCATCGAACTTAGAAATCCCAAAATATCATCATAAATATCTTCGATATTTCTGAGGATATTTTCATAACTCTTCTTGTTCGAAATTAGTTATCTCGTTGTGCTATCTGTATTACATCATAAAGGAAACCATTTTAGTTTCTAAATCTCTTTAAAAATCGAGTTTAAATTATGAATGACTTCTGGAGTAATGTTGGAAATTGATGCATGAGTTAGTATAATATAATGACACTTGATCAACGTGATTATATTACAGTAAGTCATGCTGAGTTTCTAATGAAACGTGATGATTCACATACTCTAACGTCATCATGTGCCATGTTACACGACTCTTGAATTCTATTTAAACCTCTAAAATATCAATAAAATATTTCTTGATGATTCGGTCTTTTCCAGGGTATTCTGGTAATTTAAAAAAATTAATATCGTGCCATTACCATTCCCTTCTTAGAACATTAACAATGTTCATTCTAAAACTTATATCTACGAATTCTGGATCATTACAAGAGATGCCCAATTGAAAGAAGAAGAAACGAAGGGACAAAGCTCCGAAATAGAAATTGGAGTATAAATTGCAGCAAATAGGAGGGAGTATTAACTGTAGATGACAATGATTATAGGAAACAGAAATATGGACATTAAAATATAAGGGGAGATATAAAGCCCGATAACAACGCATAAATTACAAATCGTGAATATCAATGTTTATTGCAACATAAAGACACGGGAGAATTAAAAACACTATAATCCCAACGTAATAGTAGAAGTAAACAGATTCTTCTGGCGAAAGATTGAAAAGAAGGATGATAGAAATGATAATTAGGAAAATATCAAGAATTAGAACTGGATTAAGCATTTTCACAATCTTTTGGAAGTATGAACTAAGAAAGAAAGTATAGGAATGGTGAGAATAATGGAACGGAGGAGTTTAATTTATAATGAAAATATCAGACAGAGTAATCGAGGCAGATCACCGTATTTAATTATAGAGATCTTAATCTCCTTATTCGCCGAAGAATCAAATCTCTCAGATTTCGAAGATTTATTTAAATCCCTTGAATTCCGGAATTCAACCCTCTACGCCAAAAGCTAAGATGCACCTTATTTTCTAAATTCAACCCTGACTCTGTCAAAAGTTAAGATGAATCTTTACTTTCCTATTTCACTCTTTGGTGATAGCTTCATTCGCACTCTTCGAATAATCGAATTATTTTTATCTATATTACTCAATGATGATAAAACTCAAGTTATCAACTCATATTCATCATGAAAACATTTTTTATTGTTAGCCATGACCACCTCACTCAAATTTCGGGACGAAATTTCTTTAACGGGTAGGTACTTTGATGACCCGGGAATTTCCGACCAAATTTTAAACTTTATCTTTATATGCTTTCGACACGATAAGCAAAGTCTGTAATGTCGAGTCTCGAAAACTTTGAAACTATGTTCATATATTCAATTGACCTTCTGACTAGTTTCGTTGATTCACGAACAATTGTTTGTAAATACATATATACATATATATATATATATATATATATATATATATATATATATATATATATATATATATATATATATAAATGTAAGTATATATGTAATAATTGGAAATAATAAAATGTAATTATTAGACATTAAAATGTAAAACAATAACTAAGTTACTATTAAAATGAATACTTGTATATAAATATAATTCCTATACATAACTATTATTGTATGTAATATATATAAAATATAAAATATATAAATATAAAATATGCAGGATATATTATTAATATATTAAATATAATTATAAGTTATAATATAGTTTTTATTTTAATAAATATTACTTTCATTAGTAACATTAATACCAGTATTATTAACATTATTAATTTATTACATAAAATAAAAATATGAGAATTGATAAGCATAATTCGTTATATCAACATTTTTAATATTACTCTCATTACTAGTATCAATATTAATATCAGTATTATTATTTGTATTATTAAGATATATATTAGATAGATATGAAAAATGAAACATGTAACTTGTGGTTATTAGTAATATTATCAAGTACTATCATTAAAAATCATAATCTTCATTATTATCATTAATAATATGATCATTACCATTTACATAGTTATTATTATAATTACCATTATTTATTATCATTAATATTAGTATTAGTGATATTATTATCATTATTATTATTTCTATTATTATTATTGTTATTAATATTAAAAGTATTATTATTATTAATATATTTATATTTATTAATTATTAACATTATCAGATGAATCCAAATTCAGTTTAACACCCGTGTCTACTTCTAATTATTTGTTTCTGATTGAAAGGTTATGTTGACCTAATTATCACAAACTTCTTTCCTTTAAGAACGTGGGGAGTTATTAAATTATTGTTTGCTATAGTATTATTTTAACCTCATAGATCATATACATGCATGGTATCTGTTACCTGTCGAATCCAAACCCACTATCTCTATATTCTTGTTTTATTTTGACAATCACCAACTCAATCACACTTTATCTATATACATCCACGGATACATAAACAAACATTTACATATGGAATATGAATTCAAGTAGAAACACCACCATCTTCATCTATCTCTCGCTTATCCTTCCTTCTTGTTTTTCTTTTTCATGAACCGTCATCAACAACCACAACCACCATCCTCGTCTATCATCATCCTTGGTTAAAACCTCATAAAAACCAACCCCTACTAACACTTCACAACACCATTCGACAACCACCTTATTCGGAGTCTTTTGTGTAAATCACCACTCTTTTTCTTATACATATACGTATTCATACATATGCATATAGATACACACTTGTACGATCACCACTGATACGACATCTTTAAAACTCTATGATTCATCTTCCACCACTCGTCGTCACCCACTATCTGCTTATAACTATTTCAGTTTCGGTCAGGGTTGAGAATACCACCACTATTATCTTCAATCTATATTTCTGTTACTAGTTATATATGTCGTGAACAAACCATCTTGATCACTAAAAATCGCCGTTTTCAAACACCACCTATGACCTTCTATTTCTTTTTCATTGAGCAACAAAACCACCATCCTTTTTATATTTCTGTTTGACCCTCCAAAACCCAACACTTTTTAATTGTTGTTGTTACTTCTTCCACCACCGTGAATCTCTCTATCTCTTCTCTCTCTCCTCGTCTTGTTTGCAAACCACCAACACCCACCAAACATAAAACTAATACACCGTTGTTGTTGCTGCTACTCTGCAGTCTACTTGTTTCTGTTTCTAATCAGATTACTTCACTGTAATTGCAGCTACTATTTTGCTGTTTGATTCGAACAAACACAAACACAAGAACCCGCTCATTTTACCCCTGCTATTCAAAACCCTTTCTTTTATTGCTGCTACAACCTTTGCTTGTGTTACTTTTAACAGTGATGCAGTGAAGGTGTTTTGAGACACAAAGGGGCAGTGAATGATAAAACAATATATATAAATCGAAACTGCAATCCATCATGTATTTTTTTTTTCTTTTCATAACCGACACCTTTAACAACACTTGATATTATTTTTATATGAAAAGGTGAATTAATCAAATATAAGAATGCAAGTTGGGGCCATTGCTTTTCCATTTGAGCCGTGCATTAGGATAGTGGGGTTGCAATTCTTTTTATTTTTTTCTAATGGGTCGTGGATATGGATAATTGTGAAGACCCGTCCTAATCCATCTGGACAAAGTCCATATCGATTATAAATGATTAACAACAGTTGATTACATCACAAGGTACTTGACCTCTATATGATACAATTTACAAACATTGCATTCATTTTTGAAAAGACAATCTTTCATTACATCGAAAGTTGACGGCGTGCATACCATTTTATAATATATCTAACTATAATTGACTTAATAATAATCTTGATGCACTCAACGACTCGAATGCAACATCTTTTGAAATATGTCATGAATGACTCCAAGTAATATCTTTAAAATGAGCAATTGCACAGCGGAAGACTTCTTTCATACCTGAGAATAAACATGCTTTAAAGTGTCAACCAAAAAGTTGATGAGTTCATTAGTTTAACATAAATAATCATTTCGTTATTTTAATAGACCACAAGATTTCATATTTCTATTTCTCATAAACATACGTCCCATGCATAGAGACAAAAAAAATATCATTCATATGGATTGAACACCTGGTAACCGACATTCACAATATGTATATAAGAATATCCCCATCATTCCAGGATCCTCCTTCGGACATGATATAAATTTCAAAGTACTAAAGCATCCGGTACTTTGGATGGGGATTGTTGGGCCCGATAGATCTTTCTTTAGGATTCGCGTCGATTAGGGTGTCTGTTCCCTAATTCTTAGATTACCAGACTTAATAAAAAAGGGCATATTCGATTAGATAATCCAACCATAGAATGTAGTTTCGATTACTTGTGTCTTTTTCGTAAAGCATTTATAAAAGCAGCGCATGTATTCTCAGTCGCAAAAATATATATTGCAAAAGCATTTAAAAAGGGATTAATGAAACTCACCTAATGTATTTTGTAGTAAAAATACATATGACGACATTGAACAATTGTAGGGTTGGTCTCGGATTCACGAACCTTTGAAGAACTCAGTTAGAAAAAAAAAAATTGCCAATGCACAGGTTCGAACCCACGACCTCCAGCTCACCCACAAACACCTCAGACCATCCTGCTGTTACCTATTATCCTGGTTTACTCTACAGCTTAAATTCATTTAAACCGAAACTTGGATTTTGTGAGTCTGTTAACAGCCCAAGGAAAATTTCGGCCCAACAGCTCACAACACCTTTCGGCCCAGTTCAGTATCCAGGCCCAATGGTTGTGGTTTTAATAAAAAAGATTTGCATCAAGCTGGGATTGAACCTGCGACTTCTAGTTTAACACACAACAACCTGAACCATCTAAGCTAGCTTGTTTTTCTGAAATAATTATACCTAAGGTTTATTTAACCATTAACTGTTTTTATCTTCTTCTTCACAAAAAAGACCCAAAACTATTCATCATCATCAAAAATCATTCCTTACTATCAGATTATTATCATCATCAGTCTTATTATCAACATCATTTTATTCACATCATAAACATCCTCATCACCCATCGATCCTAAACTATTATCATTATCATTTACGTATTCCTAACGTCATCATAACCATTATCATGACGAACCCATCATCATCACAACCTAATCTCAGTATCATCACATATTCGTCGATCACTATTATCATCATCATAAAATAAAAATCATCATCGTCATCATGCATTTCCTCATATTAATCATCATCGTGATTATACTCATCAACATAATCTCCGTGATCATTACCGTAAACATCTTAATTATTCATCATCACCTCCGGTCATCACCTTCGTCATTAACATCATTACCCTAATCCATTAATCATCTTCATCCTAAATCTTTCATCATCGAACCTTCATTATCGTAACAGTGATAGGCTTGAAGGTGACTAGGGGATGGTGTTCGACTGTAGGAGCAAAAATCATAAATATCTCCACAACAGTAAAATAGCGAAAAGATGTTGGGTCTAGTGGGTTGAATTACACAGAATCAGCGAAATTTTGTAGCAGCAGCAGTTGAGCAAAAGCAGCGATTTTCGTTGATTAATAGTGATGGTTGTTTAGGGTGTTGATTGATGGTGGTTGTGTGTGTAAGTGGTTCAATGGTGGTGAAGGGTTTGGATCACAAATAAGAGATATAGAGAGAGACGAGTGAGAGAGAGAGAGAGATAGAGAGAGATGAGTGAGAGAGAGAGAGGTAGAGGGAGTAGTGTTTGTTCTCGGTGGTGATGTGGTTGTAGGTGTCCGGTGAGGTTCGTATGTGAAATGTCCCGTTCTTATTGATTAAAAACATTCCATATTAATTGATTTCATTGCGAGGTTTTGACCTCTATATGAGACGTTTTTCAAAGACTGCATTCATTTTAAAACAAACCATAACCTTTATTTCATCAATAAAGGTTTAAAAAGCTTTACGTAGATTATCATATAATGATAATCTAAAATATCCTGTTTACACGGGACCATTACATAATGGTTTACAATACAAATATGTTACAACGAAATAAGTTTCTTGAATGCAGTTTTTTTTTACACAATATCATACAAACATGGACTCCAAATCTCGTCCTTATTTAGGAATGCGACAGCGGAAGCTCTTAATAATCACCTGAGAATAAACATGCTTAAAACGTCAACAAAAATGTTGGTGAGTTATAGGTTTAACCTATATATTATCAAATCATAATAATAGACCACAAGATTTCATATTTCAATACACATCCCATACATAGAGATAAAAATCATTCATATGGTGAACACCTGGTAACCGACATTAACAAGATGCATATATAAGAATATCCCCATCATTCCGGGACACCCTTCGGATATGATATAAATTTCGAAGTACTAAAGCATCCGGTACTTTGGATGGGGCTTGTTGGGCCCGATAGATCTATCTTTAGGATTCGCATCAATTAGGGTGTCTGTTCCCTAATTCTTAGATTACCAGACTTAATAAAAAGGGGCATATTCGATTTCGATAATTCAACCATAGAATGTAGTTTCACATACTTGTGTCTATTTTGTAAATCATTTATAAAACCTGCATGTTTTCTCATCCCAAAAATATTAGATTTTAAAAGTGGGACTATAACTCACTTTCACAGATTTTTACTTCGTCGGGAAGTAAGACTTGGCCACTAGTTGATTCACGAACCTATAACAATATATACATATATATCAAAGTATGTTCAAAATATATTTACAACACTTTTAATATATTTTGATGTTTTAAGTTTATTAAGTCAGCTGTCCTCGTTAGTAACCTACAACTACTTGTCCACAGTTAGATGTACAGAAATAAATCGATAAATATTATCTTGAATCAATCCACGACCCAGTGTATACGTATCTCAGTATTGATCACAACTCAAACTATATATATTTTGGAATCAACATCAACCCTGTATAGCTAACTCCAACATTCACATATAGAGTGTCTATGGTTGTTCCGAAATATATATAGATGTGTCGACATGATAGGTCGAAACATTGTATACGTGTCTATGGTATCTCAAGATTACATAATATACAATACAAGTTGATTAAGTTATGGTTGGAATAGATTTGTTACCAATTTTCACGTAGCTAAAATGAGAAAAATTATCCAATCTTTTTTACCCATAACTTCTTCGTTTTAAATCCATTTTGAGTGAATCAAATTGCTATGGTTTCATATTGAACTCTATTTTATGAATCTAAACAGAAAAGTATAGGTTTATAGTCGGAAAAATAAGTTACAAGTCGTTTTTGTAAAGGTAGTCATTTCAGTCGAAAGAACGACGTCTAGATGACCATTTTAGAAAACATACTTCCACTTTGAGTTTAACCATAATTTTTGGATATAGTTTCATGTTCATAATAAAAATCATTTTCTCAGAATAACAACTTTTAAATCAAAGTTTATCATAGTTTTTAATTAACTAACTCAAAACAGCCCGCGGTGTTACTACGACGGCGTAAATCCGGTTTTACGGTGTTTTTCGTGTTTCCAGGTTTTAAATCATTAAGTTAGCATATCATATAGATATAGAACATGTGTTTAGTTGATTTTAAAAGTCAAGTTAGAAGGATTAACTTTTGTTTGCGAACAAGTTTAGAATTAACTAAACTATGTTCTAGTGATTACAAGTTTAAACCTTCGAATAAGATAGCTTTATATGTATGAATCGAATGATGTTATGAACATCATTACTACCTTAAGTTCCTTGGATAAACCTACTGGAAAAGATAAAAATGGATCTAGTTTCAATGGATCCTTGGATGGCTCGAAGTTCTTGAAGCAAAATCATGACACGAAAACAAAGATTTCTTGAGGTTGGATGATCACCTTACAAGATTGGAAGTGAGCTAGCAAACTTGAAAGTATTCTTGATTTTATGAAACTAGAACTTTTGGAATTTATGAAGAACACTTAGAACTTGAAGATAGAACTTGAGAGAGATCAATTAGATGAAGAAAATTGAAGAATGAAAGTGTTTGTAGGTGTTTTTGGTCGTTGGTGTATGGATTAGATATAAAGGATATGTAATTTTGTTTTCATGTAAATAAGTCATGAATGATTACTCATATTTTTGTAATTTTATGAGATATTTCATGCTAGTTGCCAAATGATGGTTCCCACATGTGTTAGGTGACTCACATGGGCTGCTAAGAGCTGATCATTGGAGTGTATATATGATAAGGCTAAAAAGGAACATATATTTCATAGCAAAATCCCCCAAGAAAGACAAGATTTTAGTTGCAATTGTTCCATTTTCAAGTAATATTCGTTTATTTTAAATAAGTGCGAAGACAAAAGGCGAAAACGACGAATTGAAGACACAAAGGTCCAAAAAGCTCAAAAGTACAAGATACAATCAAAAAGGTTCAAATTATTGATGAGGAACGTCTAAAAATGACAAGAGTACAAGTTACAAAACGCAAAGTACAAAATATAAAATTGTACGCAAGGACGTTCGAAAATCCGGAACCGGGACCAGAGTCAACTCTCAACGCTCGACGCAACGGTGTAAAAATTACGAGTCAACTATGCACAAGAATAAAATATAATATTTAAATAATTCATAATAAGAATAATATTAAATAATAAAAAGTTGTTAATTGAGCATAGTTCAGGGGTCATAAGTGAAAATTCAATTTCTAAATTCGCCTATAAAAGGCTTTGTAATCGTAATGTAAAAACACACCTTTTTCTATCTTTTTCTTATTTATCAATATCAATTATCAATATCTATATTCTATATCTCTATCATAATGTTAACTTAATAAGATATAACAATAATCTTAATTTTAATTTTAAATTATGATAATAATAAGATTTATGATAGAGATCGTTTGAGTGTGTAAGTCGAAATTCTGTCCGTGTAACGCTACGCTATTTTTAATCATTGTAAGTTATGTTCAACCTTTTTACATTAATGTATCGTAACTAAGTTATTATTATGCTTATTTGAGCCGAAGTAATCGTGATGTTGGGCTAAAATATTAAGAAGGGGTTATTGAACTTTGGACCATAATTAAGGTTTGGGCAAAAGACCGACACTTGTGGAAATTGAACTATTGACTATTAATAGATGGGGGGTATTGTCTAATTGAGTGACAACTCATTGGAGTCTGTCGAACCTATCTTCAAATTAATTAACCTAATAATTAATAATGATTATGGTTGTCCTATTTAGTGATGTTCATATGGAATCTGTTATAATCATTTAATTAATCAATTGGGTTGGGTAATTGATTATTCATTCTGATCAAGTGGATGAATTAATATTCATAAACTAATTAAAACAGGGGTGGATTACATACAGTGATAACTGGTGTAATTGTTGACAGAAGTGATAACTGCGTCACAGTTTAAATCCTTAATCAGTTGGAATATTTGACTTCGGGTATAAGGGTAATTTGACGAGGATACTCGCACTTTATTTTTATGACCGATGGACTATTATGGACAAAAACCAGATAGACGTATCAAATAAACCAGGACAAAGGACAATTAACCCATGGTAATAAATTAAAATCAACACGTCAAACATCATGATTACGGAAGTTTAAATAAGCATAATTCTTTTATTATATTTCTCATCGTATCTTTATTTACTGTCATTTTATTACTCGCAATTTTATTTACTGTCATTTTATTTATTGTCATTATTTTACGCACTTTAATTATCGTCATTTATCTTTACGCTTAAAATATAGAATCGACAAACCGGTCATTAAACGGTAAAACCCCCCTTTTATAATAATATTACTACTTATATAATTATATATATTTTGTATAAATATAGTTAAAAATATAGTAAGTATCACCAGCTCCCTGTGGAACGAACCGGACTTACTAAAAACTACACTACTCTACGATTAGGTACACTGCCTATAGTGTTGTAGCAAGGTTTAGGTATATCCCATCCGTAAATTAATAAAACTTGTGTCATATTTTGTAGTATTTTGTATTAAAAATAATACTATTTCGTACCCTCACGCTACATCATCAAGTTTTTGGCGCCGCTGCCGGGGAGCGCTAAAACGCTATATTTTTAATTATAATAATATTGAAATAAAATATAATAATATAATAATATTGAAATAGAATATAATAATATAATAATATTGAAATAGAATATAATAATATAATAATATTTTAGAATATATTTTGAATCGTAAAAGTTTTAAAAAGTCGTATTTATTAAATACTTCAGGGGTATATTATGTAAATTGTAATTAATAATTTCTATCATGTCGCTTTCATGTGAATAGTAAATTAATTAATTTCTTTTCATTTACTATTCATGAATAGTAAATGAATTAAAAAAAAAGTTTTGAAAAAAAAATAATAATTATAAAAAAAAGTATTAATTTGTAAAAAAAATCATTTTTTAAAAAAAAAAAAAAATTGTAAAAAAAAACATTTTTTTTTTAGAAAAAAAATTCCTTTTTAAAAAAAAAAACGTAAAAAAAAAAATATATATATATATTTTTAAGATTTTGTCTATAAAAAAAAATGTTTTTTTTTAGTTTTATTACCTTTAGATTTTTAGACTATAGTCGCAACTTTTAGTATTAAGTTTAGTTTTGCCATAGTTATTTTTACTTCTAGAATTTTTAGGCTTTGCCGTAAAATCCCTTAAGTGCTTATTCCTTAGACTAAGTTTTAGGTGCTTTAGAATTTTACGACGCCGTATTTCGCACTACTTTCTTATTTTTATTTTTCGACGCCTATTTTTCGACCTTTTATTTTTCGACCTTTTTCGACGAACTCTTTTTCTTTCTTATTTCTCGCTATTCTAGTTTTAGGACATAGATTTTTATTCTACTTCTTATCTAAATTTCTGAAAATTACGAAAATTTATTTTAAGTGGTTAAATTAATAGACATCAAAATTTTCTGGTTCGTAGTAATAGTTGGATTTGTACGTGGACCGGGTTATTGGAGCCAAACAGTACTCAATTATATTGAGACCAAACGAATCCTGCCCCTCTGCTGCATCTTTTGGCTATTCGAAACGTGGGCAAAATCAGAAAAGTCTATTAATTGGATAACTTATATAATTTTTCTTTCCTTTTAAAAACTAATAGGATATTCAGTGAATGCACCGAGTAAAACGTTCACCACCTTTCATAAGTTCACCACCTATAACTCGATCAAGACATCTAGCCAATATTGTCGCCGTTGATTTTTCTTTAGAATCATCATCCAGTCGACCAAGAACTCCAACTCAAATTTCCGATAATCCATCTTTTGAACCCGACCTCACAATTGAGAATCCGGAGAATATTCAGGGACAATTCCAAGATCCAGAACCACTAATCATTCCTCCTGAACCACAAACCATTAAATCAGAATCTTCTAGTGATTCGTATTCAACAAATTCAATTATGGAAAATCTGGAACCTCTAAGTATGGAAGATCGAATGAGAGCCACACGCACGGGCCAAGGTCACGCCATTATTAAGCCAGAAGTTAATGCGCCAGATTATGAAATCAAAGGACAAATTCTACACATGGTAACTAACCAATGCCAATTCAGTGGTGCACCGAATGAAGATCCTAACGAACACCTTCGTACGTTTAAAAGAATTTGTACACTATTCAAAATCCGAGAAGTGGAAGATGAGCAGATCTATCTCATGTTGTTTCCCTGGACTTTAAAGGGAGAAGCCAAAGATTGGTTAGAATCGTTACCTGAAGGGGCGATTGACACATGGGATGTTTTAGTTGAAAAATTTCTTAAACAATTCTTTCCGGCATCCAAAGCCGTGAGACTTCAAGGAGAAATTGTTACGTTCGCGCAAAAGCCAAATGAAACTCTATATGAGGCGTGGACAAGATTTGGAAAGTTGTTGAGAGGATGTCTTCAACACGATTTAGACACTTATCAAATAGTACAAATATTCTACCAAGGTGTCAACGTTGCTACACGAAAAGACATCGACATAACAGCTGGTGGTTCCATTATGAAGAAAACCGCAACTGAAGCTTACAAAATTATTGATAACACAGCCTCCCACTCTCATGAGTGGCATCAAGAAAAAGATATTTTTCGTTCATCTAAAGCGGCTAGAGCCGATTCTAGCCATGACTTTGATTCCGTTTCCGCAAAAATAGATGCTTTCGAAAGACGAATGGAAAAGATGAATAAAGATATTCACGCAATACGAATCAGTTGTGAGCAATGCGGTGGACCACACTTAATGAAAGACTGTCACATTGAACAAATGATGGAACAACGTGAGAATGTTGTCTACATGAACCAAAGGCTGGAAAATAGTTATCAGAATAATTATCAACCGCCAAGGCCAAACTTCAATCGAAATCAAAACATTCTTTACAATCCAAAAGGACCCGACAATAACTCGTATAACCAACAAGGTCCGAATAACCAACCAACTCAAAACAACACTTTCAATCAACAAAGACCTGGCTTGTATAAACCACCACAACAAACCGACGAGAAGAAGTCAAATCTGGAAGAAGTGGTATTTAAGCTAGTTGAATCTCAAACACAATTTATTGAAACTCAAACCCAAACGAATGAGAGGTTTGAGCAGTCATTTAGAACTCAACAAGCTTCCATTTTGAATCTAGAAAAACAAGTAGGCACTCTTGTTAGATTGATGAGTGAAAGGGAACAAGAAAAGCTACCGAGTAATAATGAAGTAAATCCTCGGAATGAAAATGTTAACATGATATCAACAAATTCTGAAAAACCAATACCAGAAGATGGGAAAGTTTTAGATGTAAGTAACAATGAAGAAGTTACACCACCACCACCACCCGAGTATGTAAAGCCAGTGGTGGCACCATACAGACCACCCATCCCGTTTCCAAGAAAAGGAGTTGAGTATGAGCAAGTAATAGGTAATAAAGTTTGTGATACCTCTGGAAAGAAGAAGAAGAAGAATAAAAAAGTGCAAGAAACAAAAACAGTAGAAGTAAACCCGGTGAAGACAGTTCCACCAAATCCTCCACCTAGGGTAGGTGATCCGGGTGAATTTATTGTTCCTTGTCTACTTAGTGACTGTGTCATGTATGATGCACTAGCAGATTTAGGTTCAAGTGTGAGTGTTATGCCTCTTTCATTATATAAGAGATTAGGTGTAGGTGAGTTAACTCCAACGGATATGAGTGTTCGACTCCTTGATCAAACCATTAAGCACCCAGTTGGAATTGCTGACAACCTACCCGTTCAAGTAGGTAATTTAACCTTTCTAGTCGAATTCATTGTCATTGACATAGAAGAGGACTCAAACGTTCCTCTAATTTTAGGTCGACCATTCTTAGCGTCCACCGGGGCGTTATTTGATGTAAGAAAGGGTAGAATGACACTTAGTAATGATGAGAAATCGATCACCTTTATGATTCGAAAGTCTAAATATCCACAAACCAAAACCGTTGAACCGACAAAAACGATTGGTAAGAACCATGTTGTTTTACCAACTCCAACGGTAATACTTAGCAATAATGAAACGCCTAAGTGTGGGGAAAATGAAGTAACACCTAATGATGACATGATAACAAAGAACCCCGTTGTTGATACGAAATTAAATGATCCCGTTATTAATAGTTCAATGAAGAAACTTATTAAACGGATTCGCGATGCTAAAACCAAGGGGAACTTTAAGTTATGTAACCGGTTAGTATCCAATCTATCACCTAAAGAAAAGGAGAAACTAGTTGAAATTGTGGATATTACACAGGAATCCGACCAATGGCTTAAAGAAAAAGTCACGGATATGCAAGTTGATTATGGACCAAGAGAAATTAACGATGAAGTTAATCACAATTTTGACACCACGGCTACCTAAGTGTGAGGAGATTCAAATATTCTAAAAAGAAAATGCTGTTTGGAGTTAGTTGTTCTGTTCTCGTGTAGTTCCGAGAATGGAACCCGATTGGTCTTTTCCGCTAGCAGACACTAAAGAACTAGTTTTCTCCCTCCATTCTGAATTTTTGTTTTGTAGTTTTTTTTATGAAATTAATATGCATTTTAATTTAAGTTTTTAAAAACAAAATTTACTTTAATTCATTAAGTTTAAAAAATGATTTCTAAAATTCGTCGTGAGTTAAAGACTATGTCGTTGAGCCGAAATTGCTTTACCCGAGGGCGGGGCGACAAATTTTGTTATCATTTAATTTTATTGATCTAAAGTATGCAAAAAAAAAAAAAATATTATATTAATTTTTGAACGTAGTGTAGTGACCCGAACTTTTCCATGTTTATATATATTAATTGAGATTGATATTTACATGATTAAATGTTTCCAACATGTTAAGCAATCAAACTTGTTAAGACTTGATTAATTGAAATATGTTTCATATAGACAATTGACCACCCAAGTTGATCGGTGATTCACGAACGTTAAAACTTGTAAAAACTATATGATGACATATATATGGATATATATATATATAGTTAACATGATACTATGATAAGAAAACATATCATAAAGTATATTAACAATGAACTACATATGTAAAAACAAGACTACTAACTTAATGATTTTTAAACGAGACATATATGTAACGATTATCGTTGTAAAGACATTTAATGTATATATATCATATTAAGAGATATTCATACATGATAATATCATGATAATATAATAATTTAAAATCTCATTTGATATTATAAACATTGGGTTAACCTAAAGGTTTCAAAACAATACTTACATGTAACGACTAACGATGACTTAACGACTCAGTTAAAATGTATATACATGTAGTGTTTTAATATGTATTTATACACTTTTGAAAGACTTCAATACACTTATCAAAATACTTCTACTTAACAAAAATGCTTACAATTACATCCTCGTTCAGTTTCATCAACAATTCTACTCGTATGCACCCGTATTCGTACTCGTACAATACACAGCTTTTAGATGTATGTACTATTGGTATATACACTCCAATGATCAGCTCTTAGCAGCCCATGTGAGTCACCTAACACATGTGGGAACCATCATTTGGCAACTAGCATGAAATATCTCATAAAATTACAAAAATATGAGTAATCATTCATGACTTATTTACATGAAAACAAAATTACATATCCTTTATATCTAATCCATACACCAACGACCAAAAACACCTACAAACACTTTCATTCTTCAATTTTCTTCATCTAATTGATCTCTCTCAAGTTCTATCTTCAAGTTCTAAGTGTTCTTCATAAATTCCAAAAGTTCTAGTTTCATAAAATCAAGAATACTTTCAAGTTTGCTAGCTCACTTCCAATCTTGTAAGGTGATCATCCAACCTTAAGAAATCTTTGTTTCTTACAGTAGGTTATCATTCTAATACAAGTTAATAATCATATTCAAACTTTGGTTCAATTTCTATAACTATAACAATCTTATTTCAAGTGATGATCTTACTTGAACTTGTTTTCGTGTCATGATTCTGCTTCAAGAACTTCGAGCCATCCAAGGATCCATTGAAGCTAGATCCATTTTTCTCTTTTCCAGTAGGTTTATCCAAGGAAATTAAGGTAGTAATGATGTTCATAACATCATTCGATTCATACATATAAAGCTATCTTATTCGAAGGTTTAAACTTGTAATCACTAGAACATAGTTTAGTTAATTCTAAACTTGTTCGCAAACAAAAGTTAATCCTTCTAACTTGACTTTTAAAATCAACTAAACACATGTTCTATATCTATATGATATGCTAACTTAATGATTTAAAACCTGGAAACACGAAAAATACCGTAAAACCGGATTTACGCCGTCGTAGCAACACCGCGGGCTATTTTGGGTTAGTTAATTAAAAACTATGATAAACTTTGATTTAAAAGTTGTTATTCTGAGAAAATGATTTTTATTATGAACATGAAACTATATCCAAAAATTATGGTTAAACTCAAAGTGGAAGTATGTTTTCTAAAATGGTCATCTAGACGTCGTTCTTTCGACTGAAATGACTACCTTTACAAAAACGACTTGTAACTTATTTTTACGACTATAAACCTATACTTTTTCTGTTTAGATTCATAAAATAGAGTTCAATATGAAATCATAGCAATTTGATTCACTCAAAACGGATTTAAAATGAAGAAGTTATGGGTAAAACAAGATTGGATAATTTTTCTCATTTTAGCTACGTGAAAATTGGTAACAAATCTATTCCAACCATAACTTAATCAACTTGTATTGTATATTATGTAATCTTGAGATACCATAGACACGTATACAATGTTTCGACCTATCATGTCGACACATCTATATATATTTCGGAACAACCATAGACACTCTATATGTGAATGTTGGAGTTAGCTATACAGGGTTGAGGTTGATTCAAAAATATATATAGTTTGAGTTGTGATCAATACTGAGATACGTATACACTGGGTCGTGGATTGATTCAAGATAATATTTATCGATTTATTTCTGTACATCTAACTGTGGACAACTAGTTATAGGTTACTAACGAGGACAGCTGACTTAATAAACTTAAAACATCAAAATATATTAAAAGTGTTGTAAATATATTTTGAACATACTTTAATATATATGTATATATTGTTATAGGTTCGTGAATCAACCAGTGGCCAAGTCTTACTTCCCGACGAAGTAAAAATCTGTGAAAGTGAGTTATAGTCCCACTTTTAAAATCTAATATTTTTGGGATGAGAATACATGCAGGTTTTATAAATGATTTACAAAATAGACACAAGTACGTGAAACTACATTCTATGGTTGAATTATCGAAATCGAATATGCCCCTTTTTATTAAGTCTAGTAATCTAAGAATTAGGGAACAGACACCCTAATTGACGCGAATCCTAAAGATAGATCTATTGGGCCTAACAAACCCCATCCAAAGTACCGGATGCTTTAGTACTTCGAAATTTATATCATATCCGAAGGGTGTCCCGGAATGATGGGGATATTCTTATATATGCATCTTGTTAATGTCGGTTACCAGGTGTTCACCATATGAATGATTTTTATCTCTATGTATGGGATGTGTATTGAAATATGAAATCTTGTGGTCTATTATTATGATTTGATATATATAGGTTAAACCTATAACTCACCAACATTTTTGTTGACGTTTTAAGCATGTTTATTCTCAGGTGATTATTAGGAGCTTCCGCTGTCACATACTTAAATAAGGACGAGATTTGGAGTCCATGCTTGTATGATATTTTGTGTAAAAACTGCATTCAAGAAACTTATTTTGTTGTAACATATTTGTATTGTAAACCATTATGTAATGGTCGTGTGTAAACAGGATATTTTAGATTATCATTATTTGATAATCTACGTAAAGCTTTTTAAACCTTTATTTATGAAATAAAGGTTATGGTTTGTTTTAAAAATGAATGCAGTCTTTGAAAAACGTCTCATATAGAGGTCAAAACCTCGCAACGAAATCAATTAATATGGAACGTTTTTAATCAATAAGAACGGGACATTTCAGTTGGTATCCGAGCGTTGGTCTTAGAGAACCAGAATTTTTCATTAGTGTGTCTTATCGAGTTTGTTAGGATGCATTAGTGAGTCTGGACTTCGACCGTGTTTACTTGAAAAATGATTGCTTAATAAATTTTGTTGGAAACTATATATTTTTAACATGTGAATATTATGTGATATATTAATCTCTTAACGCGTTTGATATTATGTGATAGATGTCTACCTCTAGAACAAGTCCCATTGACTCACCTAATAATAATGAAGAGTCAAATGTAAATTGGAATGATTCGTGGACTGATTCACAAGTTCCCGAAGAGGAACCGGAAGAAGAGTCGGAACCGGAAGAAGAATCGGAACCGGAAGAAGAATCGGAACCGGATGAAGAAATAGAACCGGTGGGGGAAATAATAAAACGGTTAAGTAAAAGAAAATCCTCAACCAACCGACCAAGATTAATTATGGTCAATGGTGTTTCCGCCAAGGAAGAAAAATATTGGGAGGATTACCAATTCTCCGATGAATCGGATTCCGACGAGAATTCCGATGATGTTATAGAAATTACCCCAACTGAATTTAAAAAGGCAAAAGAAAATAATAAGGGAAAGGGCATAAAAATAGAGAAATCTAATTCCAACCCCGATGAACTTTATATGTATCGTCAACCCCCGAAGTCCTTAAGTTGTAACAATGACCCGGGAACCTCTAAACCACCAGGTTTTTCTAAACCAATGTGGATAACGACGGCTCGTATTAGGGGAACATCATATATCCCTAGAAACTTGGCAAAACGAAACAAAACCGAAGAAGAAGAAACGAGCGAGTCGGAATAAGATAGTTGTATTCGTGTGGTGTAATATATGTAATATAGTGTTCGTATGCTTTATGATATATGTAAAAATTGCTTGTATTAATAAGTATTTTTTTATGAATCTAACTCTTGTCTATTTTATAGTTTAAAAACACAAAATGGATAGACAACCCAATATTTTAAGAGACCTACCCGGAGACATGATTGATGAAATCTTGTCTAGAGTCGGCCAGAATTCCTCGGCACAACTATTTAAGGCGAGATCAGTTTGTAAGACATTCGAAGAACGTTCCAAGAATGTCTTGATTTATAAGAGACTTTCGTTTGAAAGATGGGGGATATCACATTGGGAAACCCATAAGTTACGATGTGTTTACTTTGACGCATATATTGCGGGGAACCCAAATGCTATTTTACGCAACGGGTTAAGAAATTATTTTGACTCAATATATCCGAATATTGGACTTCGTGATTTAGAAAAAGTGGCTAACATGCAACATAAAGAAGCATGTTATGCTTACGGATTAGTAATGTTCGCTTCTCACCAAAGTGAGAACAAGAACATCGGGCTACAACTATTAAACAAAATGTTTCCACAAGTGACGGAGTCGGTAATTGGGGTAAGAAATGAGGTTTTTAGATTATTACGGGACTGTTGGACATTACGTAACCCTCGTCCCTTTGACGACGTTACAACACGCTGTCTTATCAACGGCCATAACGGTTATGTTGCACAAGACCAAGGATGGGAAGTAGTCCTAGTAAAACCAGAATGCATGACTTGTTTCTGGACGTATGAATTACGTGTCTTTATTGCCTTTGCTGAACGACTTGTGTACTAGCTAGAATTATCTTCACAACTATCTTGTATCAAAGTTATTGTGTGCTATATTTCATGCTTTATGTAAAATAAGCGGTATTGTAAGTTTGTAAAATATTGTATAAAAGTTTGAACGCGAAATATTATTATAATCAGTTTTTCATATAGAATTGTAGTAGTTGAATTGTATATTAGCTACTAAGTATGAACTTAACGGGTAGGTACTACCCGAATTTAAACTTATAAAACGCTAATATGAAGAAAAAGCTTTTATAAATGAGTTCATATTATGCTACGAAATACTATTAACTACTCTTAATATTCTGTATGATTAACTTGTTCCATTTAACTATTTTGAAGGAAATGGCACCGACTACTTGACACACCGTAAATATGAATGAAGAGGAATTCCGTACTTTTCTAGCTTCAAACATAGCCGCAGTACAGGCTGCGCTACATACCAACAATAACCTTGGATCTAGCAGTACAGAAAATCGTGTAGGATGCACCTACAAAGAATTCACTGCCTGCAAACCTTTGGAATTTGATGGAACCGAAGGACCGATCGGATTGAAATGGTGGACCGAGAAGGTCGAATCGGTGTTTGCCATAAGTAAGTGTACTGAAGAGGACAAAGTAAAGTACGCTACGCATACCTTCACAGGTTCTGCGTTAACATGGTGGAATACCTATCTAGAGCAAGTGGGACAAGACGATGCGTACGCACTACCGTGGTCAGCATTCAAGCACTTGATGAACGAGAAGTACCGTCCCAGAACCGAGGTCAATAAGCTCAAGACAGAACTTAGAGGGTTACGAACCCAAGGATTTGATATTACCACGTACGAAAGACGATTCACAGAATTGTGCCTATTGTGTCCGGGAGCATTCGAAGATGAGGAAGAGAAGATCGACGCGTTTGTGAAAGGATTACCGGAAAGAATCCAAGAAGATATAAGTTCACACGAGCCCGCCTCCATACAACAGGCATGTAGAATGGCTCACAAACTCGTGAACCAGATTGAAGAAAGAATTAAAGAACAGACTGCTGAAGAGGCCAATGTGAAGCAAGTCAAAAGAAAGTGGGAGGAAAACGGTGATAAGAATCACCAATACAACAACAACAGCAATTACAACAATAATCGCAACAATTATCCCAATAATCGCAACATCAATCGCAACTACAACAAACGGCCCAACAACAACAACAACAACAACAACAACAACAACAACAACAATCATCCCAACAACAATAATAACCGCAACAACAACAACAATCAGAAACAGCTATGCCAAAGGTGTGAAAAGAATCACTCGGGGTTCTGCACCAAATTTTGCAACAAGTGTAAAAGAAATGGTCATAGCGCGGCGAAGTGTGAGGTCTACGGACCAGGGGTTAATAGAATGAAAGGAACAAATGGTGTCGGAACGAGTAATGGCGGAGCAAGTAGTGTCGGAGCAAGTTATGCCAATGTAGTTTGTTATAAATGTGGAAAACCGGGCCACATTATTAGAAATTGCCCGAACCAGGAGAACACGAATGGACAAGGCCGTGGAAGAGTTTTCAATATTAATGCGGCAGAGGCACAGGAAGACCCGGAGCTTGTTACGGGTACGTTTCTTATTGACAATAAATCTGCTTACGTTTTATTTGATTCGGGTGCGGATAGAAGCTATATGAGTAGAGATTTTTGTGCTAAATTAAGTTGTCCATTGATGCTTTTGGATAGTAAATTTTTACTCGAATTAGCAAATGGTAAATTAATTTCAGCAGATAATATATGTCGGAATCGAGAAATTAAACTGGTTAGCGAAACATTTAAGATTGATTTGATACCAGTAGAGTTAGGGAGTTTTGATGTGATAATCGGTATAGACTGGTTGAAAGAAGTGAAAGCGGAGATTGTTTGTTACAAAAATGCAATTTGCATTATACGAGAAAAAGGAAAACCCTTAATGGTGTACGGAGAAAAGGGCAACACGAAGCTACATCTTATTAGTAATTTGAAGGCACAAAAACTAATAAGAAAAGGTTGCTATGCTGTTCTAGCACACGTCGAGAAAGTACAAACTGAAGAAAAGAGCATCAATGATGTTCCCATTGCAAAAGAATTTCCCGATGTATTTCCGAAAGAATTACCGGGACTACCCCCACATCGATCCGTTGAATTTCAAATAGATCTTGTACCAGGAGCTGCACCCATAGCTCGTGCTCCTTACAGACTCGCACCCAGCGAGATGAAAGAACTGCAAAGCCAATTACAAGAACTTTTAGAGCGTGGTTTCATTCGACCAAGCACATCACCGTGGGGAGCTCCTGTTTTGTTTGTCAAGAAGAAAGATGGTACATTCAGGTTGTGTATCGACTACCGAGAGTTGAACAAACTTACCATCAAGAACCGCTACCCACTACCAAGAATCGACGACTTATTTGATCAACTACAAGGCTCGTCTGTTTATTCAAAGATTAACTTACGTTCCGGGTATCATCAAATGCGGGTGAAAGAAGATGATATTCCAAAGACTGCTTTCAGAACACGTTACGGTCATTACGAGTTTATGGTCATGCCGTTTGGTTTAACTAATGCACCAGCTGTGTTCATGGACCTTATGAACCGAGTGTGTGGACCATACCTTGACAAGTTTGTCATTGTTTTCATTGATGACATACTTATTTACTCAAAGAATGACCAAGAACACGGTGAACATTTGAGAAAGGTGTTAGAAGTATTGAGGAAGGAAGAATTGTACGCTAAGTTTTCAAAGTGTGCATTTTGGTTGGAAGAAGTTCAATTCCTCGGTCACATAGTGAACAAAGAATGTATTAAGGTGGATCCGGCAAAGATAGAAACTGTTGAAAAGTGGGAAACCCCGAAAACTCCGAAACACATACGCCAATTTTTAGGACTAGCTGGTTACTACAGAAGGTTCATCCAAGACTTTTCTAGAATAGCAAAACCCTTGACTGCATTAACGCATAAAGGGAAGAAATTTGAATGGAATGATGAACAAGAGAAAGCGTTTCAGTTATTGAAGAAAAAGCTAACTACGGCACCTATATTGTCATTGCCTGAAGGGAATGATGATTTTGTTATTTATTGTGATGCATCAAAGCAAGGTCTCGGTTGTGTATTAATGCAACGAACGAAGGTGATTGCTTATGCGTCTAGACAATTGAAGATTCACGAACAAAATTATACGACGCATGATTTGGAATTAGGCGCGGTTGTTTTTGCATTAAAGACTTGGAGGCACTACTTATATGGGGTCAAAAGTATTATATATACCGACCACAAAAGTCTTCAACACATATTTAATCAGAAACAACTGAATATGAGGCAGCGTAGGTGGATTGAATTATTGAATGATTACGACTTTGAGATTCGTTACCACCCGGGGAAGGCAAATGTGGTAGCCGATGCCTTGAGCAGGAAGGACAGAGAACCCATTCGAGTAAAATCAATGAATATAATGATTCATAATAACATTACTACTCAAATAAAGGAGGCGCAACAAGGAGTTTTAAAATAGGGAAATTTAAAGGATGAAATACCCAAAGGATCGGAGAAGCATCTTAATATTCGGGAAGACGGAACCCGGTATAGGGCTGAAAGGATTTGGGTACCAAAATTTGGAGATATGAGAGAAATGGTACTTAGAGAAGCTCATAAAACCAGATACTCAATACATCCTGGAACGGGGAAGATGTACAAGGATCTCAAGAAACATTTTTGGTGGCCGGGTATGAAAGCCGATGTTGCTAAATACGTAGGAGAATGTTTGACGTGTTCTAAGGTCAAAGCTGAGCATCAGAAACCATCAGGTCTACTTCAACAACCCGAAATCGCGGAGTGGAAATGGGAAAACATTACCATGGATTTCATCACTAAATTGCCAAGGACTGCAAGTGGTTTTGATACTATTTGGGTAATAGTTGATCGTCTCACCAAATCAGCACACTTCCTGCCAATAAGAGAAGATGACAAGATGGAAAAGTTAGCACGACTGTATTTGAAGGAAGTCGTCTCCAGACATGGAATACCAATCTCTATTATCTCTGATAGGGATGGCAGATTTATTTCAAGATTCTGGCAGACATTACAGCAAGCATTAGGAACTCGTCTAGACATGAGTACTGCCTATCATCCACAAACTGATGGGCAGAGCGAAAGGACAATACAAACGCTTGAAGACATGCTACGAGCATGTGTTATTGATTTCGGAAACAGTTGGGATCGACATCTACCGTTAGCAGAATTTTCCTACAACAACAGCTACCATTCAAGCATTGAGATGGCGCCGTTTGAAGCACTTTATGGTAGAAAGTGCAGGTCTCCGATTTGTTGGAGTGAAGTGGGGGATAGACAGATTATGGGTCCGGAGATTATACAAGAAACTACCGAGAAGATCATCCAAATTCAACAACGGTTGAAAACCGCCCAAAGTCGACAAAAGAGCTACGCTGACATTAAAAGAAAAGATATAGAATTTGAAATTGGAGAGATGGTCATGCTTAAAGTTGCACCTTGGAAAGGCGTTGTTCGATTTGGTAAACGAGGGAAATTAAATCCAAGGTATATTGGACCATTCAAGATTATTGATCGTGTCGGACCAGTAGCTTACCGACTAGAGTTACCTCAACAACTCGCGGCTGTACATAACACTTTCCACGTCTCGAATTTAAAGAAATGTTTTGCTAAAGAAGATCTCACTATTCTGTTAGATGAAATCCAAATCAACGAAAAACTTCAATTCATCGAAGAACCCGTCGAAATAATGGATCGTGAGGTTAAAAGACTTAAGCAAAACAAGATACCAATTGTTAAGGTTCGATGGAATGCTCGTAGAGGACCCGAGTTCACCTGGGAGCGTGAAGATCAGATGAAGAAGAAATACCCGCATCTATTTCCAGAAGATTCGTCAACACCTTCAACAGCTTAAAATTTCTGGACGAAATTTATTTAACGGGTAGGTACTGTAGTGACCCGAACTTTTCCATGTTTATATATATTAATTGAGATTGATATTTACATGATTAAATGTTTCCAACATGTTAAGCAATCAAACTTGTTAAGACTTGATTAATTGAAATATGTTTCATATAGACAATTGACCACCCAAGTTGATCGGTGATTCACGAACGTTAAAACTTGTAAAAACTATATGATGACATATATATGGATATATATATATATATAGTTAACATGATACTATGATAAGAAAACATATCATAAAGTATATTAACAATGAACTACATATGTAAAAACAAGACTACTAACTTAATGATTTTTAAACGAGACATATATGTAACGATTATCGTTGTAAAGACATTTAATGTATATATATCATATTAAGAGATATTCATACATGATAATATCATGATAATATAATAATTTAAAATCTCATTTGATATTATAAACATTGGGTTAACAACATTTAACAAGATCGTTAACCTAAAGGTTTCAAAACAACACTTACATGTAACGACTAACGATGACTTAACGACTCAGTTAAAATGTATATACATGTAGTGTTTTAATATGTATTTATACACTTTTGAAAGACTTCAATACACTTATCAAAATACTTCTACTTAACAAAAATGCTTACAATTACATCCTCGTTCAGTTTCATCAACAATTCTACTCGTATGCACCCGTATTCGTACTCGTACAATACACAGCTTTTAGATGTATGTACTATTGGTATATACACTCCAATGATCAGCTCTTAGCAGCCCATGTGGGAACCATCATTTGGCAACTAGCATGAAATATCTCATAAAATTACAAAAATATGAGTAATCATTCATGACTTATTTACATGAAAACAAAATTACATATCCTTTATATCTAATCCATACACCAACGACCAAAAACACCTACAAACACTTTCATTCTTCAATTTTCTTCATCTAATTGATCTCTCTCAAGTTCTATCTTCAAGTTCTAAGTGTTCTTCATAAATTCCAAAAGTTCTAGTTTCATAAAATCAAGAATACTTTCAAGTTTGCTAGCTCACTTCCAATCTTGTAAGGTGATCATCCAACCTCAAGAAATCTGTGTTTCTTACAGTAGGTTATCATTCTAATACAAGGTAATAATCATATTCAAACTTTGGTTCAATTTCTATAACTATAACAATCTTATTTCAAGTGATGATCTTACTTGAACTTGTTTTCGTGTCATGATTCTGCTTCAAGAACTTCGAGCCATCCAAGGATCCATTGAAGCTAGATCCATTTTTCTCTTTTCCAGTAGGTTTATCCAAGGAAATTAAGGTAGTAATGATGTTCATAACATCATTCGATTCATACATATAAAGCTATCTTATTCGAAGGTTTAAACTTGTAATCACTAGAACATAGTTTAGTTAATTCTAAACTTGTTCGCAAACAAAAGTTAATCCTTCTAACTTGACTTTTAAAATCAACTAAACACATGTTCTATATCTATATGATATGCTAACTTAATGATTTAAAACCTGGAAACACGAAAAATACCGTAAAACCGGATTTACGCCGTCGTAGTAACACCGCGGGCTATTTTGGGTTAGTTAATTAAAAACTATGATAAACTTTGATTTAAAAGTTGTTATTCTGAGAAAATGATTTTTATTATGAACATGAAACTATATCCAAAAATTATGGTTAAACTCAAAGTGGAAGTATGTTTTCTAAAATGGTCATCTAGACGTCGTTCTTTCGACTGAAATGACTACCTTTACAAAAATGACTTGTAACTTATTTTTCCGACTATAAACCTATACTTTTTCTGTTTAGATTCATAAAATAGAGTTCAATATGAAATCATAGCAATTTGATTCACTCAAAACGGATTTAAAATGAAGAAGTTATGGGTAAAACAAGATTGGATAATTTTTCTCATTTTAGCTACGTGAAAATTGGTAACAAATCTATTCCAACCATAACTTAATCAACTTGTATTGTATATTATGTAATCTTGAGATACCATAGACACGTATACAATGTTTCGACCTATCATGTCGACACATCTATATATATTTCGGAACAACCATAGACACTCTATATGTGAATGTTGGAGTTAGCTATACAGGGTTGAGGTTGATTCCAAAATATACATAGTTTGAGTTGTGATCAATACTGAGATACGTATACACTGGGTCGTGGATTGATTCAAGATAATATTTATCGATTTATTTCTGTACATCTAACTGTGGACAACTAGTTATAGGTTACTAACGAGGACAGCTGACTTAATAAACTTAAAACATCAAAATATATTAAAAGTGTTGTAAATATATTTTGAACATACTTTAATATATATGTATATATTGTTATAGGTTGGTGAATCAACCAGTGGCCAAGTCTTACTTCCCAACGAAGTAAAAATCTGTGAAAGTGAGTTATAGTCCCACTTTTAAAATCTAATATTTTTGGGATGAGAATACATGCAGGTTTTATAAATGATTTACAAAATAGACACAAGTACGTGAAACTACATTCTATGGTTGAATTATCGAAATCGAATATGCCCCTTTTTATTAAGTCTGGTAATCTTAGAATTAGGGAACAGACACCCTAATTGACGCGAATCCTAAAGATAGATCTATTGGGCCTAACAAACCCCATCCAAAGTACCGGATGCTTTAGTACTTCGAAATTTATATCATATCCGAAGGGTGTCCCGGAATGATGGGGATATTCTTATATATGCATCTTGTTAATGTCGGTTACCAGGTGTTCACCATATGAATGATTTTTATCTCTATGTATGGGATGTGTATTGAAATATGAAATCTTGTGGTCTATTATTATGATTTGATATATATAGGTTAAACCTATAACTCACCAACATTTTTGTTGACGTTTTAAGCATGTTTATTCTCAGGTGATTATTAGGAGCTTCCGCTGTCACATATTTAAATAAGGACGAGATTTGGAGTCCATGCTTGTATGATATTTTGTGTAAAAACTGCATTCAAGAAACTTATTTTGTTGTAACATATTTGTATTGTAAACCATTATGTAATGGTCGTGTGTAAACAGGATATTTTAGATTATCATTATTTGATAATCTACGTAAAGCTTTTTAAACCTTTATTTATGAAATAAAGGTTATGGTTTGTTTTAAAAATGAATGCAGTCTTTGAAAAACGTCTCATATAGAGGTCAAAACCTCGCAACGAAATCAATTAATATGGAACGTTTTTAATCAATAAGAACGGGACATTTCACGTAGGGGTTATATACCAAACTTCAAAAATATGTATATATGTTTGTATTTTATGTTATGTACACAACAGGGTAAAACAGCGCACTTTCAAAGACTGTCATTAAGTTCAACAAAAAGCTACTAATTTTGATGACAAGGCGCAAAATATCAAATGTGATGTAAAATAATATGCTTACAAACTGGGTATTTTTAATCACTTTTCTACACTAATCACCCTCATGAATTTATAATTATAGTCTGATTTCATGCAAATGAGGGCATTGCATGATCTCAAGTGTGGGGAAGGGTTATAAATTCTCTCGGGTTTACACTTAGTTTATTTGCCAAATTTTGTGAAAATTTAAAAAATTTTCAATTAAATGAACTCAAAATCATGTTTATACATATTTATGAACGATGAAAACTAGGTGATAAAACCGAAATTATCGTTACAAGATACGGACATAAATTGAGAAACACCCTAAAACGCTTGAATTCATTTAAAATGAAATAGAAGAAAATAAAAAGGCAAAGAAAGAAACTAAGTGTGGGAAGAATGTACCAAGTTATTCAATTTAAAACATATATCACATATTTTTGTACAAGATTATTGCAGGTACTTTTGCTTTGGACGATACTAATCAGTTTTACCCGGTTTACTGTAATACATTTGAAAGAAAGATGGATCTACACGATGAATCAATTCCATCATTAAAAGGAAGTAAAGTCTTCCGAAAAAGAAACGCGCTTCTTGATTTAGGTCATGAAGTTGTCGTCCAGACCAGCTGTAGGTTGACGAAAAATCTAGAAAAGTCATCTCTAAAATCAGCAGGAAATCCACGGACCTCAGCATCAAACAGGGTCGCCAAGTGGTCAGATTTATCCTAACCATGAGAAGGATTTATCTCGTACAATGGGGAGGCACCGTGCAAATTAGCTTGATAAGACTAATGAATCAGATCCCCAGAAAAGGATAATCTCCTTAAAGATTAAAAATCAGCTTTTAAGACTGATATTACTCAATCCTAGAGATTGACCTTAAAGATTGAGAATTCAAACTCATGGAATTCGATGATATCTAAACTCGAGCATGAACGAGAAAATATTTTGATCAAAAATACAAACCGATTTGTTTTCTGAAAAACCATTTTCAATGCGTTCATTACCATTGAACGTAAAATCCTAAGAAATTCACCTGGAATTCATTAGGTCACCTGAACCAAATCAGGTGTCAACCGTAAGAACGGTGGTTGCATAGCATGGTCGGAGACAGGACCTTGTGCCAGACCGAAAAATTATAGGATGATCTTTACTATCGCTCCTACCAAGGATAGTTCTAGCATCCGACACGTTAATAAGACCATAATCATCTGCATGTCACGGGACATTGCCTTAACAGTTTCTTGTTCATCGCTTTCCTTTACAACCGGACGGTAGTTTACCGAAAGGTAATATACGGAACAAGTAAACTGGATGTGTGATTTTCGATACCGGGATAGCAGTGGATTACACGAACCTAAAAGTTTTAGCCAAAATATTGATCCACAAATATATTTTGCAACACCGATGATGGATCAAATCAGAAAACTTATCTAGGGTAAAAGCAAGAATGAATTTTCAAAAGATCAAATGTTTTCATAAAGATCCAATTTCCTTAATGGATCTAAATTTTTATAGTCATGTGGGACTGTAAACCATATCGTTACTATCATTGTTTATACCGCTCTATCAAAATCACTGATGTACAAAGTGTGAAGAATAAAGAAGTGATTCGTGTGATGTATTATATTATTTCAAGACTGTATTGCTTGAGGACAAGCAACGCTCAAGTGTGGGGATATTGATAAGGCTAAAAGGGAACATATATTTCATAGCAAAATCCCCCAAGAAAGACAAGATTTTAGTTGCAATTGTTCCATTTTCAAGTAATATTCGTTTATTTTAAATAAGTGCGAAGACAAAAGGCGAAAACGACGAATTGAAGACACAAAGGTCCAAAAAGCTCAAAAGTACAAGATACAATCAAAATGGTTCAAATTATTGATGAGGAACGTCTAAAAATGACAAGAGTACAAGTTACAAAACGCAAAGTACAAAATATAAAATTGTACGCAAGGACGTTCGAAAATCCGGAACCGGGACCAGAGTCAACTCTCAACGCTCGACGCAACGGTGTAAAAATTACGAGTCAACTATGCACAAGAATAAAATATAATATTTAAATAATTCATAATAAGAATAATATTAAATAATAAAAAGTTGTTAATTGAGCATAGTTCAGGGGTCATAAGTGAAAATTCAATTTCTAAATTCGCCTATAAAAGGCTTTGTAATCGTAATGTAAAAACACACCTTTTTCTATCTTTTTCTTATTTATCAATATCAATTATCAATATCTATATTCTATATCTCTATCATAATGTTAACTTAATAAGATATAACAATAATCTTAATTTTAATTTTAAATTATGATAATAATAAGATTTATGATAGAGATCGTTTGAGTGTGTAAGTCGAAATTCTGTCCGTGTAACGCTACGCTATTTTTAATCATTGTAAGTTATGTTCAACCTTTTTACATTAATGTATCGTAACTAAGTTATTATTATGCTTATTTGAGCCGAAGTAATCGTGATGTTGGGCTAAAATATTAAGAAGGGGTTATTGAACTTTGGACCATAATTAAGGTTTGGGCAAAAGACCGACACTTGTGGAAATTGAACTATTGACTATTAATAGATGGGGGGTATTGTCTAATTGAGTGACAACTCATTGGAGTCTGTCGAACCTATCTTCAAATTAATTAACCTAATAATTAATAATGATTATGGTTGTCCTATTTAGTGATGTTCATATGGAATCTGTTATAATCATTTAATTAATCAATTGGGTTGGGTAATTGATTATTCATTCTGATCAAGTGGATGAATTAATATTCATAAACTAATTAAAACAGGGGTGGATTACATACAGTGATAACTGGTGTAATTGTTGACAGAAGTGATAACTGCGTCACAGTTTAAATCCTTAATCAGTTGGAATATTTGACTTCGGGTATAAGGGTAATTTGACGAGGATACTCGCACTTTATTTTTATGACCGATGGACTATTATGGACAAAAACCAGATAGACGTATCAAATAAACCAGGACAAAGGACAATTAACCCATGGTAATAAATTAAAATCAACACGTCAAACATCATGATTACGGAAGTTTAAATAAGCATAATTCTTTTATTATATTTCTCATCGTATCTTTATTTACTGTCATTTTATTACTCGCAATTTTATTTACTGTCATTTTATTTATTGTCATTATTTTACGCACTTTAATTATCGTCATTTATCTTTACGCTTAAAATATAGAATCGACAAACCGGTCATTAAACGGTAAAACCCCCCTTTTATAATAATATTACTACTTATATAATTATATATATTTTGTATAAATATAGTTAAAAATATAGTAAGTATCACCAGCTCCCTGTGGAACGAACCGGACTTACTAAAAACTACACTACTCTACGATTAGGTACACTGCCTATAGTGTTGTAGCAAGGTTTAGGTATATCCCATCCGTAAATTAATAAAACTTGTGTCATATTTTGTAGTATTTTGTATTAAAAATAATACTATTTCGTACCCTCACGCTACATCATCAATATACCAATAGTACATACATCTAAAAGCTGTGTATTGTACGAGTACGAATACGGGTGCATACGAGTATAATTGTTGATGAAAATGAACGAGGATGTAATTGTAAGCATTTTTGTTAAGTAGAAGTATTTTGATAAGTGTATTGAAGTCTTCCAAAAGTGTATAAATACATATTAAAACACTACATGTATATACATTTTAACTGAGTCGTTAAGTCATCGTTAGTCGTTACATGTAAGTGTTGTTTTGAAACCTTTAGATTAACGATCTTGTTAAATGTTGTTAACCCAATATTTATAATATCAAATGAGATTTTAAATTATTATATTATCATGATATTATCATGTATGAATATCTCTTAATATAATATATATACATTAAATGTCTTTACAACGATAATCGTTACATATATGTCTCGTTTAAAAACCATTAAGTTAGTAGTCTTGTTTTTACATATGTAGTTCATTGTTAATATACTTAATGATATGTTTACTTATCATAGTATCATGTTAACTATATATATATCCATATATATGTCATCATATGGTTTTTACAAGTTTTAACGTTCGTGAATCACCGGTCAACTTGGGTGGTCAATTGTCTATATGAAACATATTTCAATTAATCAAGTCTTAACAAGTTTGATTGCTTAAAATGTTGGAAACATTTAATCATGTAAATATCAATCTCAATTAATATATATAAACATGGAAAAGTTCGTGAAAGGACCCGTTCATATACATTATAAACGATTCACAATAGTTGATTACATTGCGAGGTATTTGACCTCTATATGATACGTTTTACAAACATTGCATTCGTTTTTAAAAGACAAACTTTCTTTACATAAAAAAATTGACGGCATGCATACCATTTCATATTACATCCAACTATAATTGACATAATATTAATCTTGATGAACTCAACGACTCGAATGCAACGTCGTTCAAAGTATGTCATGAATGACTCCAAGTAATATCCTTAAAATAAGCTAATGCACAGCGGAAGATTTCTTTAATACCTGAGAATAAACATGCTTTAAAGTGTCAACCAAAAGGTTGGTGAGTTCATTAGTTTATCATAATCAATCATTTCCGTAATAATAATAGACCACAAGATTTTAGTTTTCATAAATATCCGTACACTCGCAAGTGTATAAAAGTATTCTATAAGTTGTAGGCACCCGGTAACAAGCCTTAACATTCATGTTTTACCCTCTGAAGTACACCAGATCAGGTGTGTTTAAAATAACCTCGAAGTACTAAAGCATCCCATAGTCAGGATGGGGTTTGTCAGGCCCAATAGATCTATCTTTAGGATTCGCGCCTACCGTACATAGACAAGTAGTTTAATGTTACCAAGCTAAGGGTATATTTCTGGTTTAAACCCACGTAGAATTAGTTTTAGTACTTGTGCCTATTTCGTAAAACATTTATAAAAAACAGCGCATGTATTCTCAAACTTAAAAATATATATAAAAGGGAGCAAATGAAACTCACAATACTGTATTTCGTAGCAATTATGTATATGACGGCACTGAACAAGTGCAGGGTTTGTCTCGGATTCACGAACGTATCAATATTGTGATTCAATATTGCAGGAAAGTACGTAGATGCAACGAAAATGATAAACGTTAGGTTGACCTGACGAGCAATACCCTCGAACAATACCCATAACCTCCATAGCTATAACCCATAATTTCCTTAGCTCTATCCCGTTTGAAAACTTATTTTGAAATCATCTGAATATAACTCCGTCGTAGTATTTTATGTATACTAATAATATCTTGAAATAATACTAAGTAAATATATATATGTAATTGGATTGAGAGAGTTTAGAGAAATATATTTTCAAGTTTCTATGAAATAATGAAACCTATTGAATTCTATTTATAATAGATTTTTGAATTATTAAAGTGAATTATTAAAGTATGAATTATTAAAGTGAATTATTAAAGTATGAATTATTAAAGTGAATTATTAAAGTATGAATTATTAAAATGAATTATTAAAGTATGAATTATTAAAGTGAATTATTAAAGTATGAATTATTAAAGTGAATTATTAAAGTATGAATTATTAAAGTGAATTATTAAAGTATGAATTATTAAAGTTAAAGTAAAGTAAAAGTAAAGTAAAGATAAAGTTAAAGTATAGTAAAAGTATAAAACTATGTACATATAATACGCGTATTAATTTAAATCGTTATATATATTTAATAAAATAAAATATAAATATCGTTATCTTTATCATACTGGTTAAGTAATAAGTTGTCAAAAGTGGTTCTAGATATTTATCAAAGATATATACGTTTTAATAATAAAGTTCTTTTTAAACTAAAAACGTTTTTGTACGCTTGAAACTAAATCGAGTACTTATAAATTTGGTTTTCCAAAATTAATTATATTCCAAATCATCCTTTAAAAAGGTTTTATCTATATCGTAAAACGTTTTCAATATTATGAAAACTAATCATTATCTTACCAAAAGACACGAGACAATCATTGTAAAGCATGCATTGAAAGTTAAGCAGGAATCTCCACTAACTTTTGTCTAATTCTCGTTAATGAAATTTTTGTTCTTACTTGTAAATCACATTACCAAATATTCCGAATACCGTTAAAAAGAAATGATTTCTCAAATCAACGTGGACCTCATAACAGAGACTCGTAATCATAATTCAATGTATCTGATAATTTAATCATATGATATTATCTTTTAATTCCATCGATAAACATATTGAAACAAATACTTTTATGTAAAGTATTTTATATCTAATACTTTGTTAATGTTTTCAATTAATAAGTATATATTATATATACATATCAGTATACACATAAATGTTCGTGAATCGTTGAGCATAATCAAAGGGTAATTGATTACATGAATATAGATTTCAAAACTTTCGAGACTCAATATTACAGATTTTGCTTATCGTGTCGGAAACATATAAAGATTAAAGTTTAAATTTGATCAGAAATTTCCGGGTCATCACAGTACCTACCCGTTAAAGAAATTTCGTCCCGAAATTTGATCGAGGTCGTCATGGCTAACTATAAAAATATTTTCATGACAAATATGAGTTGATAATAGAGTTTCATCATCATTGAGTAATATAGATAAAACAATTTGATTATACGAAGAGTATAAGTGAAGCTATCGCAAGAGAGTGAAATGAGTAAATGTAGAATCGTTTTAACTGATGACGTAGTTATGATTGATTTTCGGAATTCATGCGATTTAAAGAAAATCTTCGTAATAAGATTTGGTTCTTCGGCGATTTAGGAAATCAGGATCTTCTTTGATTAAATGCAATAATCTGTTTCGATTGACCTGTCAGATATTTTACTATAAATCCACCCCCTTCTTTTCCTTATTTTCCATATCTAACATCTTCTATTCTTTTTCCTCAATTTATTCTTTAAACATTCGTTAATATGCTCCATCCAGTACTGATTCTTGATATACTCCTAACTTTCATATCTGTCATTCTTCTCTTTCATCTACCACCGGAGGATTTTATTCACTTCTACTATTACCTTGGGGTTATAGTGTTTTTAATTTTCCCGTGCCTTTACGTGGCAATACGTATTGATATGTACGGTTTGTAATTTATGTGTTGTTATCGAGCTTTATATTTTCTTTTATATTCAAGAGTTCCATACTTTTGTCTCCTCTTCCCGACTTCAAGTCAAGCGAATAATGGTCCGGAATTCGTAGGTATGGATTTTGAAATGAACATAGTTAATGTTCTTAAAAAGGAAATCGTAATTGCACGATCTTGATTTGGTAAATTACCAGAATATTCGAAAAGATAGAACTATCAAGAAGATATGTTCTTAATATTTTTGGAAATTGGGTAGAATGTAAGAGTCGTGTAAATGGCACATTGATGTTATGCGAGGTGTATATAAAATAGTTATTAAATTTTAGCAGGAAATACTATTAAATACGATACAATTTTACACAAGATATTTATTTATTTATAGAATGGATATACTTAAACCTTGCTACAACACTTATAGGCAGTGTACCTAATCGTACAGTAGTGTAGTTTTTAGTAAGTCCGGTTCGTTCCACAGGGAAATCTTTAAACAAAGCTCAACGCTATATTAGTTTACTGTTATAAAAATACAAATATATATATAAGTAATATTATTATTATAAAGGGGGGTTTTTACCGTTTAATGACCGGTTTGTCGATTTTAAAACTTTAGTCGCAGTTAAAACCTAATGTAAAATATAAAATAAATACAAGACTTTAAATTAAAGCGTAAAGTAAATAACGATAATGAAATTGCGAATAATAAAAATGCGATAAAATAAAATTGCGATAATTAAAAAGTACGATAATTAAAAGTGCGATAAAATAAAATAAATAAAAGTGCGATAATTAGAAGTGCAATTAAATATAAAATAAAGGAAATTAAATATGAAATAAAAGAATTATGCTTATTTAAACTTCCGTAATCATGATGTTTGACGTGTTGATTTTAGTTTTATGCCCATGGGTTAATTGTCCTTTGTCCTGGATTATTCAATATGTCCGTCTGGTTTTTGTCCATAACAGTCCATCAGTCATAAATATAAATTGCAAGTGTCCTCATCAAATTATTATTATACCCGAAGTTAAATATTCCAACTAATTGGGGATTCGAATTGTAACAAGGTTTTAATACTTTGTTTAATGAATACACCAGGTTATCGACTGCGTGTAAACCAAGGTTTTACTACTTTGTTAACAATTACACCAATTACCCTTGAATGTAATTTCACCCCTGTTTTAATTATTCTAGTGGCTATTAATCCATTCCCGTGTCCGGTTAAATGAACGATTATTCGTACATATAAATACCCCGCCCATCGTGTCCGATCGAGTGTATATGGTAATTTATAGGGACGCCCAATTGTAAATCTTTATATTAACATTAACAAACTTTCATTTAGTTAAACAAATATAAAGCCCATTAATAGCCCATAGTCTAGTTTCCACAAGTGTCGTTCTTTTGTCCAAACCCCAATTATGGTACAAAGCCCAATTACCCAATTTTAGTAATTAGCCCAACATCATGATTACTTCGTTTTAAATAAGCATAATAATAACTTAGCTACGAGACATTAATATAAAAAGGTTGAACATAACTTACAATGATTAAAAATAGCGTAGCGTTACACAGACAGAATTTCGACTTACACCCTTACAACATTCGCTAACATACCCTTATTATTAGGATTTAAAATTAAAATTAAAATTAAAATATAAATTATATATATATATATCGTATATATTGAGAGATATAGAGAAATAGAATCTGAAATTTGATCAGAATTCGGTTTGCTTTATAGCCAGACTTGATTTTTGGGGTTCCGCGACTCGCTGCAAAATGCCCTTCAAACTCCGCGAGTCGCGGAGATAGAAATTACAGCTCAGTCCTTGGAGTTTTCTCTGCCGACGATTTTTATTATATATATATAATATATATATAATTAATATAATTAATTATATATTATATTATATTTATATACATAGTTAACTTGTAATTTTTAGTCCGTTGCGTCGAGCGTTAATAGTTGACTCTGGTCCCGGTTCCGGATTTTCGAACGTCCTCGCGTACAATTTAATATCTTGTACTTTGCGTTTTGAATTTTGTACTTTTGTGATTTCGAGACGTTTCTTATCAATAATTGGAACCTCTTTGATTGTCTTTTGTTCTTTTGAGCTTTTTGGTCGTTTGCGTCTTCAATTCGTCGAATCTGTCTTTTGTCTTCACCTTTTATTATTTAAACGAATATCACTTGTAAATAGAACAATTGCAACTAAAAGCTTGTCTTTCTTGAGGAATAATGCTATGAAATATATGTTCGTTTTTAGCATTATCAAATATTCCCACACTTGAGCGTTGCTTGTCCTCAAGCAATATTGTCTTGAAATACTAGAATCACTTCTTTATTCTTCACACTTTGTACATCAGTGATTTCTATACGGCGGTATAAACAATGGTAGTAACGATATGGTTTACAGTCCCACATGACTCTAAAAATTTAGATCCATTAAGGAAATTGGATCTTTATGAAAACATTTGATCTTTTGAAAATTAAATCTAGTTTTTACCCTAGATAAGTTTTCCGGAATAACCCTTTACCGGTGTTTGCAAAATATTTTTGTGGGTTTGGTGGGTTTCAGATTTGAAAATTTTAGCTCAAAACTTGCGGTTTTGTGTCACCCACTTGCTAACCTTGTATTTGGAAAGAAACACATCCAGTTTACTTGTTCTGTATATTACCTTTCGGCAAACTACCGTCCGGTTGTAAAGGAAAGCGTTGAACAAGCAACTGTTAAGGCAATGTCCCGTGACATGCTTTTGATTATGGTCTATAACGTGTCGGACGCAATTACTATCCTTGGTAGGAGCAATAGTAAAGCTCACCCTTATAATTTTTCGGTCTGGCACAAGGTCCTGTCTTTGACCATGCTATGCAACCACCGTTCTTACGGTTGACACCCGATTTGGTTCAGGTGACCTAATGAATTCCAGGTGAATTCCTAGGATTTTACGTTCAATGGTAATGAACGCATTGAAAATAGGGTTTTCAGAAAACAAATCAGTTTATAATTTTGATCAAAATATTTTCTCGTTTAAGCTCGAGTTTAGATATCATTGAATTCCATGAGTTTGAATTCTCAATCTTTAAGGTCAATCTCTAGGATTGAGTAATATCAGTCTTAAAAGCTGATTTTTAATCTTTAAGGAGATTATCCTTTCTGGGGATCTGATTCATTAGTCTTATCCAGCTAATTTGCATGGTGCCCCCCCATTGTACGAGATAAATCCTTCTCATGGTTAGGATAAATCTGACCACTTGGCGACCCTGTTTAATGCTGAGGTCCGTGGATTTCCTGCTGATTTTAGTGATGACTTTTCTAGATTTTTCGTCAACCTACAGCTGGTCTGGACGACAACTTCATGACCTAAATCAAGAAGCGCGTGTCTTTTTCGGAAGACTTTACTTCCTTTTAATGATGGAATTGATTCATCGTGTAGATCCATCTCTTCTTTTCTTTCATTGGGTAAAACAGTTTAGTTTAGTCCAAAGCAAAAGTATTTTCAGTTATTTGTTACAAATATATGTGGCATATGTTTAAAATAACTTGGTAAATTTTCCCACACTTGGCTTTTTATTTTTCTTTTTATCGTCCTCTATTCCATTTTAAATGAATTTTAACATTTTAGTTTGTTTCTCAATTTATGTCCTTTCCGAGGTAACAATAATTTCGGTGTTAAAACCTAGTTTTATCGTTCATAAATATGTATAAACATGATTTGAATTCATTTAATTGAAAAATTTTACTAGAATTGGGTAGTCAGTATATAAGACTAGGGCTGTTCTTTTTTATCAGAGAGCACTAGATTCTAATACAACTACTGCTTTACTAGTATTTTTAATGGTAACCAAGTGTATAAAGTAAAAATTTTTAAAATCCGAAAGAATTTAACCCCTTCCCACACTTAAGATCTTGCAATGCCCTCATTTGCAAGAAATCAGTAACAATTTAAATTATTGAGGGTGATTTGTGTGAAAATGATTAAATTTTTACCAAAGTTTCCAAATATATTGGCGTTTGTTTGCTGAATGATAAATGGTGCACATCATTTGTTCATTCCGTCTTGTTGTTATTTCACATATATTTTGCATCTTGTCGTCAAAATTAGTTGCTTTTGCTGAACTTAATGCCAGTCTTTGAAAATGCGTTGTTTTACCCTGTTGTGTACATAAGATAAACTGCAAACATATATACATATTTTTGAAGTTTGGTTTATTACCCCACATTCAAAAATTATTAAAATCTAAGAATAAAAGTTAGATAATTATAAAAATGATTACAATATTAACAAAAGTATTAAACATATCAATAATTACAAATTACAAAATAAAAAAAAATAAGTAACTAAGGATGATATTGGTACCAATAGGGGTTCCACGCATAACCATAAGTGCTATAGAATGCTTCGGCAGGGTCATACGTAGGATATGGTGGCTGCATCTCTATCGACCAAGGAGGGAAGACGGGTTTCGGTGTAGGAATATAGTTTCTACCTATATGTTGGCAATGCGCTATGATCTGGTTCTGATGAACTTGCCAATCTTTAAATGCTCTCTGTCTAGCATTTTCGTATTCCTGAGAAGCTATAAACCTATGCATTTCTTGCATCTCATTCCCCCCTCCTACATTACCTTGCTGCTGGTTTCTCTCTACCTGTGGATGTCTACCATTGTATCGTACTGCGGCGTTATTTCGCCGCTTCAAAACTTTCGCACCATGGTATACATTTAAACCTATAGTGTCGCGGGGTTCCGGCTCTTCTACTAATAATCCCCCCCGACTTATATCCACACCGAGATATTCACCAATCAAAGTAATAAAAATACCACCTCCTATTATGCTATGTGGACGCATCCCCCGAACCATAGCTGATAAATAATAACCCACACAATATGGTATACTTACAGCGCTGTGTGGGTCTCGAATACACATATGGTAAAACAAATCCTGTTCATTTACTTTTTCTTTGTTCTTACCCCTTTGTGTAATCGAATTAGCTAAAAACCTATGTATCACTCTTAATTCGGCTCTATCTATATCCAAATAAGAGTAGTTTCCCCCTTTGAAACGGTGATGGCTTGTCATTTGACTCCACACACCGTGTGTATCAAAATTCTCATCTATCTTTCTACCGTTTAGTATCAATCATCTACAATCGGCAGACGCTAATTCCTCAGGCGTATATATACGTAAAGCCTGAGCCATGTCCAGTAAAGACATGTAGCGCATCGAACCGCCTAACAAAAATCTAATAAAAGAACGATCGGTTAAACTAGCTACCCGATCATTCAACTCTATACTACATAACAACTCTTCACACCATACTTTATATACAGGTCTGCGTATGGTGAATAAACATATCCAGTCATTAAAAGAAGAATTACCATACCTCTGTACAAGTAATTCCCTAATTGGCCCGGCCAATTCTACAGCTTCTAAGGGTCCCCATTCTATGACCCTCGGTACCTCAACAACCTTGGAATGAAGAGTATGCAAACCCCGTTGATATTTTGGATAATCTATCCAAAGTCTGTCAAATCTCAGGTTCGGGTGCAACTGTTCCAAGTGCATATCTGAAAAGGTCATGACTGGATGAGGTACATCCTGCTTGTAGTAGTTATCTACCTCCTGTTGTTCCAAGTTCTCAGCAGGAGCATGGCGGGCTTGGGATGAAGATTCACCCCTTTCATTCTGCAAAACACATCAAACACAAATTTTGTGCATCCAAATATGCATTAGTGTCAGCAAAATCATCAATCAAAATAATTACAATGACATTATCAATTTATATCAAACTTAAGCTTATTTTCACATTTTTATCAAATCTACACTTTTTCAAATAAGCATATACGAAAATTTTCGCCAAGTTCATAAGCATTCAACTCAAATAACATGTCAAAATAATCATTACTAGCAATCAAACAAGTCTCAAATGGCATTATCTTTCAAAAATCAAGTTCATGAATTTTAGACTTGAAAAAGTCCACTTTAATTCTCAAAATCATGTTTAGGCTCAAAGTTTGGATCATTTAACTACCTAGACATATTACACTACTCAATTTAGCAACAATTCATGACAAAAATCGGCCATAACCTGTTTATATCAAAAAGCCCCAAATTTGCTCAAGAACACAAACCCTAGATTATTCAAAAATTGAAGTTTAAGGCTTCTAATCATGTTAAACAACATCAATCTAGGTTATACAAGCATAAAACATAAACAATTTAAGTCTAATTACACTAAAAAGCATCAAAATCAAATTGGGGAAAAAAATAGCTCAAGAACACTAAAATTCGAATTAAATGGTGTTTAGGTGTAGAAATTTACCGTTTTTCTTGAGTAATTCTTAGATATCATCCTTCTCAACATGATTTTAGCAAAAAATTTGGTGATTAACGGTTAAAAATTGGGATTTTTGGGGGTGATTTTCGGGTTTTTTCGGGTCTGTTTTCGAGCTGTATTTCGCAGTGTTTTTGAGTGTGGGAGAGTGATCAGTTCGTGCAGCTCTTTATTTTTTTTCTGAGTTTTGGTCCCTCCGCGAGTCGCGGAGATTTTGCACTGCAAACTCCGCGAGTCGCGGAGTTTGCTCTTTTTTTTTTTTTTTTTATAATCTTTAACTTATAAAACAATTAAGAAATTAATTTTAAAATTTTGTTTCCCTTGTTATTTAGGACGAGGTCGTTTCGGATCGATGTCCTAGTCCGTCCTTCGACAAAATTTTAAAATTTGTCTTTTTGTAGCGATTGTTTTAAAAGCTAAGATTTTTGGGTTTTTTAATGTTTTTGGCATACTTTAAATTAATAAGATTAAAAATAATGATAATAAAAGTTCTCGTCCCTCCCTTGGGTAAAGCAATTTCGGTTCAAAGACCTAGTCTTCAACTTACGACGAATTTTAAAAATCATATTCTTAACTTAATGAGATAAAGTAAATTTTTGTTTTTAAATTCACACAACTTAAATATAAAATTCAAAATTAATAAAAAAATAATCACACCAAACTTAAAATTTGAAATGCATAAAATTAAAAATTCATATTTTAAAAATTAAAAATTCACACCAAACTTAATTTAAAAATTCATATTATAAATTCATACCAAACTTATATTAATTTTTCAAATATTTACAATTTTAAATATATTTTTTTTACAAAATTTACAATATTAATTTAAGATTTAAATATTAATTTTAAAAATATGGTAAAAATAAAATTAAAAATCTTTTTGTCTTTTTATCCCACTTTAATCAATCAAATATTATCAAAAATATGCGCCCCTCTTTTCGGTAAAGTAATTTCGGTTCCAAGACCTAATTTGACTCATGACGAATTTTTGAAATATTTTGGGTTGATTGATTAAAGATATTTATACCTTAAGAATAAACGTTAAATTTCGCAGTGATGTAATAAATTTTTGAACGATATCAATAATTTCGGTCGCCAAACCTAATTTTAATTAATACCAATTTAATACTTTTTAGCGAACAAATTAGCGTTTATTATCAAAAGGTTAAAAATAAAAATAAAAATAAAAACTGTACAGACATACCTGTGAAATAGATTTCTTAGTTATATGATCTATTCCATTCATAAGATAGTCGGTTTAATTGATTTTCCATGGCTGCATAGGCGTAACCTCGAGCATTCATTGTCTTTTCTTCTAAACATATGAACGGTCCGTCTCTGCATAAAGTAACAAATTCGGTATTTGAATAGGTTTGATTATTTGAACATTTACCTCCATGTGACCATTTTCCGCATTTGTGACATCTTTCTAGGTGTCGTGCTCTTCTTTTCGCTGCGGATTTTGATTTTCCTTTACCAAATTGTAACTTATTATCTTCGCATCTGGATCCTTTTCTAACTCCGTCCATTCTTTCTCTGATTACTGATACTAATTCGCTCGGTAGTATGTCATTATTACGTTTAGTGATCAAAGCGTGTAGCATTAGACCATGGTTTAGTTCACAGGCAGTCTTCATTTCGTAAAAACCTAAAAAAAAATAAAAATTCAGAATGGGGGGAGAAGACTAGTTCTTTAGGGTCTGCTAGGGAAAGACCATACGTGTTCCATTTTCGAGAACTACACGAAAACAGACAATCTAACTCTAACAGAAATACATATTATCCTTTAAAGACTTGATTCTCCCCACACTTAGTTAGCTGTGGTATCGAAATTGTGATTAACTTCGTTGTCGACTTCCATCGGACCATGTATGTAATGTTTAACTCTGTGACCATTAACTTTAAATTCAATCCCATTTGAATTTATCAATTCTATCGTTCCGTATGGGAAAACTCTTTTGACTATGAATGGTCCAGACCATCTTGATTTCAATTTTCCAGGAAATAGCTTGAATCGTGAATTGAAAAGAAGAACTCTGTCTCCTTCTTTAAATTCTTTTGAACTTCTGATTCTTTTATCATGCCATTTCTTCGTTCTTTCTTTATAGATTAACGAATTTTCGTATGCTTCATGTCTTAATTCTTCTAATTCGTTTAGTTGACTTAATCGTAGACGTCCGGCTTCATGTAAATCAAGATTACATGTCTTCAAAGCCCAAAATGCTTTGTGTTCAATTTCTACTGGAAGATGACATGCTTTTCCATAAACAAGTCTAAAAGGTGTGGTTCCAATTGGAGTTTTGTAGGCTGTTCTAAAAGCCCAGAGTGCATCCTCCAATTTAATGGACCATTCCTTCGGATTTGATCCTACGGTTTTCTCTAGAATACGTTTTAAAGCTCGGTTGGTATTTTCAACTTGTCCACTTGTTTGTGGATGATATGCGGTGGAGATTTTATGAGTTACTCCATATCTTTTAAGAACTTTCTCAAGTTGATTATTACAGAAATGAGTACCCCGATCACTTATTAAAGCTTTCGGTGTTCCAAACCTTGCAAAAAGACGTTTTAAAAAGTTGACTACAACTCGTGCATCGTTAGTTGGGAGAGCTTGTGCTTCCGCCCATTTAGATACATAATCAATGGCTACGAGTATATATAGATTATTATGAGATTTTGGAAATGGACCCATAAAGTCAATACCCCAAATGTCAAATACTTCACATACTTGGATGACATTTTGTGGTATTTCATCACGTTGACTTATTTTTCCGGCCCTTTGACATGCATCACAGGATTTGCAAAGAAGGTGTGTGTCTTTGTAAATTGTAGGCCAATAGAATCCAGCTTCATAAACTTTTCTTGCTGTTAGTTGAGGCCCATAATGCCCTCCTGTTGGTCCTGTGTGACAATGGTTTAAAATTTTACTAGCTTCATCTCCAAATACACATCGGCGTATTATTCCATCGGGACAACTTTTAAACAGATGTGGATCTTCCCAGAAATAGTGTTTTATATCACTGAAGAATTTCTTTCGTCTTTGGTACGATAATCCTTTTTCAAGGAATCCACAAACTAAGTAGTTTGCATAGTCTGCAAACCATGGGATTTCTTTATAATCTATCTTCAATAGATATTCATCAGGAAAGTTGTCTTGTATGGCCGATTCATTCAGAACTTCTAATTCGGGATTTTCAAGACGAGAAAGATGATCAGCGGCGAGATTTTCTGCTCCTCTTTTATCTCGGATTTCAATATCAAACTCTTGTAAGAGTAAGATCCAACGGATTAATCTTGGTTTAGCATCTTGTTTTGAAAATAGGTATCTAAGAGCAGAATGGTCGGTATAGACCACCGTTTTTGCTAGAACGAGATATGATCGAAATTTGTCAAAAGCAAAGACAATAGCAATGAGTTCTTTTTCAGTAGTTGTATAATTCGTTTGTGCTCCTTGTAATGTCTTGCTAGCATAATATATAGGTTGAAATCGTTTTTCAATCCTTTGTCCTAAAACGGCTCCCATTGCAAAATCACTTGCATCGCACATTAGTTCAAATGGTAGATTCCAATTTGGTGTTATCATGATCGGTGCATTATTGAGTTTTTCTTTAAGAATATTAAAAGATTTGATACACTCATCTGAAAAGATGAATGGCGCATCCTTTTCTAGGAGTTTATTCATAGGAGTGGCAATTTTAGAAAAATCTTTTATAAAACGTCGGTAAAAACCGGCATGCCCTAGAAAACTCCTAACTCCTCTAACATTTGTGGGATGTGGAAGTTTAGCAATTACATCTACTTTAGCTCTATCCACTTCAATTCCTTCTTTTGAAATTTTATGTCCAAGAACGATGCCTTCTTTAACCATGAAATGGCATTTCTCCCAATTAAGTACTAGATTTGATTTTTCGCATCTAATTAGCATTCGTTCCAGATTAACTAGACATGATTTAAATGTATCACCGAAGACTGAAAAGTCATCCATGAATACTTCCATGCATTCTTCTATCATGTCGTGAAAAATCGCCATCATACACCTTTGAAAGGTTGCAGGGGCGTTACAAAGTCCAAATGGCATTCTTTTGTAAGCAAAAGTACCATAAGGGCACGTGAATGTGGTTTTCTCTTGATCTTCGGGTGCTATTGGAATTTGAAAATATCCGGAAAATCCATCTAGGAAACAATAGTAACTATTTTCGGCTAATCTTTCCAACATTTGATCTATGAAAGGTAAGGGAAAGTGATCTTTTCTGGTGGCATCATTTAATTTTCTATAATCAATACATACACGCCATCCTGTTACAGTCCTAGTAGGAATAAGCTCATTTTTCTCATTTGTAATCACAGTCATGCCACCCTTCTTAGGTACGCATTGAACTGGGCTTACCCATGGACTATCAGAGATTGGATATATCAAACCTGCATCTAGCAGTTTAATAATCTCTTTCTTAACTACATCTTGCATATTAGGATTTAGTCTTCGTTGGCGTTGCACATACGTTTTATGACCTTCTTCCATAAGGATTTTATGTGTGCAATACGAAGGACTTATTCCTTTAATATCATGAATCTTCCATGCAATGGCTGGTTTATGAGCTTTCAACACAGAAATGAGTTGTGATTTCTCATTTTCAGTAAGAGAAGACGATATTATTACAGGTAATTCAGATTCACCATGTAAATAAGCGTATTCCAAATGGTTTGGAAGTGGCTTTAACTCTAATTTCGGAGGTTCTTCTATCGATGATTTATATCGATATCTGTCTTCTTCTTTTAGCATTTGAATTTCTTCTGTTGTTGGTTCATATCCATTAGCTATAAGTGTAGCTAACATTTCAGCTTCATCAATTGGTTCATTACCTTCTCCTAAAGAACATTCTCCTGTTCCTTGTAATTCTGGAAATTCTTCTAATAATTCCGCATGTGCATCTATAGTTTGAATATAATAACATGTATCATCTGCAGATTGTGGTTGTTGCATTGCTCTATCAACTGAAAAGGTAACACTCTCATCCTCTATACTTAGGGTCAGTTTCTTACCGAACACGTCTATCATTGCTTTAGCCGTGTTTAAGAATGGTCTTCCTAATATGAGAGGAACTTGAGAATCTTCTTCCATGTCCAAAACAACAAAATCTACTGGAAATACTAAAGTACCAACTTTAACTAGCATGTTTTCCATTATCCCTCTAGGATATTTTATTGATCTATCGGCTAGTTGTATGCTTATTCTGGTTGGTTTCAATTCTCCAAGGTCTAGTTTAGCGTATAGTGAATACGGCATTAGATTTATACTAGCACCTAAGTCTGCCAATGCTTCTATTGAACTAAGACTACCCAGAAAACATGGAATTGTGAAACTTCCTGGATCCGATAATTTTTCTGGTATCTTATTCAACAACACTGCTGAACAATTTGCATTCATAGTAACAGCCGAGAGTTCTTCCATTTTCTTTCTATTCGTGATTAGATCTTTCAAGAATTTAGCATACCTTGGCATTCCTGAAATCACATCAAGGAAAGGAAGATTTACATTTATCTGTTTAAACATATCCAAGAATTTGGATTGCTCGGCTTCAAGTTTTTCTTTCTTCATTTTACTCGGGTAAGGAAGTGGTGGTTGATATGGTTTAACATAAGGTTTATCCTGAACTGTGTTATCTTCATTAACCTTTTCAACTACCGGTTCTTTTTCCTTATCTTGATCAGGTTGTGGTTCTTGTGGAGTAGGAATAGTTTCATCAGAAGTTACAGGTATTTCAGGTGGTTTAAGTGTTGTACCACTTCTTGTGGTAATAGCTTTAGCTGTTTCATTCCGGGGGTTAGCATTTGTATCACTAGGTAAACTTCCCGGTTTTCTTTCACCTATTAACCTTGCTAGGTTACTCACTTCTTGTTCCAGATTTTGAATAGAAGCTTGTTGATTTCTAAATGCTTGAGCATTTTGTTCATTTGTTTGTTTCTGAGATGTGAAAAACTGCGTTTGAGTTTCAACTATCTTTGTCATCATATCTTCTAAATTCGGCTTTTTATCATCGGTTTGTTGTGGTGGTTTGTTTTGAAAATTTGGTCTTTGCTGATTGTAAGTATTATTGGATACTTGTTGATTGCTAGGACCTTGTTGGTTATTGTATGGAATATTTCGGTTATAATTCTGGTTTTGATTGTAAATCGGTCTTGGCGGTTGATAATTATTCTGATAATTATTTCCAGGCCTTTGGTTTATGTATGAAATATTCTCTCTTTGTTCCATTGTTAATTCAATACTGAGACAATCTTTTGTCAAATGTGGTCCTCCACACTGCTCACAACTAATTCGTATTGCATGAATATCTTTAGTCATCTTTTCCATTCGTCTCTCGAAAGCATCTATCTTTGCCGAAATGGAATCTAAGTCATGGCTAGAATCGGCTCTAGCCGCTTTAGATGATCTAACGATGTCTTTTTCTTGATGCCACTCATGTGAGTGGGAAGCAGTATTATCAATAATTTTGTAAGCATCAGTTTCGGTCTTCTTCATAATAGAACCACCAGCTGCTATATCTATGTCTTTTCTTGTAGTGATGTCGCATCCTCGGTAGAATATTTGTACTATTTGACAGGTGTCTAAACCATGTTGCGGACATCCTCTTAATAACTTTCCATATCTTGTCCACGCCTCATATAGAGTTTCATTTGGCTTCTGTGTGAACGTAACAATTTCTGCTTGAAGTCTTACTGCTTTAGATGCAGGAAAGAATTGTTTAAGAAATTTGTCAATTAAAACATCCCATGTATCGATCGCCCCTTCAGGTAACGATTCCAACCAATCTTTGGCTTCTCCCTTTAAAGTCCAGGGAAATAACATGAGATATATCTGTTCATCCTCCACTTCTCGGATTTTAAATAGTGTGCAGATCCTATTAAAGGTACGTAGATGTTCATTTGGATCTTCCTTCGGCGCACCACTAAATTGGCATTGATTAGTCACCATGTGTAGAATTTGTCCTTTGATTTCATAATCTGGCGCATTAATGTCTGGATGAGTAATTGCGTGACCTTGGCCAGTGCGTTTAGCTCTCATTCGGTCTTCCATACTTAAAGGTTCCAGATTCTCCATAATTGAATTTGTTGAATCGGTATCACTAGATGATTCTGATTTAATAGTTCGTTCCTCAACAATCTCTGTTTGAATGATTGGTGGTTCCGGAGGAAAGTTTAATGGTTCAGGATCTACGAACCGTTCCTGAATATTTTCTGGATTCTCAATTGTGAGGTTGGGTTCAAAAAATGGATTATCGGAAATTTGAACTGAAGTACTTGGTCGACTGGATGACGATTCTAAAGAAAAATCAACGGCGGTTATATTTGTTAAACGATGTCTTGATCGAGTTACAGGTGGTGAACGTACAAAAGGTGATGAACGTCTTGCTCGGTGCATTCACTGAATATCCTATTAGTTTTAAAAAGGAAAGAAAAATTATAATAAGTTATCCAATCAATAGACTTTTCTGATTTTGCCCACGTTTCGAATAGCCAAAAGATGCAGCAGAGGGGCAGGATTCGTTTGGTCTCAATATAATTGAGGACTGTTTGGCTCCAATAACCCGGTCCACGTACAAATCCAACTATTACTACGAACCAGAAAATTTTGATGTCTATTAATTTAACTACTTAAAATAAATTTTCGTAATTTTAAGAAATTTAGATAAGAAGTAGAAAAAATTCTAAGTCCTAAAAACTAGAATGGCGAGAAATAAGAGAGAAAAAGAGTTCGTCGAAAAAGGTCGAAAAAGAAAAAATGGTTGAAAAATAAAAGGTGACGGAAAAATAAAAGAAACTTATAAAAACTTAAAAATACTTGACTAACCTAACCTTATTACTACAACTAACTTAAAATTATAATCGCAAATTGAAATTACTAATTGGAATGATAATTGATACATAGTAAAAGGTCTAAAAATATTAAAGCTTACAGGAAAAAACTAAATCCCAAATGGAAATAACTTAAAAAGAAACTAAAACTTAAAAAGGCGTCGCAAAATTCTAAAGCACCTAAATCTTAGTTTAAAGAAAAAGCACTTAAGGAATTCTACGGCAAAGCCTAAAAATCTAGGAGTAAAAATAACTATAGCAAAAACTAAGTTTAAAATTAAATATGAGCTAAAAATACAAATATTACGCTACAATGATTAAAAAGGTACAAAATATAAAAATATACAAAAAGTTGTAAAAAGTACAATTTTTATAAAAATATTATTTTTATATTATTTATTTAATAAAACTACTAATTTTACAAATTAATTAAACTAATTAAAACTAAATACAACAAATTAAATAAAAAGTAAAAATAAAACTAAAACTAATAATAATAATAATAATAATTAGGTTTTAATAATAATTAATTAATAATAACCGTAATTAATGCAGGTTTAGGGCTTCCTGTCGCCTGTCAGAAGGTCTCCGCGAGTCGCGGCAATTAAAGAAGAAAACCCCGCGAGTCGCGGGGTTCAGAAATTCAGCTGACAGGGTTGAGTTTTTACGCGTTTTCTTTATTTTTTTTTTTTTTTATTTTATGTTTTCTGTTTTTTTTAAATAAATAAAAGATTTTAAAATAAAACTTATATTTTTATAAACTAAAATAGAAATAAAGAAACTTATAAAACTTAAATATTTAACAAAATCTTAAAAATGCTTATATTTTTGTTTTTTTTATTTTTTTATTTTTCGAATTTTTAAAACGTAATTTTACAAAAACGACTTTTAATAAAAGTAGATAAAAATCTTTTTTTTCTTTTCTTTTTATATTAGCGTTGCGCTTCCGGCTTTTAAGATAGTTCCCCGGCAGCGGCGCCAAAAATACTTGATGTTATGCGAGGTGTATATAAAATAGTTATTAAATTTTAGCAGGAAATACTATTAAATACGATACAATTTTACACAAGATATTTATTTATTTATAGAATGGATATACTTAAACCTTGCTACAACACTTATAGGCAGTGTACCTAATCGTACAGTAGTGTAGTTTTTAGTAAGTCCGGTTCGTTCCACAGGGAAATCTTTAAACAAAGCTCAACGCTATATTAGTTTACTTTTATAAAAATACAAATATATATATAAGTAATATTATTATTATAAAGGGGGGTTTTTACCGTTTAATGACCGGTTTGTCGATTTTAAAACTTTAGTCGCAGTTAAAACCTAATGTAAAATATAAAATAAATACAAGACTTTAAATTAAAGCGTAAAGTAAATAACGATAATGAAATTGCGAATAATAAAAATGCGATAAAATAAAATTGCGATAATTAAAAAGTACGATAATTAAAAGTGCGATAAAATAAAATAAATAAAAGTGCGATAATTAGAAGTGCAATTAAATATAAAATAAAGGAAATTAAATATGAAATAAAAGAATTATGCTTATTTAAACTTCCGTAATCATGATGTTTGACGTGTTGATTTTAGTTTTATGCCCATGGGTTAATTGTCCTTTGTCCTGGATTATTCAATATGTCCGTCTGGTTTTTGTCCATAACAGTCCATCAGTCATAAATATAAATTGCAAGTGTCCTCGTCAAATTATTATTATACCCGAAGTTAAATATTCCAACTAATTGGGGATTCGAATTGTAACAAGGTTTTAATACTTTGTTTAATGAATACACCAGGTTATCGACTGCGTGTAAACCAAGGTTTTACTACTTTGTTAACAATTACACCAATTACCCTTGAATGTAATTTCACCACTGTTTTAATTATTCTAGTGGCTATTAATCCATTCCCGTGTCCGGTTAAATGAACGATTATTCGTACATATAAATACCCCGCCCATCGTGTCCGATCGAGTGTATATGGTAATTTATAGGGACGCCCAATTGTAAATCTTTATATTAACATTAACAAACTTTCATTTAGTTAAACAAATATAAAGCCCATTAATAGCCCATAGTCTAGTTTCCACAAGTGTCGTTCTTTTGTCCAAACCCCAATTATGGTACAAAACCCAATTACCCAATTTTAGTAATTAGCCCAACATCATGATTACTTCGTTTTAAATAAGCATAATAATAACTTAGCTACGAGACATTAATATAAAAAGGTTGAACATAACTTACAATGATTAAAAATAGCGTAGCGTTACACGGACAGAATTTCGACTTACACCCTTACAACATTCGCTAACATACCCTTATTATTAGGATTTAAAATTAAAATTAAAATTAAAATATAAATTATATATATATATATATCGTATATATTGAGAGATATGGAGAAATAGAATCTGAAATTTGATCAGAATTCGGTTTGCTTTATAGCCAGACTTGATTTTTGGGGCTCCGCGACTCGCGGCAAAATGCCCTTCAAACTCCGCGAGTCGCGGAGATAGAAATTACAGCTCAGTCCTTGGAGTTTTCTCTGCCGACGGTTTTTATTATATATATATAATATATATATAATTAATATAATTAATTATATATTATATTATATTTATATACATAGTTAACTTGTAATTTTTAGTCCGTTGCGTCGAGCGTTAAGAGTTGACTCTGGTCCCGGTTCCGGATTTTCGAACGTCCTCGCGTACAATTTAATATCTTGTACTTTGCGTTTTGAATTTTGTACTTTTGTGATTTCGAGACGTTTCTTATCAATAATTGGAACCTCTTTGATTGTCTTTTGTTCTTTTGAGCTTTTTGGTCGTTTGCGTCTTCAATTCGTCGAATCTGTCTTTTGTCTTCACCTTTTATTATTTAAACGAATATCACTTGTAAATAGAACAATTGCAACTAAAAGCTTGTCTTTCTTGAGGAATAATGCTATGAAATATATGTTCGTTTTTAGCATTATCACACATGATGACGGTATGTTCTGTGAATCATCACGTTCCATTAAAAACTCAGCATGACTTACTGTAATATAATCACGTTGATCAAGTGTCATTATATTATACTAACTCATGCTTCAGTTCCCAACACTACTTCAAAACATTCATATTTTAAACTCGAAGATTTCGGCATTTAGAACTAAAATAGTTTCTTTTATGATATAACACAGATAGCATGAAGAGGTAATGGTTTCAGGTAAGAATAGTTATGGAAATATCTTCAGAAATATGGAGGATATTTATAATGGAAGATATGATGATATCTTAGAATATTTAAGATAAGATGATGATGAAGAATATTGTCCGCAAAGGTTTTAGAGTAAGGAGCAAGGTATTCGTTAATGACTTCATCAGAAACAGAATCATCAGGATTCTTTAAATACAGTGTTTGGTCCTTGTATTTGTCCTTGGTCTCCTTCATGGTCTACTCAATCAGTTTTATAGTTCCAAACCTTCTCTTTTTCTCAGCTTTACCACCATACCATTCTTTATCATCAAACTTTTGACTGTTAAAGTCGTTTACAGTTTTTGCTGCTTCATCAGCATTTTGAGAACTAATTCGTAATTCAGGGTGTTTTTCAGAAACTTCACATTCAAAGTATGTAAGTATTGGAGTTAGGCGTTATATGTATACATATAACTGTTGGCGTAGAATCGCTGCAAATTTCAAAATACTGATTGCTGATTCCCAGTAGTTGGTATGACAATTATTGTTACAGGATGTAGGTGAGTACATGATGGGGTTTCAATGAATAAGTATAATGACTTTTCAGAGAGGTTTAAGTTGAAGTTTATTGAAGTTGTTGATAAGTTTACTTCTAATGTGGCGAGATATAAAAGGTTCCCCGGTAACAATGATGAAAGGGTAATTGTATAAACAATTGAAGGTGATTTGCTGGAGCCATGACAAAACTGCCTACCTTGGAAAGATGTGGAAAATTTATATTTGGTAATAAATGTCAAAGGGTCTGACACGGATACGTGTTAAACTATAACTTTGATTTCGAGAGCTTTTCAGGTGCATGACGGTGGGTAATGTGTGGTTGGATCATCATCTCGCGTGTCTTCAGGAATTTTGAAGGGTTTGAACACATATGATGTTCTAGGATTTTGAATTTTACAATTATTCTTCTGGGTTCCATGAATAGAAATGATGTTCTAGTACAGTTTTAAAGTCAAAGTATAGTTTTGATAGGTGCAGGAATCTAAGAGTGATGATTTCGGTTATTTCTCGAATTGAATTCTGAAATTTCAAAATCAGAATATGTAATTAGATTCGAATGAGTATGGTTGTTTTGATTTCTATAAAAGAATGTGTATTGTTGTGAAAGTAGGGAGTATAGTTGATGATTGTTGAATCAGAATCGAAGAATGTAACATATTAATTGTGAATTTAAATATCTCTCGGGTATTACCTACCCGTTAAAAAAAATTTCACGAGCAATGTTTTGTACCAGAGAATTTTATTACAATCTTTATGAAAATACATGTATATTTTCTTTCGATGTAATACAGATTTAATGAGCTAATATCATATTAAGCTCATTTGATTTTCGGCTTGAATTAGAAATGAATAATCTCTAAAACATTAGAGATTACATAATCTTCACAAAGTATTTCACTACTGTGATTAATACTTCATTATTTATTCTTATAGATATTTCCTTAGTGAATTATGCTGATGCTCATAGAACTCTTGCTAACTTCGCAATATACGAATGTTGTTTTCTAGAAAGTTTCGAGTGCATCGAAGATGAAAGTGTAAAATCAAACATGTTGTTGAATGATACACTTGGTTTATTATGAAACTGAATTCATTTAATTGAAGCAGAGATTGTAGTTAACGATGGTTAGGTTGTTAACGAAGGATGTACATTATAGCATATTAGTAATATGAATTTAACCGAGTAGTATCAACCCTTTTTCAATTCATACTCAATAGCTTACTACGAAAGATTTATTATAGTTTCAGAATTCATATATATAAATATCTATAAATTCTTCAGAAAGAATGAGTTAATACTTCATAACTCATTGATACAATATACGTGTTGTTGATTTGTGATGATATCCACAGTAATTTCTTGAACTGGCGGAGCTTATATGTTATAAGTGCTGCTAGTGCTGATGATGCTGGTATAACAAGTCTAGTTTGTAAATCGCACACCATTCTTGTCAGGGTTTCGATTCTTCTTTCTATCATTTCTGTCCACTTATCTGATTTATGGTTAAGGCTGAAATAGATAATCTCTAAGACTTTAGAGATTACATAATCACCGCAGAATGTTTCTCCGATCAATACTTCATTGTTTGTTGTTGTTGGTACTCCTTGGTATTTATGGTGCATGTGATGTTGATATCCGAGGTACAGGTTGTGATGTTGAGGCGTGTGATGCGGACGTGATTATTGATGGTGGTAATGATACTGTTGGTGTTGATGATGGTGATACCGTTGATGCCGGTGATGCTGCTGGTGCTTAGGGTATTGAGGCTTGCGATGTTGATGTTACTGGCGGTACTGGTTATGCTGCTGGTGCTGCTGATGATGTTTGTAATCTTTGCACCATATGTTCCAGAGCCACTACTCGAGTGCGAAGTTCGTTAACTTCTGCTAGTACACCGGGATGATTGGCGGTTGGAGCGAGCGGATGAATAAGATTCATAATATGAGATAGTATATAATCGTAACGAGATACTCTAGCAAAGAGTGAGAAAATGGTGTCTCGAATAGGTTCGCCGGTAAATGCTTTAGGTTCATCGCCAAGAGGGCAATGTGGTAGATGGAAAGGATTGCCTTCTTCTTGTCTCTAATGATTGAGTAGACTACGAACCCATCCCCATTTCATCCAGAATAGATGATGGGAGATTGGTTGATCCATTCCGGTGACGCTGCTTTCGGAGCTCAGGTAGATATTCATATCGGAATAGCTGTCGGAATTTGAGGAGTTCAAACTGGTTGAGAGATCCATCTCGTATGATCAGGGAAAGAATTTTCGGTATGAAATAGATTGTAGAATTTAGATTTGGTATTCTTCAATGCATAATTTACATATGTGTATATAATACCAAAATCCCATAAATTACGGAGGAATCTTTGAAAGATGTCAGTCAAAGTTCACAGTAACAGATACGCTAAGATATTAATTAGCAGATATGCTAAGGTGTGAATTTATCTATACACTATTTTGCAATAAATGCAGGAAAACGCATCTAGACTTAAGAATGATAAGTAGGTAGTTTCCTAAGGATGATAAGTAGATGATTTCCGACTATAAATGATAAGCAAAACTTTTGACATGCAGACACGGTCGAAGTCCAGACTCACTAATGCATCTTAACGACTATCTGTTAGACACACTAATGCAAGACCTGGTTCGCTAAGACCACCGCTCTGATACCAACTGAAAGGACCCGTTCATATACATTATAAACGATTCACAATAGTTGATTACATCGCGAGGTATTTGACCTCTATATGATACGTTTTACAAACATTGCATTCGTTTTTAAAAGACAAACTTTCTTTACATAAAAAAATTGACGGCATGCATACCATTTCATATTACATCCAACTATAATTGACATAATATTAATCTTGATGAACTCAACGACTCGAATGCAACATCGTTCAAAGTATGTCATGAATGACTCCAAGTAATATCCTTAAAATAAGCTAATGCACAGCGGAAGATTTCTTTAATACCTAAGAATAAACATGCTTTAAAGTGTCAACCAAAAGGTTGGTGAGTTCATTAGTTTATCATAATCAATCATTTCCGTAATAATAATAGACCACAAGATTTTAGTTTCCATAAATATCCGTACACTCGCAAGTGTATAAAAGTATTCTATAAGTTGTAGGCACCCGGTAACAAGCCTTAACGTTCATGTTTTACCCTCTGAAGTACACCAGATCAGGTGTGTTTAAAATAACCTCGAAGTACTAAAGCATCCCATAGTCAGGATGGGGTTTGTCAGGCCCAATAGATCTATCTTTAGGATTCGCGCCTACCGTACATAGACAAGTAGTTTAATGTTACCAAGCTAAGGGTATATTTCTGGTTTAAACCCACGTAGAATTAGTTTTAGTACTTGTGCCTATTTCGTAAAACATTTATAAAAAACAGCGCATGTATTCTCAGTCCCAAAAATATATATAGAAGGGAGCAAATGAAACTCACAATACTGTATTTCGTAGCAATTATGTATATGACGGCACTGAACAAGTGCAGGGTTTGTCTCGGATTCACGAACGTATCAATATTGTGATTCAATATTGCAGGAAAGTACGTAGATGCAACGAAAATGATAAACGTTAGGTTGACCTGACGAGCAATACCCTCGAACAATACCCATAACCTCCATAGCTATAACCCATAATTTCCTTAGCTCTATCCCGTTTGAAAACTTATTTTGAAATCATCTGAATATAACTCCGTCGTAGTATTTTATGTATACTAATAATATCTTGAAATAATACTAAGTAAATATATATATGTAATTGGATTGAGAGAGTTTAGAGAAATATATTTTCAAGTTTCTATGAAATAATGAAACCTATTGAATTCTATTTATAATAGATTTTTGAATTATTAAAGTGAATTATTAAAGTATGAATTATTAAAGTGAATTATTAAAGTATGAATTATTAAAATGAATTATTAAAGTATGAATTATTAAAGTGAATTATTAAAGTATGAATTATTAAAGTGAATTATTAAAGTATGAATTATTAAAGTGAATTATTAAAGTATGAATTATTAAAGTTAAAGTAAAGTAAAAGTAAAGTAAAGATAAAGTTAAAGTATAGTAAAAGTATAAAACTATGTACATATAATACGCGTATTAATTTAAATCGTTATATATATTTAATAAAATAAAATATAAATATCGTTATCTTTATCATACTGGTTAAGTAATGAGTTGTCAAAAGTGGTTCTAGATATTTATCAAAGTTATATACGTTTTAATAATAAAGTTCTTTTTAAACTAAAAACGTTTTTGTACGCTTGAAACTAAATCGAGTACTTATAAATTTGGTTTTCCAAAATTAATTATATTCCAAATCATCCTTTAAAAAGGTTTTATCTATATCGTAAAACGTTTTCAATATTATGAAAACTAATCATTATCTTACCAAAAGACACGAGACAATCATTGTAAAGCATGCATTGAAAGTTAAGCAGGAATCTCCACTAACTTTTGTCTAATTCTCGTTAATGAAATTTTTGTTCTTACTTGTAAATCACATTACCAAATATTCCAAATACCGTTAAAAAGAAATGATTTCTCAAATCAACGTGGACCTCATAACAGAGACTCGTAATCATAATTCAATGTATCTGATAATTTAATCATATGATATTATCTTTTAATTCCATCGATAAACATATTGAAACAAATACTTTTATGTAAAGTATTTTATATCTAATACTTTGTTAATGTTTTCAATTAATAAGTATATATTATATATACATATCAGTATACACATAAACGTTCGTGAATCGTTGAGCATAGTCAAAGGGTAATTGATTACATGAATATAGATTTCAAAACTTTCGAGACTCAATATTACAGATTTTGCTTATCGTGTCGGAAACATATAAAGATTAAAGTTTAAATTTGATCAGAAATTTCCGGGTCATCACAGTTCGGGTCACTACAGTACCTACCCGTTAAATAAATTTCGTCCTGAAATTTTAAGCTGTTGAAAGTGTTGACGAATCTTCTAGAAATAGATGCGGGTATTTCTTCTTCATCTGATCTTCACGCTCCCAGGTGAACTCGGGTCTTCTACGAGCATTCCATCGAACCTTAACAATTGGTATCTTGTTTTGCTTAAGTCTTTTAACCTCACGATCCATTATTTCGACGGGTTCTTCGATGAATTGAAGTTTTTCGTTGATTTGGATTTCATCTAACGGAATAGCCAGATCTTCTTTAGCAAAATATTTCTTCAAATTCGAGACGTGGAAAGTGTTATGTACAGCCGCGAGTTGTTGAGGTAACTCAAGTCGGTAAGCTACTGGTCCGACACGATCAATAATCTTGAATGGTCCAATATACCTTGGATTTAATTTCCCTCGTTTACCAAATCGAACAACGCCTTTCCAAGGTGCAACTTTAAGCATGACCATCTCTCCAATTTCAAATTCTATATCTTTTCTTTTAATGTCAGCGTAGCTCTTTTGTCGACTTTGGGCGGTTTTCAACCGTTGTTGGATTTGGATGATCTTCTCGGTAGTTTCTTGTATAATCTCTGGACCCGTAATCTGTCTATCCCCCACTTCACTCCAACAAATCGGAGACCTGCACTTTCTACCATAAAGTGCTTCAAACAGTGCCATCTCAATGCTTGAATGGTAGCTGTTGTTGTAGGAAAATTCTGCTAACGGTAGATGTCGATCCCAACTGTTTCCGAAATCAATAACACATGCTCGTAACATGTCTTCAAGCGTTTGTATCGTCCTTTCGCTCTGCCCATCAGTTTGTGGATGATAGGCAGTACTCATGTCTAGACGAGTTCCTAATGCTTGCTGTAATGTCTGCCAGAATCTTGAAATAAATCTGCCATCCCTATCAGAGATAATAGAGATTGGTATTCCATGTCTGGAGACGACTTCCTTCAAATACAGTCGTGCTAACTTCTCCATCTTGTCATCTTCTCTTATTGGCAGGAAGTGTGCTGATTTGGTGAGACGATCAACTATTACCCAAATAGTATCAAAACCACTTGCAGTCCTTGGCAATTTAGTGATGAAATCCATGGTAATGTTTTCCCATTTCCATTCCGGGATTTCGGGTTATTGAAGTAGACCTGATGGTTTCTGATGCTCAGCTTTGACCTTAGAACACGTCAAACATTCTCCTACGTATTTAGTAACATCGGCTTTCATACCCGGCCACCAAAAATGTTTCTTGAGATCCTTGTACATCTTCCCCGTTTCAGGATGTATTGAGTATCTGGTTTTATGAGCTTCTCTAAGTACCATTTCTCTCATATCTCCAAATTTTGGTACCCAAATCCTTTCAGCCCTATACCGGGTTCCGTCTTCCCGAATATTAAGATGCTTCTCCGATCCTTTGGGTATTTCATCCTTTAAATTTCCCTCTTTTAAAACTCCTTGTTGCGCCTCCTTTATTTGAGCAGTAAGGTTATTATGAATCATTATATTCATAGATTTTACTCGAATGGGTTCTCTGTCCTTCCTGATCAAGGCATCGGCTACCACATTTGCCTTCCCCGGGTGGTAACGAATCTCAAAGTCGTAATCATTCAATAATTCAATCCACCTACGCTGCCTCATATTCAGTTGTTTCTGATTAAATATATGTTGAAGACTTTTATGGTCGGTATATATAATACTTTTGACCCCATATAAGTAGTGCCTCCAAGTCTTTAATGCAAAAACAACCGCGCCTAATTCCAAATCATGCGTCGTATAATTTTGTTCGTGAATCTTCAATTGTCTAGACGCATAAGCAATCACCTTCGTTCGTTGCATTAATACACAACCGAGACCTTGCTTTGATGCGTCACAATAAATCACAAAATCATCATTCCCTTCAGGCAATGACAATATAGGTGCCGTAGTTAGCTTTTTCTTCAATAACTGAAACGCTTTCTCTTGTTCATCATTCCATTCAAATTTCTTCCCTTTATGCGTTAATGCAGTCAAGGGTTTTGCTATTCTGGAAAAGTCTTGGATGAACCTTCTGTAGTAACCAGCTAGTCCTAAAAAGTGGCGTATGTGTTTCGGAGTTTTCGGGGTTTCCCACTTTTCAACAGTTTCTATCTTTGCCGAATCCACCTTAATACCTTCTTTGTTCACTATGTGACCAAGGAATTGAACTTCTTCCAACCAAAATGCACACTTTGAAAACTTAGCGTACAATTCTTCCTTCCTCAATACTTCTAACACCTTTCTCAAATGTTCACCGTGTTCTTGGTCATTCTTTGAGTAAATAAGTATGTCATCAATGAAAACAATGACAAACTTCTCAAGGTATGGTCCACACACTCGGTTCATAAGGTCCATGAACACAGCTGGTACATTAGTTAAACCAAACGGCATGACCATAAACTCGTAATGACCGTAACGTGTTCTGAAAGCAGTCTTTGGAATATCATCTTCTTTCACCCGCATTTGATGATACCCGGAACGTAAGTCAATCTTTGAATAAACAGACGAGCCTTGTAGTTGATCAAATAAGTCGTCGATTCTCGGTAGTGGGTAGCGGTTCTTGATGGTAAGCTTGTTCAACTCTCGGTAGTCGATACACAACCTGAATGTACCATCTTTCTTCTTGACAAACAAAACAGGAGCTCCCCACGGTGTTGTGCTTGGTCGAATGAAACCACGCTCTAAAAGTTCTTGTAATTGGCTTTGCAGTTCTTTCATCTCGCTGGGTGCGAGTCTGTAAGGAGCACGAGCTATTGGTGCAGCTCCTGGTACAAGATCTATTTGAAATTCAACGGATCGATGTGGGGGTAATCCCGGTAATTCTTTCGGAAATACATCGGGAAATTCTTTTGCAACGGGAACATCATTGATGCTCTTTTCTTCAGTTTGTACTTTCTCGACGTGTGCTAGAACAGCATAGCAACCTTTTCTTATTAGTTTTTGTGCCTTCAAATTACTAATAATATGTAGCTTCGTGTTGCCCTTTTCTCCATACACCATTAAGGGTTTTCCTTTTTCTCGTATAATGCGAATTGCATTTTTGTAACAAACGATCTCTGCTTTCACTTCTTTCAACCAGTCCATACCGATTATCACATCAAAACTCCCTAACTCTACTGGTATCAAATCAATCTTAAATGTTTCGCTAACCAGTTTAATTTCTCGATTCCGACATATATTATCTGCTGAAATTAATTTACCATTTGCTAATTCGAGTAAAAATTTACTATCCAAAGGCGTCAATGGACAACTTAATTTAGCACAAAAATCTCTACTCATATAGCTTCTATCCGCACCCGAATCAAATAAAACGTAAGCAGATTTATTGTCAATAAGAAACGTACCTGTAACAAGCTCCGGGTCTTCCTGTGCCTCTGCCGCATTAATATTGAAAACTCTTCTGCGGCCTTGTCCATTCGTGCTTTCCTGGTTCGGGCAATTTCTAATAATGTGGCCCGGTTTTCCACATTTATAACAAACTACATTGGCATAACTTGCTCCGACACTACTTGCTCTGCCATTACTCATTCCGACACCATTTGTTCCTTTCGTTCTATTAACCCCTGGTCCATAGACCTCACACTTCGCCGTGCTATGACCATTTCTTTTACACTTGTTGCAAAATTTGGTGCAGAACCCCGAGTGATACTTTTCACACCTTTGGCATAGCTGCTTCTGATTGTTGTTGTTGTTGCGGTTATTATTGTTGTTGGGATGATTGTTGTAGTTGCTGTTATTGTTGTTGTTGTTGTTGTTGTTGTTGGGCCGTTTGTTGTAGTTGCGATTGATGTTGCGATTGTTGGGATAATTGTTGCGATTATTGTTGTAATTGCTGTTGTTGTTGTATTGGTGATTCTTATCACCGTTTTCCTCCCACTTTCTTTTAACTTGCTTCACATTGGCCTCTTCAGCAGTCTGTTCTTTAATTCTTTCTTCAATTTGGTTCACTAGTTTGTGAGCCATTCTACATGCCTGTTGTATGGAGTCGGGCTCGTGTGAACTTATATCTTCTTGGATTCTTTCCGGTAATCCTTTCACAAACGCGTCGATCTTCTCTTCCTCATCTTCGAATGCTCCCGGACACAATATGCACAATTCTGTGAATCGTCTTTCGTACGTGGTAATATCAAATCCTTGGGTTCGTAACCCTCTAAGTTCTGTCTTGAGCTTATTGACCTCGGTACTGGGACGGTACTTCTCGTTCATCAAGTGCTTGAATGCTGACCACGGTAGTGCGTACGCATCATCTTGTCCCACTTGCTCTAGATAGGTATTCCACCATGTTAACGCAGAACCTGTGAAGGTATGCGTAGCGTACTTCACTTTGTCCTCTTCAGTACACTTACTTATGGCAAACACCGATTCGACCTTCTCGGTCCACCGTTTCAATCCGATCGGTCCTTCGGTTCCATCAAATTCCAAAGGTTTACAGGCAGTGAATTCTTTGTAGGTGCATCCTACACGATTTCTTGTACTGCCAGATCCAAGGTTATTGTTGGTATGTAGCGCAGCCTGTACTGCGGCTATGTTTGAAGCTAGAAAAGTACGGAATTCCTCTTCATTCATATTCACGGTGTGTCGAGTAGTCGGTGCCATTTCCTTCAAAATAGTCAAATGGAACAAGTTAATCATACAGAATATTAAGAGTAGTTAATAGTATTTCGTAGCATAATATGAACTCATTTATAAAAGCTTTTTCTTCATATTAGCGTTTTATAAGTTTAAATTCGGGTAGTACCTACCCGTTAAGTTCATACTTAGTAGCTAATATACAATTCAACTACTACAATTCTATATGAAAAACTGATTGTAATAATATTTCGCGTTCAAACTTTTATACAATATTTTACAAACTTACAATACCGCTTATTTTACATAAAACATGAAATATAGCACACAATAACTTTGATACAAGATAGTTGTGAAGATAATTCTAGCTAGTACACAAGTCGTTCAGCAAAGGCAATAAAGACACGTAATTCATACGTCCAGAAACAAGTCATGCATTCTGGTTTTACTAGGACTACTTCCCATCCTTGGTCTTGTGGAACATAACCGTTATGGCCGTTGATAAGACAGCGTGTTGTAACGTCATCAAAGGGACGAGGGTTACGTAATGACCAACAGTCTCGTAATAACCTAAAAACCTCATTTCTTACCATAATTACCGACTCCGTCACTTGTGGGAACGTTTTGTTTAATAGTTGTAGCCCGATGTTCTTGTTCTCACTTTGGTGAGAAGCGAACATTACTAACCCGTAAGCATAACATGCTTCTTTATGTTGCATGTTAGCCACTTTTTCTAAATCACGAAGTCCTATATTCGGATATACTGAGTCAAAATAATTTCTTAACCCGTTACGTAAAATAGCATTTGGGTTCCCCGCAATATATGCGTCAAAGTAAACACATCGTAACTTATGGATCTCCCAATGTGATATCCCCCATCTTCCGAACGAAAGCCTTTTATAAACCAAGGTATTCTTGGAACGTTCTTCGAATGTCTTACAAACTGATCTCGCCTTAAATAGTTGTGCCGAAGAATTCTGACCGACTCTAGACAAGATTTCATCAATCATGTCTCCGGGTAGGTCTCTTAAAATATTGGGTTGTCTATCCATTTTGTGTTTTTATACTGTAAAATAGACAAGAGTTAGATTCATAAAAAAAAATACTTATTAATACAAGCAATTTTTACATATATCATAAAGCATAAGCACACTATATTACATATATTACACCACACGAATACAACTATCTTATTCTGACTCGCTTGTTTCTTCTTCTTCGGTTTTGGATCGTTTTGCCAAGTTTCTAGGGATATATGATGTTCCCCTAATACGAGCTATCGTTGTCCACATTGGTTTAGAAAAACCTGGTGGTTTAGAGGTTCCCGGGTCATTGTTACAACTTAAGGACTTCGGGGGTTGACGATACATATAAAGTTCATCGGGGTTGGAATTAGATTTCTCTATTTTTATGCCCTTTCCCTTATTATTTTCTTTTGCCTTTTTAAATTCAGTTGGGGTAATTTCTATAACATCATCGGAATTCTCGTCGGAATCCGATTCATCGGAGAATTGGTAATCCTCCCAATATTTTGCTTCCTTGGCGGAAACACCATTGACCATAATTAACCTTGGTCGGTTGGTTGAGGATTTTCTTTTACTTAACCGTTTTATTATTTCCCCCACCGGTTCTATTTCTTCATCCGGTTCCGATTCTTCTTCCGGTTCCGATTCTTCTTCCGGTTCCGACTCTTCTTTCGGTTCCTCTTCGGGAACTTGTGAATCAGTCCACGAATCATTCCAATTTATATTTGACTCTTCATTATTATTAGGTGAGTCAATGGGACTTGTTCTAGAGGTAGACATCTATCACATAATATCAAACGCGTTAAGAGATTAATATATCACATAATATTCACATGTTAAAAATATATAGTTTCCAACAAAATTTGTTAAGCAATCATTTTTCAAGTAAACACGGTCGAAGTCCAGACTCACTAATGCATCCTAACAAACTCGATAAGACACACTAATGCAAAATTCTGGTTCTCTAAGACCAACGCTCGGATACCAACTGAAATGTCTCGTTCTTATTGATTAAAAACGTTCCATATTAATTGATTTCGTTGCGAGGTTTTGACCTCTATATGAGACGTTTTTCAAAGACTGCATTCATTTTAAAACAAACCATAACCTTTATTTCATCATTAAAAGTTTAAAAAGCTTTACGTAGATTATCATATAATGATAATCTAAAATATCCTGTTTACACGCGACCATTACATAATGGTTTACAATACAAATATGTTACAACGAAATAAGTTTCTTAAATGCAGTTTTTTTTACACAATATCATACAAACATGGACTCCAAATCTCGTCCTTATTTAAGTATGCGACAGCGGAAGCTCTTAATAATCACCTGAGAATAAACATGCTTAAAACGTCAACAAAAATGTTGGTGAGTTATAGGTTTAACCTATATATTATCAAATCATAATAATAGACCACAAGATTTCATATTTCAATACACATCCCATACATAGAGATAAAAATCATTCATATGGTGAACACCTGGTAACCGACATTAACAAGATGCATATATAAGAATATCCCCATCATTCCGGGACACCCTTCGGATATGATATAAATTTCGAAGTACTAAAGCATCCGGTACTTTGGATGGGGCTTATTGGGCCCGATAGATCTATCTTTAGGATTCGCGTCAATTAGGGTGTCTGTTCCCTAATTCTTAGATTACCAGACTTAATAAAAAGGGGCATATTCGATTTCGATAATTCAACCATAGAATGTAGTTTCACATACTTGTGTCTATTTTGTAAATCATTTATAAAACCTGCATGTATTCTCATCCCAAAAATATTAGATTTTAAAAGTGGGACTATAACTCACTTTCACAGATTTTTACTTCGTCGGGAAGTAAGACTTGGCCACTGGTTGATTCACGAACCTATAACAATATATACATATATATCAAAGTATGTTCAAAATATATTTACAACACTTTTAATATATTTTGATGTTTTAAGTTTATTAAGTCAGCTGTCCTCGTTAGTAACCTATAACTAGTTGTCCACAGTTAGATGTACAGAAATAAATCGATAAATATTATCTTGAATCAATCCACGACCCAGTGTATACGTATCTCAGTATTGATCACAACTCAAACTATATATATTTTGGAATCAACCTCAACCCTGTATAGCTAACTCCAACATTCACATATAGAGTGTCTATGGTTGTTCCGAAATATATATAGATGTGTCGACATGATAGGTCGAAACATTGTATACGTGTCTATGGTATCTCAAGATTACATAATATACAATACAAGTTGATTAAGTTATGGTTGGAATAGATTTGTTACCAATTTTCACGTAGCTAAAATGAGAAAAATTATCCAATCTTGTTTTACCCATAACTTCTTCGTTTTAAATCCGTTTTGAGTGAATCAAATTGCTATGGTTTCATATTGAACTCTATTTTATGAATCTAAACAGAAAAGTATAGGTTTATAGTCGGAAAAATAAGTTACAAGTCATTTTTGTAAAGGTAGTCATTTCAGTCGAAAGAACGACGTCTAGATGACCATTTTAGAAAACATACTTCCACTTTGAGTTTTACCATAATTTTTGGATATAGTTTCATGTTCATAATAAAAATCATTTTCTCAGAATAACAACTTTTAAATCAAAGTTTATCATAGTTTTTAATTAACTAACCCAAAACAGCCCGCGGTGTTACTACGACGGCGTAAATCCGGTTTTACGGTGTTTTTCGTATTTCCAGGTTTTAAATCATTAAGTTATCATATCATATAGATATAGAACATGTGTTTAGTTGATTTTAAAAGTCAAGTTAGAAGGATTAACTTTAGTTTGCGAACAAGTTTAGAATTAACTAAACTATGTTCTAGTGATTACAAGTTTAAACCTTCGAATAAGATAGCTTTATATGTATGAATCGAATGATGTTATGAACATCATTACTACCTTAAGTTCCTTGGATAAACCTACTGGAAAAGAGAAAAATGGATCTAGCTTCAATGGATCCTTGGATGGCTCGAAGTTCTTGAAGCAAAATCATGACACGAAAACAAGTTCAAGTAAGATGATCACTTGAAATAAGATTGTTATAGTTATAGAAATTGAACCAAAGTTTGAATATGATTATTACCTTGTATTAGAATGATAACCTACTGTAAGAAACAAAGATTTCTTGAGGTTGGATGATCACCTTACAAGATTGGAAGTGAGCTAGCAAACTTGAAAGTATTCTTGATTTTATGAAACTAGAACTTTTGGAATTTATGAAGAACACTTAGAACTTGAAGATAGAACTTGAGAGAGATCAATTAGATGAAGAAAATTGAAGAATGAAAGTGTTTTTAGGTGTTTTTGGTCATTGGTGTATGGATTAGATATAAAGGATATGTAATTTTGTTTTCATGTAAATAAGTCATGAATGATTACTCATATTTTTGTAATTTTATGAGATATTTCATGCTAGTTGCCAAATGATGGTTCCCACATGTGTTAGGTGACTCACATGGTCTGCTAAGAGCTGATCATTGGAGTGTATATACCAATAGTACATACATCTAAAAGCTGTGTATTGTACGAGTACGAATACGGGTGCATACGAGTATAATTGTTGATGAAACTGAACGAGGATGTAATTGTAAGCATTTTTGTTAAGTAGAAGTATTTTGATAAGTGTATTTAAGTCTTCCAAAAGTGTATAAATACATATTAAAACACTACATGTATATACATTTTAACTGAGTCGTTAAGTCATCGTTAGTCGTTACATGTAAGTGTTGTTTTGAAACCTTTAGGTTAACGATCTTGTTAAATGTTGTTAACCCAATATTTATAATATCAAATGAGATTTTAAATTATTATATTATCATGATATTATCATGTATGAATATCTCTTCATATGATATATATACATTAAATGTCTTTACAACGATAATCGTTACATATATGTCTCGTTTAAAAACCATTAAGTTAGTAGTCTTGTTTTTACATATGTAGTTCATTGTTAATATACTTAATGATATGTTTACTTATCATAGTATCATGTTAACTATATATATATCCATATATATGTCATCATATAGTTTTTACATGTTTTAACGTTCGTGAATCACCGGTTAACTTGGGTGGTCAATTGTCTATATGAAACATATTTCAATTAATCAAGTCTTAACAAGTTTGATTGCTTAAAATGTTGGAAACATTTAATCATGTAAATATCAATCTCAATTAATATATATAAACATGGAAAAGTTCGGGTCACTACAGTATGTTGGTGGTTGTGGGGTTTGTATGAGGAGGAAAACAAGAACTTCCATATATCTGTATGTATATTCGATATATGATATATAAAATAGAAGATTTATATACTATAAACTAATAATAATAATAATAATAATAATAATAATAATAATAATAATAATAATAATAAAAACATAAAGATGAAAGTCATAAAGCGTACAGTGGTTGATTACATCTCGTGAAGTTTACTTGTTTGCTTACTACCGACACTTTATCCCGGATGACTCTATCGTGTCCATTGCTAAACAGTTAACGTATAAAAGTGTTCCTAAAAATCCTAAATTTTTAGATTAAATATATTTAATTATTTCACTCATTACCTGTTTGAAACTTGATCAAAAAGGTTCGGTAATTATTTATTTTCTGTACCAATTTATATGTACGGAGTACTAATATTTAATCTTAAAAGAGTAAAAATATTTTTGACAAATATAAAATCTTCGTAATCAATTTACAGTTCAACTTTTATTTCAATCCTTCATGGACATGTACCATATCTATATTAAAACTAACAAATCGTCAACCGAGTGCTACTGACGTTTACTAAATAGACTCGAAATCATTTTTTTTATATATATTCTCTTTCTATATATAAAGAGTTTTAAATAGCAAGTTTAACTACTAAATAACTATATTATTTATCTTCAAACCATTGAATTTAATATAATTTATATATTTACAAATACTATTTATATACATATTTATATATTTATATATATATATATATCTATATATTTATAATAATAGTTTTCATTACATCACATATTATTTTTCATATTTATTTTCAACAATTAAATCATATATTATTTCAAATAATAATATTTTCAAATAAATGTATATGTATCTATTTATATATAGTTGTTCGTGAATCGTCGAGAATGGTTGAAGGTCAATTGAATATACAAAACAGTTCAAAGTTTTTGAGACTCAATATTACAGACTTTGCTTATCGTGTCAGAATCATATAAGAATTAAGTTTAAATTTGGTCAGAAATTCCCGGGTCATCACAATAATTAGACTAATGATCATGATAATTAATTATGATTATGATGATGAAAGTTGTGTTATTTATGATGACGAATGATGATGAAGTTTTAAGATGTTGATGATGAGTTTATGATGTGTTTTGATGATAATGATAATATGATATCGAAAAATGACGATGTTGATATTGGATATATGATTAGGATGATGGTAAATGGATGTATGATGATGAGGGTAATTATGTGATGACTTTAGATGATAAAGAAGAAGAAAATAGAATAATAGGGGTTAAGAGAATTTAAATACGAATTTAATCAGAAAATAGCAGACAGAGCAGATGGTTAAGGCATTTGTCTGATGAGCGAGAAGTCTCGAGTTCGATTCTGGTTTAGAGAATTCTTTTTGTAAAAACTCCTTAAAGAGGGTATACTTCTTATTTTTATATCTACTATTATTATTATTATTATTATTATTATTATTATTATTATTATTATTATTATTATTATTATTATTATTATTATTATTATTATTATTATTATTATAAATTCTATCATTATTGTTACTATGATCATTATTATAATTGTTATTATTATTTTAATTGATATTAATATTATTATTATTATTATTAATTGTTATGAATATTATTAATATTATTATTATTATTATTATTATTATTATTATTATTATTATTATTATTATTATTATTATTATTATTATTATTATTATTATTATTAATATTATTATTATCAATTTTCTTATTACTATTATTATTATCATTATTATTATTATTATCACCTATATCATAAATATACTAATATTACATAATATCATTTTTTTAATATAATATAATTCCTAGTAAATAAGTTATATATCATGTACACACTACGACAAATTATAAGTATTAAAATGAATATATATAAGGATATTAGTCTTAATACGATGAAAACCTAGTTAATTAATATTAAAGGTGTTAATATATATATATATATATATATATATATATATATATATATATATATATATATATATATATATATATATATATATATATATATATATATATATATATATATACTTGTTATAGGTTTGTGAATCCAAGGCCAACCCTGCATTGTTCAATATATTCATATGTATTTTTACTACAAAATACATTAGGTGAGTTCATTTGATTCCCTTTTACTTTTTACATTTTTGGGACTGAGAATACATGCGCTGTTTTTTCCACTACTTTATTAAATGCTTTTGAAATATATATTTTGAACTGAGAATACATGAATTGCTTTTATAAATATTTGACGAGATAGACACAAGCAAAACATTCTTCGAATGAATTATGTGGACATGATAATTGCCACCGTTGAATTATGTGGACATGATAATTGCCACCGTTGAATTATGTGGATATGATAATTGCCACCATTGAATTATGTGGACATGATAATTGCCACCATTGAATTATGTGGACATGAATTGCCACCAATTGATATGAATGTTATGTATCGAGAGAATGATTTTATACACATGTTATGTGTAGGTTATTTTTGTGAACAAGATATGTGTACGGTTACTATGATTTATGAAAAGGGATTTCGTACACGAGAAATGTGTACTGTATTTAAAAGATATAGCAAGTACATTACAGGTGGGTATAGGATTCGGGCCCATTTGTACCATGCAGCATTTAAATCTTGTGGTCTATCAAAATAATGAATTTTATTGTTTTATGATAAACCTATGAACTCACCAACCTTTTGGTTGACACTTTAAAGCATGTTTATTCTCAAGTATGAAAAAAATCTTCCGCTGTGCATTTGCTCACTTTATAGATATTACTTGGAATCATTCATGACATATTTCAAAAGACGTTGCATTCGAGTCATTGAGTTCATCAAGATTATTATTAAGTCAATTATAGTTGAATTTATTATGAAAGGGTATGTATATCGTCAACTTTCGATGTAATGAAAGTTTGTATTTTTAAAAATGAATGCAATGTTTGTAAAATGTATCATATAGAGGTCAAGTACCTCGCGATGTAATCAACTATTATGAATCGTTTGTAATCGATATGGACTTCGTCCAGATGGATTAGGACAGGTCATGAAAGAAACCGTCAGGTCTACTTCAACAACCCGAAATCCCGGAATGGAAATGGGAAAACATTACCATGGATTTCATCACTAAATTGCCAAGGACTGCAAGTGGTTTTGATACTATTTGGGTAATAGTTGATCGTCTCACCAAATTAGCACACTTCCTGCCAATAAGAGAAGATGACAAGATGGAGAAGTTAGCACGACTGTATTTAAAGGAAGTCGTCTCCAGACATGGAATACCAATCTCTATTATCTCTTATAGGGATGGCAGATTGATTTCAAGATTCTGGCAGACATTACAGCAAGCATTAGGAACTCGTCTAGACATGAGTACTGCCTATCATCCACAAACTGATGGGTAGAGCGAAAGGACGATACAAACGCTTGAAGACATGCTACGAGCATGTGTTATTGATTTCAGAAACAGTTGGGATCGACATCTACCGTTAGCAAAATTTTCCTACAACAACAGCTACCATTCAAGCATTGAGATGTCGCCGTTTGAAGCACTTTATGGTAGAAAGTGCAGGTCTCCGATTTGTTGGAGTGAAGTGGGGGATAGACAGATTACGGGTCCGGAGATAATACAAGAAACTACCGAGAAGATCATCCAAATTCAACAACGGTTGAAAACCGCCCAAACTCGACAAAAGAGCTACGTCGACATTAAAAGAAAAGATATAGAATTTGAAATTGGAGAGATGGTCATGCTTAAGGTTGCACCTTGGAAAGGTGTTGTTCAATTTGGTAAACGAGGGAAATTAAATCCAAGGTATATTAGACCATTCAAGATTATTGATCGTGCCGGACCAGTAGCTTACCGACTTGAGTTACCTCAACAACTTGCGGCTGTACATAACACTTTCCACGTCTCAAATTTGAAGAAATGTTTTGCTAAAGAAGATCTCACTATTCCGTTAGACGAAATCCTAATCAACGGAAAACTTCAATTCATCGAAGAACCCGTCGAAATAATGGATCGTGAGGTTAAAAGACTTAAACAAAACAAGATACCAATTGTTAAGGTTCGATGGAATGCTCATAGAGGACTCAAGTTCACCTGGGAATGAGAAGATCAGATGAAGAAGAAATACCCGCACCTATTTCCAGAAGATACGTCAACACCTCCAACTGCTTAAAATTTCGGGATGAAATTTATTTAACGGGTAGGTACTGTAGTGACCCGAACTTTTCCATGTTTATATATATTAAATGAAATTGATATTTACATGATTAAGTGTTTCCAACATGTTAAGCAATCAAACTTGTTAAGACTTGATTAATTGAAATAGGTTTCATATAGACAATTGACCACCCAAGTTGACCGGTGATTCACGAACGTTAAAACTTGTAAAAACTATATGATGACATATATATGATTATATATATAGTTAACATGATATTATGATAAGTAAGTATCTCATTAGGTATTTTAACAATGAGTTATATACACAAAATTGAGTTTATTGAATTAAGAAACTCAAAACGATGTATATAACGATTATTGTTATAACAACGTCTTACTAAATACATATGAATCATATTAAGATATTGATACACTATGTTTAATCATGATAAATTATAAGTAAACATGTCATTATGTATATTAACAATGATCTACATATGTAAAAACAAGACTACTAACTTAAGGTTTTCGAAACGAGACATATATGTAACGATTATCGTTGTAACGAAATTTAAATGTATATATATCATATTAAGATATAGTAATATATCATAATATCATGATAATATAATAATTTAACATCTCATTAGATATAATAAACAGTGGGTTAACAACATTTAACAAGATCGTTAACTTAAAGGTTTCCAATCAACATTTACATGTAACGACTAACGATGACTTAACGACTCAGTTAAAAAGTATATACATGTAGTGTTTTAATATGTATTCATACACTTTTTAAAGACTTCAAGATACTTAACAAAATACTTCTACTTAACAAAAATGCTTACAATTACATCATCGTTCAGTTTCATCAACAATTCTACTCATATGCACCCGTATTCGTACTCGTACAATACACAGCTTTTAGATGTATGTACTATTAGTATATACAATCCAATGATCAGCTCTTAGCAGCCCATGTGAGTCACCTAACACATGTAGGAACCATCATTTGGCAACTAGCATGAAATATCTCATAAAATTATAAAAATATGAGTAATCATTCATGACTTATTTACATGAAAACAAGATTACACATCCTTTATATCTAATCCATATACCAACGACCAAAAACACCTACAAACACTTTCATTCTTCAATTTTCTTCATCTAAGTGATCTCTCTCAAGTTCTATCTTCAAGTTCTAAGTGTTCTTCTTAAATTCTATAAGTTCTAGTTTCATAAAATCAACAACACTTCCAAGTTTGCTAGCTTACTTCCAATCTTGTAAAGTGATCATCCAACTTCAAGAAATCTTTCTTATTTATAGTAAGATATCTTTCTAATACAAGGTAATACTCATATTAAACTTTGATTCAATTTCTATAACTATAACAATCTTATTTCGAGTAGAAATTTTACTTGAACTTGTTTTCGTGTCATGATTTTGCTTCAAGAACTTTCAAGCCATCCAAGGATCCTTTGAAGCTAGATCTATTTTTCTCATTTCCAGTAGGTTTATCCACAAAACCTGAGGTATTAATGATGTTCATAACATCATTCGATTCATATATATAAAACTACCTTATTCGAAGGTTTAAACTTGAAATCACTAGAACATAGTTTAGTTAATTCTAAACTTGTTCGCAAACAAAAGTTAATCCTTCTAACTTGACTTTTAAAATCAACTAAACACATGTTCTATATCTATATGATATGCCAACTTAATGATTTAAAACCGAAAAACATGAAAAAACACCGTAAAACTGGATATACGCCGTTGTAGTAACACCGCGGGCTGTTTTGGGTTAGTTAATTAAAAACTATGATAAAATTTGATTTAAAAGTTGTTCTTCTGGGAAAATGATTTTTCTTATGAACATGAAACTATATCCAAAAATCATGGTTAAACTCAAAGTGGAAGTATGTTTTCCAAAATAGTCATCTAGACGTCGTTCTTTCGACTGAAATGACTACCTTTACAAAAATGCCTTGTAACCTGTAATTCCGACTATAAACTTATACTTTTTCTGTATAGATCCATAAACTTAGGTTCAATATGAAACCATAGCAATTGGATTCACTCAAAACGGATTTAAAACGAAAAAGTTATGGGTAAAACAAGATTGGTTATTTTTGCTTGTTGTAGCTACGTGAAAATTGGTAACAAATCTATATTAATCATATCCTAGCTAACTTATATTGTATTATACATGTATTCTAATATATTATGTAATCTTGGGATACCATAGACACGTATGCAAATGTTTTGACATATCATATCGACCCATCTATATATATTATTTGGAACAACCATAGACACTCTATATGCAGTAATGTTGGAGTTAGCTATACAGGGTTGAGGTTGATTCTAAAAATATATATAGTTTGAGTTGTGATTTAGCCTGAGACGTGTATACACTGGGTCATGGATTGATTCAAGATAATATATATCGATTTATTTCTGTACATCTAATTATGGACAACTAGTTGTAGGTTACTAACAAGGACAGCTGACTTAATAAACTTAAAATAGTAAAACGTATTAAAAATGTTGTAAATATATTTTGAACATACTTTGATATATATGTACATATTTGTTATAGGTTCTTGAATCGACCAGTGGCCAAGTCTTACTTCCTGATGAAGTAAAAATCTGTGAAAGTGAGTTATAGTCCCACTTTTAAAATATAATATTTTGGGATGAGAATACATGCAGTTTTATAAATGTTTTACGAAATAGACACAAGTAAATGAAACTACATTATATGGGTGAATGATCGAAGCCGAATATGCCCCTTTTGCTTGGTAGCCTAAGAATTAGTAAACCGATATACTAATTGACGTGAATCCTAAAGATAGATCTATTGGGCCTAACGAACCCCATCCAAAGTACCGGATGCTTTAGTACTTCGAATTCGTTTTTATCATGTTCGAAGGATTTTCTGGAATGATAGTGGATATTCTTATATGCATCTTGTTAATGTCGGTTACCAGGTGTTCACCATATGAATGATTTTTATCTCTATATATGGGATGTATATTGAAATATGAAATCTTGTGGTCTATTATTATGATTTGATAATATATAGGTTAAACCTATAACTCACCAACATTTTTGTTGACGTTTTAAGCATGTTTATTCTCAGGTGATTATTAAGAGCTTCTGCTGTTGCATACTAAAATAAGGACAAGATTTGGAGTCCATGCTTGTATGATATTATGTAAAAACTGCATTCAAGAAACTTATTTTTGATGTAATATATTCTTATTGTAAACCATTATGTAATGGTCGTGTGTAAACGGTATATTTTAGATTATCATTATTTGATAATCTACATAATGCTTTTTAAACCTTTATAGATAAAATAAAGGTTATGGTTGTTTTAAAAATGAATGCAGTCTTTGAAAAACATCTCATATAGAGGTCAAAACCTCGCGACGAAATTAATTAATATGGAACGTTTATAATCAATATGAACGGGATATTTCACAAATTCTGACGAGTCGCCGGTGCCATTTCCTTCAAAAATAGCCAAAAGAATTGAGTTAATCATATAGAATTTAAGAGTTGTCAATAGTATCTCGTAGCATTATATGAACTTATTTATAAAAGCTTTTTCTTCATATTAGCATTTTATAGTTTTAATTCGGGTTGTACCTACCCGTTAAGTTCATACTTACTAGCTACTATACAACTCAACTACTACGCTTCTATATGAAAAACTTATTACAATAATATTTAGCGTTCAAACCTTATACAATATTTTACAAACTTACAATACCACCATTATACATATAGGATGAAATATAGCACATAATATCTTTGCTATTCAGCAGCTATAAAGGCAATTCTAGTTAATATGCAAGTTGTTCAGCAAAGGCAATAAAGACACGTAATTCATAACTCCAGAAACAGGTCATGCATTCTGGTTTTACTAAAACGACTTCCCATCCTTGGTCTTGTGGAAAGTAACCGTTATGATCATTAGCTAGGCAGCATGTTGTAATATCGTCAAAAGGACGAGGGTTTCGTAATGCCCAACAGCCTCGTAGCAATATGAAAACCTTGTTTCTCACCTCAACTACTGAATCCATCACTTGTGGAAAGGTTTTATTTAAAAGTTGTAATCCGATGTTCTTTTTCTCACTTTGGTAAGAAGTGAATATCACTAACCCGTAAGCATAACATGCTTCTGTATGTTGCATCTTAGAAGCTCTTTCTAACTCGCAAAATCCTATGTTGGGATATGTTGAGTCAAAATAGGTTCTTAACCCGTAGCGTAAAATTGCATTTGGGTTCCCGGCATTTAACGCTTTAAAGAAAACACGGCGTAACTTACGGTCTCCCCAATGTGATATACCCTACCTATCAAAGGAAAGCCTTTTATAGACTAAGGCATTTCTGGAAAGTCTTTCAAATGTTTGACAAGTTAATTTCGCCATAACTAAATGTGCTGATGAATTCCGACAGACTCTAGACAAGATTTCCTCAATTATATCCTCTAGTAGGTCTTCTAAAATATTCGGTTGTCTACCCTTAACGTCCATTTTGTTTTAATACTGTAAAATAGACAAGGATTAGATTCGTAAAAGATAAATAACAAACAATACAAGCAATTTTTACATAGAACATAAAAGTACAAGCACACTACAATACATATAATACACAACATGATTACAACTCCCTAATCCGAATCACTGGTTTCTTCTTCTTCGGACTTGGTTCGCTTTCCTAATTTTCTAGGGATATATGGTGTTCCTCTAATACGAGCCGTCATTTTCCACAATGTTTTAGAAAAACCTGGTGGTTTAGAGTTTCCCGGGTTATTGTTACACTTTAGAAAATACGGATGTTGTCGATACATATAAAGCTCATCGGGGTTGGAATCAGGTTTCTCTATTTTTATACATTTTCCCTTATTATTTTATTTTGCTATATTAAATTGGGTCGAGGTAATTTCTATAAAATCATCGGAATCCTCATCGGGATCCGATTCATCAGAAAATTTGTAATCTTCCTAATATTTTGCTTCCTCGGCGGAAACACCATTGACCATTTTTAACTTTGATCCGTTGGTTGAGGATTTTCTTTTATTTAAATGATTTACTGTAGGTATCAATATTTCTTCCTCCGAAACCTCTTCTTCTTCTGGTTCCTCCTCTTCCGATTCCTCCTCTTCTGGTTCCTCTTCTTCCGGTTCCTCTTCTTCTGGTTCCTCCTCTTCCGGTTCCTCTTCGGGAATTTGTGAATCTTCCCAAAGTATATTCGACTCTTCATTATTATTAAGTGAGTCGATGGGATTTCTACTAGTGGTAGACATCTATCACACAATATCAAACACATTAAGAGGTTAATATATCACATAATAATTACATGTTAATAATATATAGTTTCCAACAAAAAAGTTAAGCAATCGTTTTTTTTTTGAAGAAAAACACGGTCGAAGTCCAGACTCACTAATGCATCATAACAACCTCAGTAAGACACACTAATGCAAAAATTCTGGTTCTCTAAGACCAACGCTCGGATACCAAATGAAATGTCCCGTTCATATTGATTATAAACGTTCTATATTAATTGATTTTGTCGCGAGGTTTTGACCTCTATATGAGACGTTTTTCAAACACTGCATTCATTTTTAAAATAACCATAACCTTTATTTTATCGATAAAGGTTTAAAAAGCATTACGTAGATTATCAAATAATGATAATCTAAAATATACCATTTACACACGACCATTACATAATGGTTTACAATAAGAATATATTACATCAAAAATAAGTTTCTTGAATGCAGTTTTTACATAATATCATACAAGCATGGACTCTAAATTTTGTCCTTATTTTAGTATGCAACAGCGGAAGCTCTTAATAATCATCAGAGAATAAACATGCTTAAAACGTCAACAAAAATGTTGGTGAGTTATAGGTTTAACCTATATATTATCAAATCATAGTAATAGACCACAAGATTTCATATTTCAATATACATCCCATACATAGAGATAAAAATCATTCATATGGTGAACACCTGGTAACCGACATTAACAAGATGCATATAGAATATCCCCATCATTCTGGGACACCCATCGGACATGATAAAATCGAAGTACTAAAGCATTCCAAATTCCAGAATGGGGCTTGTTGTGCCCGATAGATCTATCTTTAGGATTCGCGTCAATTTGGGGGTCTGTTCCCAAATTCTTAGGCTACCAAGCTAAAAAGGGGCATAATCGGCTTCGATCATTCACCCATATAATGTAGTTTTATTTACTTGTGTCTATTTCGTAAAACATTTATAAAATTATATGTATTCTCATACCAAAATATTAGATTTTTAAAAGTGGGACTATAACTCACTTTCACAGATTTTTACTTCGTCGGGAAGTAAAACTCGGCCACTGGTCGATTCATGAACCTATAACAAATATGTACATATATATAAAAGTATGTTCAAAATATATTTACAACATTATTAATACGTTTTACAGTTTTAAGTTTATTAAGTAAGATGTCCTCGTTAGTGTAACGACCCGGATTTTTCCGCTAATATATAGAAGATTAATATTTACATAATTAATGTTTCCAACATGTTAAGAAATCAAACTCATTAAGATTTAGTTATTTGAAATGAATTTTATACAAATGTTTGGCCACCCAGTTTGTCTGACGATTCACGAACGTCATAACTCGAAATAATTATATAATGATGTATATATGGATATATATATATATATATATATATATATATATATATATATATATATATATATATATATATATATATATATATATATATATATATATATATATATATATATACTTATGATTTGATAAAATGATATTTAAGTATCTCATTACATATAATAACAATTGGTTATATACATAAAATGAGATTATTAACTTAAAGACTTCAAGATTATATACATATATATATATATAACGATTAACGTTGTAATAACTTCTAAATTAAAATGTATGTATATTTATTGTATTAATATGTATATTTATTGTATTAATATGTATTAATACACTTTTGAAGGACTTAAACATATATACTAACATACTTATACTCAACAAAGATAGCTATACTCATAATCTCATTCAATTCCATCAAGAATTCTATTCGTATTCATTCGGTATTTACACCCGTATCATACCCAGCTTCCATACTTAAATACTATGAGTATATACCAATATAAAATACCAATTATAGCCTCCTTAGTAGCCCTATGAGTCACAAGACAAGGATAAACATGATGGAGACTTGTGGGAACCAACATTTAATTTCTAGTTTGCATTATTATGCTATATTCCAAATTTTGATAAAGTCTATTAACCATATGCATGAACCACGGCTTTTAACACTCTTTTTACTCATTCATATCAGCTATTTAACTTACCTTCACTCTCATGATACTCACACACAAGAACTCCAAGTATTCTCTCCATTTCTTACTCTTTAAACACTCTTTAAACACACATACTTCAAGTACTAGAAAATCTTCATTCACTTTGATCATAAACTAGCTACAAGAACACTTTGTTAACTCATCTACTCCTCTTTATCAAGGTAAGAATCATATATAAGCTTTGGTTCAATTCATATACTTATAACTATCTTAATTCAAGATAGAAATCTTATTCGAACTTTTGTTCATTCTATGATTCTACTCTAAGGATTACAAGCCATCAAGGATATCTTTAATCACAAGATTATCATCTTATTTTCTCAGCAACTTTGTTCATTTAATTTGAGGTAGTCACCTTATTCATAATCTTTTTCGATTCATATCCATATAGCTATCTTATTATGAGTTTATAACTTACAACAACAAGAACATAGTTTAGATTAATTCTAAACTTGTTCACAAACAAATTTAATCCTTCTAACTTGACTTTTAAAATACTTCAACACATGTATTATGACAGTATGTCAAGCTAACATAAGGATATAAAACTTGTAAACACGAAGAACACCTTAAAACTGAACATACGCCTTCATAGATCATCAGGGGCTGTTTTGGGTTTAATTTTAAAAACCTATCTTAAACTTTGAATTAAAAGATTTTCTTTGGTGAAAAATCTTTTTTTATATGGAAATTAAATATATCCAAAATCCATGGTTAAACTCTAAGTGGAAGTATGTTTTTCAAAAGGGTCATCAAGATGTCGTTCTTACGACGGATATGACTATCTTCTTTTATTTGACACCTAAGTTGTATTTTAAACTATAAACTTATACTTTTTCTGTTAAGATTAATAATGTTGAGTTCGATACGAAACCATGGCAACTCGAATCACTCAAAACGGATTTGTAATGAAGAAATTATGGGTAAAACAAAATTGGATATTTTTGTAGTTTTTAGCTACGGTTTTGATTAATAAAAATGGATGCTAACCTTATCCTAGCTAACTTACCTTGTATCCTACATGTATTTATACATGTCTTATTCCCGAACTTATGGAAATACAATTTATAATAGTCGTGATTAAGTTATACGACAATATATTATAGTCTTAATAAAGATCGTAAGACACCATATATATATATATATATATATATATATATATATATATATATGACTTGATCACTGTGGATCCGTATACAGCGTTTTGACATATCTTTTTGATTTCTTCTATATATATTATTGGAATGAACTATAAGACATCATTGGCAGTAATTTTGAGTTAGCTGTGGGTCGAAGTGGATTCCAAAATATTATATACTTTGAGTTGTGATCGAGCCTGAGATATGTATACAATGGGTCGCGGATTGCTTCAGACAATATACATATGATGTGTCTTATTATATTAAGACAATATATTATAGTGTTAGTGAATTATAACACAATATACGCATTTATATTTATATATATATTTATACTGTTGGACTATTGGACTATTGGACTACGAACGTTGGACTACTAATAATGGACAATTAAAATTATCACAAGTATCATAAGTATGGAATATTAATTATATATATATATATATATATATATATATCTTGACACAAGAATATTATTATTAGGTTCGTGAATTTGTCAAAAGGCCAAGTCTTATCACCATCTATTCGAAAATCATCACAAGTGAGTTATAGTCCCATTTTTACTATTTATATTATTTTGGGATAAGAATACATGCAAAATTTATAAATGTTTTACAAAATAAGCACAAGTTCATGGAACTACATTCTACGATTGATTTGTTATACCAGATATCTGTACTTATTATTATTATGCTTGGTAACCTAAGAATTAGTGAAAAACACTAATTGACGCGAATCCTAAAGGTAGATCTACGGGAACCAACCACCCCCATTTTTGAATAGTGGAAATGCTTTAGTACTTCGAAGGGTTCTTGTCATACATTTGAATAGTGGAATGCATGATGCCAGATATCTTAAGCGCTCTATGTTAAGGTTGGTTACCAGGCGACTCATCGTATGAATGATTTTTGCAGTTGTAATGATCCTGCGCATTTAATTAAATGAAATCTTGTGGCTTATTAAATGTTATGATTATTATATAGAAATTAAACCTATGACTCACCAACATTTTTGTTGACATTTTAAGCATGTTTAGTCTCAGGTGAATATTAAAAACGCTTCCGCTGTCGTATGCCAACCCAAGGTCAAGATTTGGAGTCGGCATAATTGTTTATATTGTTTAAACTTGCATTCAGAGTATTTGTTGTAATATATTTGATCATATTGTAATGGGTTGTGTAAAAACTTATTTATTTGAGGAGATTGTCTTTGATAGACAATCTAAATTATGTCATTAAGACCTTTATTCAATAATAAAGGTTATGGTTGTTTTTAAAAACGAATGCAAGATTTGAAAAACGTCTCATATAGAGGTAAAAACCTCGCAAAGAAACCAACTAATATGAAACATTTATAATTAATATAAACGGGGCATTTCAGTTAGCAATCTACATCTAGTTGTCCATAGTTAGATGTACATAAATAAATCGATATATATTATCTTGAATCAATCCACGACCCAGTATATACACGTCTCAGGCTAGATCACAACTCAAAGTATATATATTTTTGGAATCAACCATAACCCTGTATAGCTAACTCCAACATTACTGCATATAGAGTGTCTATGGTTGTTCCAAATAATATATATAGATGGGTCGATATGATATGTCAAAACATTTGCATACGTGTCTATGTTATCCCAAGATTACATAATATATTAGAATACATGTATAATACCATATAAGTTAGCTAGGATATGATTAATATGAAATGTCCCGTTCTTATTGATTAAAAACGTTCCATATTAATTGATTTCGTTGCGAGGTTTTGACCTCTATATGAGACGTTTTTCAAAGACTGCATTCATTTTAAAACGAACCATAACCTTTATTTCATCAATAAAGGTTTAAAAAGCTTTACGTAGATTATCAAATAATGATAATCTAAAATATCCTGTTTACACACGACCATTACATAATGGTTTACAATACAAATATGTTACAACAAAATAAGTTTCATGAATGCAGTTTTTACACAATATCATACAAGCATGGACTCTAAATCTCGTCCTTATTTAAGTATGCGACAGCGGAAGCTCTTAATAATCACCTGAGAATAAACATGCTTAAAACGTCAACAAAAATGTTGGTGAGTTATAGGTTTAACCTATATATATCAAATCATAATAATAGACCACAAGATTTCATATTTCAATACACATCCCATACATAGAGATAAAAATCATTCATATGGTGAACACCTGGTAACCGACATTAACAAGATGCATATATATAAGAATATCCCCATCATTCCGGGACACCCTTCGGATATGATATAAATTTCGAAGTACTAAAGCATCCGGTACTTTGGATGGGGTTTGTTAGGCCCAATAGATCTATCTTTAGGATTCGCGTCAATTAGGGTGTCTGTTCCCTAATTCTTAGATTACCAGACTTAATAAAAAGGGGCATATTCGATTTCGATAATTCAACCATAGAATGTAGTTTCACGTACTTGTGTCTATTTTGTAAATCATTTATAAAACCTGCATGTATTCTCATCCCAAAAGTATTAGATTTTAAAAGTGGGACTATAACTCACTTTCACAGATTTTTACTTCGTCGGGAAGTAAGACTTGGCCACTGGTTGATTCACGAACCTATAACAATATATACATATATATCAAAGTATGTTCAAAATATATTTACAACACTTTTAATATATTTTGATGTTTTAAGTTTATTAAGTCAGCTGTCCTCGTTAGTAACCTACAACTAGTTGTCCACAGTTAGATGTACAGAAATAAATCGATAAATATTATCTTGAATCAATCTACGACCCAGTGTATACGTATCTCAGTATTGATCACAACTCAAACTATATATATTTTGGAATCAATCTCAACCCTGTATAGCTAACTCCAACATTCACATATAGAGTGTCTATGGTTGTTCCGAAATATATATAGATGTGTCGACATGATAGGTCGAAACATTGTATACGTGTCTATGGTATCTCAAGATTACATAATATACAATACAAGTTGATTAAGTTATGGTTGGAATAGATTTGTTACCAATTTTCACGTAGCTAAAATGAGAAAAATTATCCAATCTTGTTTTACCCATAACTTCTTCATTTTAAATTCGTTTTGAGTGAATCAAATTGCTATGGTTTCATATTGAACTCTATTTTATGAACCTAAACAGAAAAGTATAGGTTTATAGTTGGAAAAATAAGTTACAAGTCGTTTTTGTAAAGGTAGTCATTTCAGTCGAAAGAACGATGTATAGATGACCATTTTAGAAAACATACTTCCACTTTGAGTTTAACCATAATTTTTGGATATAGTTTCATGTTCATAATAAAAATCATTTTCCCAGAATAACAACTTTTAAATCAAAGTTTATCATAGTTTTTAATTAACTAACCCAAAACAGCCCGCGGTGTTACTACGACGGCGTAAATCCGGTTTTACGGTGTTTTTCATGTTTCCAGGTTTTAAATCATTAAGTTAGCATATCATATAGATATAGAACATGTGTGTAGTTAATTTTAAAAGTCAAGTTAGAAGGATTAACTTTTGTTTGCGAACAAGTTTAGAATTAACTAAACTATGTTCTAGTGATTACGAGTTTAAACCTTCGAATAAGATAGTTTTATATATATGAATCGAATGATGTTATGAACATCATTACTACCTCAAGTTTAGTAGGTAAACCTACTGGAAGTGACAAGAAATGATCTAGCTTCAAAGGATCTTGGATGGCTTGAAAGTTCTTGAAGTAGGATCATGACACAAAAACAAGTTCAAGTAAGATTTTTACTCGAATTAAGATAGTTTATAGTTATAGAAATTGAATCAAAGTTTGAATATGAATATTACCTTGAATAAGAAAGATAACCTACTGTATATAACAAAGGTTTCTTGATCTTAGATGATTACTTGGAATGGATTAGAAAGCTTGGAAGTAAATTAGTAAACTTGAAGGGATTTTGAAGTGTTCTTGAAGTGTTCTTCCTATGATGATTATAGCTTGATTCTTGAAGTAATTTTTGATGAAGATGATGATTAACTACTGGAAAAATACGTTCATAATAGAGTGTGTGTGTGTGTTGAGAGAGAATTAGAAAGAGAATTGGAAGTGAAATGGAGTGAATGATGAGTGGTAATTGGTGAGTGGTGAGTGGGGTTAAAAGGAGTTCTAGTTAGTTGACTAGCTCATGGTAGAAGTTAAAATTGATTAGTCATACATGACATAATAAAGAGTGGAATCCCATGCTAGTTCCTATTGGTATATACTCATAGTAAGTACGTTTTGAAGCTGTGTATAATACGGGTAAGAATACGACTAGAATTCTTGATGAAAGAATAGAATGGAAAAGTAACTGTAACCATTTTCATTAAGTATGAGTGTTTTGATATATGTCTTGAAGTCTTCCAAAAGTATTTTAATACATCTAAATACACTACATGTATATACATTTTAACTGAGTCGTTAAGTCATCGTTAGTCGTTACATGTAAGTGTTGTTTTGAAACCTTTAAGTTAACGATCTCAATTAATGTTGTTAACCCATTATTTATTATATCTAATGAGATGTTAAATTATTATATTATCATGATATTATGATATATTAATATATCTTAATATGATATATATACATTTAAATGTCGTTACAACGATAATCGTTACATATATGTCTCGTTTCGAAATCCTTAAGTTAGTAGTCTTGTTTATATGTATATAACCCATTGTTAATATACTTATGGAGATACTTACTTATCATAATCTCATGTTAACCATATGTATATCCATATATATATCATCATGTCATTTTTACAAGTTTTAACGTACGTGAATCGCCGGTCAACTTGGGTGGTCAATTGTCTATATGAAACATATTTCAATTAATCAAGTCTTGACAAGTTTGATTGCTTAACATGTTGGAAACATTTAATCATGTAAATATCAATCTCAATTAATATATATAAACATGGAAAAGTTCGGGTCACTACAGTACCTACCCGTTAAATAAATTTCGTCCCGAAATTTTAAGTTGTTGAAGGTGTTGACGAATCTTCTGGAAATAGATGCGGGTATTTCTTCTTCATCTGATATTCACGCTCCCAGGTGAACTCGGGTCCTCTACGAGCATTCCATCGAACCTTAACAATTGGTATCTTGTTTTGCTTAAGTCTTTTAACCTCACGATCCATTATTTCGACGGGTTCTTCGATGAATTGGAGTTTTTCGTTGATTTGGATTTCATCTAACGGAATAGTGAGATCTTCTTTAGCAAAACATTTCTTCAAATTCGAGACGTGGAAAGTGTTATGTACAGCCGCGAGTTGTTGAGGTAACTCAAGTCGGTAAGCTACTGGTCCGACACGATCAATAATCTTGAATGGTCCAATATACCTTGGATTTAATTTCCCTCGTTTACCAAATCGAACAACGCCTTTCCAAGGTGCAACTTTAAGCATGACCATCTCTCCAAATTTCAAATTCTATATCTTTTCTTTTAATGTCAGCGTAGCTCTTTTGTCGACTTTGGGCGGTTTTCAACCGTTGTTGAATTTGGATGATCTTCTCGGTAGTTTCTTGTATAATCTTCGGACCCGTAATCTGTCTATCCCCCACTTCACTCCACCAAATCGGAGACCTGCACTTTCTACCATAAAGTGCTTCAAACGGCGCCATCTCAATGCTTGAATGGTAGCTGTTGTTGTAGGAAAATTCTGCTAATGGTAGATGTCGATCCCAACTGTTTCCGAAATCAATAACACATGCTCGTAGCATGTCTTTAAGCGTTTGTATCATCCTTTCGCTCTGCCCATCATTTTGTGGATGATAGGCAGTACTCATGTCTAGACGAGTTCCTAATGCTTGCTGTAATGTCTGCCAGAATCTTGAAATAAATCTGCGATCCCTATCAGAGATAATAGAGATTGGTATTCCATGTCTGGAGACAAATTCCTTCAAATACAGTCGTGCTAACTTCTCCATCTTGTCATCTTCTCTTATTGGCAAGAAATGTGCTGATTTGGTGAGACGATCAACTATTACCCAAATAGTATCAAAACCACTTGTAGTCCTTGGCAATTTAGTGATGAAATCCATGGTAATGTTTTCCCATTTCCATTCCGGGATTTCGGGTTGTTGAAGTAGACCTGATGGTTTCTGATGCTCAGCTTTGACCTTAGAACACGTCAAACATTCTCCTACATATTTAGCAACATCGGCTTTCATACCCTGCCACCAAAAATGTTTCTTGAGATCCTTGTACATCTTCCCCGTTCCAGGATGTATTAAGTATCTGGTTTTATGAGCTTCTCTAAGTACCATTTCTCTCATATCTCCAAATTTTGGTACCCAAATCCTTTCAGCCCTATACCGGGTTCTGTCTTCCCGAATATTAAGATGCTTCTCCGATCCTTTGGGTATTTCATCCTTTAAATTTCCCTCTTTTAAAACTCCTTGTTGCGCCTCCTTTATTTGAGTAGTAAGGTTATTATGAATCATTATATTCATAGATTTTACTCGAATGGGTTCTCTGTCCTTCCTGCTCAAGGCATCGGCTACCACATTTGCCTTCCCCAGGTGGTAACGAATCTCAAAGTCGTAATCATTCAATAATTCAATCCACCTACGCTGCCTCATATTCAGTTGTTTCTGATTAAATATGTGTTGAAGACTTTTGTGGTCGGTATATATAATACTTTTGACCCCATATAAGTAGTGCCTCCAAGTCTTTAATGCAAAAACAACCGCGCCTAATTCCAAATCATGCGTCGTATAATTTTGTTCGTGAATCTTCAATTGTCTAGACGCATAAGCAATCACCTTCGTTCGTTGCATTAATACACAACCGAGACCTTGCTTTGATGCGTCACAATAAATCACAAAATCATCATTCCCTTCAGGAAATGACAATATAGGTGACGTAGTTAGCTTTTTCTTCAATGACTGAAACGCTTTCTCTTGTTCATCATTCCATTCAAATTTCTTCCCTTTATGCATTAATGCAGTCAAGGGTTTTGCTATTCTGGAAAAGTCTTGGATGAACCTTCTGTAGTAACCAGCTAGTCCTAAAAACTGGTGTATGTGTTTCGGAGTTTTCGGGGTTTCCCACTTTTCAACAGTTTCTATCTTTGCCGGATCCACCTTAATACCTTCTTTGTTCACTATGTGACCGAGAATTGAACTTCTTCCAACCAAAATGCACACTTTGAAAACTTAGCGTACAATTCTTCCTTCCTCAATACTTCTAACACCTTTCTCAAATGTTCACCGTGTTCTTAGTCATTCTTTGAGTAAATAAGTATGTCATCAATGAAAACAATGACAAACTTGTCAAGGTATGGTCCACACTGAAATGTCCCGTTCTTATTGATTAAAAATGTTCCATATTAATTGATTTCGTTGCGAGGTTTTGACCTCTATATGAGACGTTTTTCAAAGACTGCATTCATTTTAAAACAAACCATAACCTTTATTTCATCAATAAAGGTTTAAAAAGCTTTACGTAGATTATGAAATAATGATAATCTAAAATATCCTGTTTACACACGACCATTACATAATGGTTTACAATACAAATATGTTACAACAAAATAAGTTTCTTGAATGCAGTTTTTACACAATATCATACAAGCATGGACTCCAAATCTCGTCCTTATTTAAGTATGCGACAGCGGAAGCTCTTAATAATCACCTGAGAATAAACATGCTTAAAACGTCAACAAAAATGTTGGTGAGTTATAGGTTTAACCTATATATATCAAATCATAATAATAGACCACAAGATTTCATATTTCAATACACATCCCATACATAGAGATAAAAATCATTCATATGGTGAACACCTGGTAACCGACATTAACAAGATGCATATATATAAGAATATCCCCATCATTCCGGGACACCCTTCGGATATGATATAAATTTCGAAGTACTAAAGCATCCGGTACTTTGGATGGGGTTTGTTAAGCCCAATAGATCTATCTTTAGGATTCGCGTCAATTAGGGTGTCTGTTCCCTAATTCTTAGATTACCAGACTTAATAAAAAGGGGCATATTCGATTTCGATAATTCAACCATAGAATGTAGTTTCACGTACTTGTGTCTATTTTGTAAATCATTTATAAAACCTGCATGTATTCTCATCCCAAAAATATTAGATTTTAAAAGTGGGACTATAACTCACTTTCACAGATTTTTACTTCGTCGGGAAGTAAGACTTGGCCACTGGTTGATTCACGAACCTATAACAATATATACATATATATCAAAGTATGTTCAAAATATATTTACAACAGTTTTAATATATTTTGATGTTTTAAGTTTATTAAGTCAGCTGTCCTCGTTAGTAACCTACAACTAGTTGTCCACAGTTAGATGTACAGAAATAAATCGATTAATATTATCTTGAATCAATCCACGACCCAGTGTATATGTATCTCAGTATTGATCACAACTCAAACTATATATATTTTGGAATCAACCTCAACCCTGTATAGCTAACTCCAACATTCACATATAGAGTGTCTATGGTTGTTCCGAAATATATATAGATGTGTCGACATGATAGGTCGAAACATTGTATACGTGTCTATGGTATCTCAAGATTACATAATATACAATACAAGTTGATTAAGTTATGGTTGGAATAGATTTGTTACCAATTTTCACGTAGCTAAAATGAGAAAAATTATCCAATCTTGTTTTACCCATAACTTCTTCATTTTAAATCCGTTTTGAGTGAATCAAATTGATATGGTTTCATATTGAACTCTATTTTATGAATCTAAACAGAAAAAGTATAGGTTTATAGTCAGAAAAATATGTTACAAGTCATTTTTGTAAAGGTAGTCATTTCAGTCGAAAGAACGACGTCTAGATGACCATTTTAGAAAACATACTTCCACTTTGAGTTTAATCATAATTTTTGGATATAGTTTCATGTTCATAATAAAAATCATTTTCTCAGAATAACAACTTTTAATTCAAAGTTTATCATAGTTTTTAATTAACTAACCCAAAACAGCCCGCGGTGTTACTACGACGGCGTAAATCCGGTTTTACGGTGTTTTTCGTGTTTCCAGGTTTTAAATCATTAAGTTAGCATATCATATAGATATAGAACATGTGTTTAGTTGATTTTAAAAGTCAAGTTAGAAGGATTAACTTTTGTTTGCGAACAAGTTTAGAATTAACTAAACTATGTACTAGTGATTACAAGTTTAAACCTTCGAATAAGATAGCTTTATATATATGAATCGAATGATGTTATGAACATCATTACTAACTTAAGTTCCTTGGATAAACCTACTGGAAAAGAGAAAAATGGATCTAGCTTCAACGGATCCTTGGATGGCTCGAAGTTCTTGAAGCAGAATCATGACACGAAAACAAGTTCAAGTAAGATCATCACTTGAAATAAGATTGTTATAGTTATAGAAATTGAACCAAAGTTTGAATATGATTATTACCTTGTATTAGAATGATAACCTACTATAAGAAACAAAGATTTCTTGAGGTTGGATGATCACCTTACAAGATTGGAAGTGAGCTAGCAAACTTGAAAGTATTCTTGATTTTATGTAACTAGAACTTGTAGAATATATGAAGAACACTTAGAACTTGAAGATAGAACTTGAGAGAGATCAATTAGATGAAGAAAATTTAAGAATGAAAGTGTTTGTAGGTGTTTTTGGTCATTGGTGTATGGATTAGATATAAAGGATATGTAATTTTGTTTTCATGTAAATAAGTCATGAATGATTACTCATATTTTTGTAATTTTATGAGATATTTCATGCTAGTTGCCAAATGATGGTTCCCACATGTGTTAGGTGACTCACATGGGCTGCTAAAATCTGATCATTGGAGTGTATATATCAATAGTACATACATCTAAAAGCTGTGTATTGTACGAGTACGAATACGGGTGCATACGAGTAGAATTGTTGATGAAACTGAACGAGGATGTAATTGTAAGTATTTTTGTTAAGTAGAAGTATTTTGATAAGTGTATTGAAGTCTTTCAAAAGTGTATAAATACATATTAAAACACTACATGTATATACATTTTAACTGAGTCGTTAAGTCATCGTTAGTCGTTACATGTAAGTGTTGTTTTGAAACCTTTAGGTTAACGATCTTGTTAAATGTTGTTAACCCAATGTTTATAATATCAAATGAGATTTTAAATTATTATATTATCATGATATTATCATGTATGAATATCTCTTAATATGATATATATACATTAAATGTCTTTACAACGATAATCGTTACATATATGTCTCGTTTAAAAATCATTAAGTCAGTAGTCTTGTTTTTACATATGTAGTTCATTGTTAATATACTTAATGATATGTTTACTTATCATAGTATCATGTTAACTATATATATATCCATATATATGTCATCATATAGTTTTTACAAGTTTTAACGTTCGTGAATCACCGGTCAACTTGGGTGGTCATTTGTCTATATGAAACATATTTCAATTAATCAAGTCTTAACAAGTTTGATTGCTTAACATGTTGGAAACATTTAATCATGTAAATATCAATCTCAATTAATATATATAAACATGGAAAAGTTCGGGTCACTACAGTACCTACCCGTTAAATAAATTCCGTCCCGAAATTTTAAGCTGTTGAAGGTGTTGACGAATCTTCTGAAAATAGATGCGGGTATTTCTTCTTCATCTGATCTTCACGCTCCCAGGTGAACTCGGGTCCTCTACGAGCATTCCATCGAACCTTAACAATTGGTATCTTGTTTTGCTTAAGTCTTTTAACCTCACGATCCATTATTTCGACGGGTTCTTCGATGATTTGAAGTTTTTCGTTGATTTAGATTTCATCTAACGGAATAGTGAGATCTTCTTTAGCAAAACATTTCTTCAAATTCGAGACGTGGAAAGTGTTATGTACAGTCGCGAGTTGTTGAGGTAACTCAAGTCGGTAAGTTACTGGTCCGACACGATCAATAATCTTGAATGGTCCAATATACCTTGGATTTAATTTCCCTCGTTTACCAAATCGAACAACGCCTTTCCAAGGTGCAACTTTAAGCATGACCATCTCTCCAATTTCAAATTCTATATCTTTTCTTTTAATGTCAGCGTAGCTCTTTTGTCGACTTTGGGCGGTTTTCAACCGTTGTTGAATTTGGATGATCTTCTCGGTAGTTTCTTGTATAATCTCCGGACCCGTAATCTGTCTATCCCCCACTTCACTCCAACAAATCAGAGACCTGCACTTTCTACCATAAAGTGCTTCAAACGGCGCCATCTCAATGCTTGAATGGTAGCTGTTGTTGTAGGAAAATTCTGCTAACGGTAGATGTCGATCCCAACAGTTTCCGAAATCAATAACACATGCTCGTAGCATGTCTTCAAGCGTTTGTATCATCCTTTCGCTCTGCCCATCAGTTTGTGGATGATAGGCAGTACTCATGTCTAGACGTGTTCCTAATGCTTGCTGTAATGTCTGCCAGAATCTTGAAATAAATCTGCCATCCCTATCAGAGATAATAGAGATTGGTATTCCATGTCTGGAGACGACTTCCTTCAAATACAGTCGTGCTAACTTCTCCATCTTGTCATCTTCTCTTATTGGCAGGAAGTGTGCTGATTTGGTGAAACGATCAACTATTACCCAAATAGTATCAAAACCACTTGCAGTCCTTGGCAATTTAGTGATGAAATCCATGGTAATGTTTTCCCATTTCCATTCCGGGATTTCGGGTTATTGAAGTAGACCTGATGGTTTCTGATGCTCAGCTTTGACCTTAGAACACGTCAAACATTCTCCTACGTATTTAGCAACATCGGCTTTCATACCCGGCCACCAAAAATGTTTCTTGAGATCCTTGTACATCTTCCCCGTTCCAGGATGTATTGAGTATCTGGTTTTATGAGCTTCCCTAAGTACCATTTCTCTCATATCTCCAAATTTTGGTACCCAAATCCTTTCAGCCCTATACCGGGTTCCGTCTTCCCGAATATTAAGATGCTTCTCCGATCCTTTGGGTATTTCATCTTTTAAATTTCCCTCTTTTAAAACTCCTTGTTGCGCCTCCTTTATTTGAGTAGTAAGGTTATTATGAATCATTATATTCATAGATTTTACTCGAATGGGTTCTCTGTCCTTCCTGCTCAAGGCATCGGCTACCACATTTGCCTTCCCCGGGTGGTAACGAATCTCAAAGTCGTAATCATTCAATAATTCAATCCACCTACGCTGCCTCATATTCAGTTGTTTCTGATTAAATATGTGTTGAAGACTTTTGTGGTCGGTATATATAATACTTTTGACCCCATATAAGTAGTGCCTCCAAGTCTTTAATGCAAAAACAACCGCGCCTAATTCCAAATCATGCTTCGTATAATTTTGTTCGTGAATCTTCAATTGTCTAGACGCATAAGCAATCACCTTCGTTCGTTGCATTAATACACAACCGAGACCTTGCTTTGATGCATCACAACAAATCACAAAATCATCATTCCCTTCAGGCAATGACAATATAGGTGCCGTAGTTAGCTTTTTCTTCAATAACTGAAACGCTTTCTCTTGTTCATCATTCCATTCAAATTTCTTCCCTTTATGCGTTAATGCAGTCAAGGGTTTTGCTATTCTGGAAAAATCTTGGATGAACCTTCTGTAGTAACCAGCTAGTCCTAAAAACTGGCGTATGTGTTTCGGAGTTTTCGGGGTTTCCCACTTTTCAACAGTTTCTATCTTTGCCGGATCCACCTTAATACCTTCTTTGTTCACTATGTGACCGAGGAATTGAACTTCTTCCAACCAAAATGCACACTTTGAAAACTTAGCGTACAATTCTTCCTTCCTCAATACTTCTAACACCTTTCTCAAATGTTCACCGTGTTCTTGGTCATTCTTTGAGTAAATAAGTATGTCATCAATGAAAACAATGACAAACTTGTCAAGGTATGGTCCACACACTCGGTTCATAAGGTCCATGAACACAGCTGGTGCATTAGTTAAACCAAACGGCATGACCATAAACTCGTAATGACCGTAACGTGTTCTGAAAGCAGTCTTTGGAATATCATCTTCTTTCACCCGCATTTGATGATACCCGGAACGTAAGTCAATCTTTGAATAAACAGACGAGCCTTGTAGTTGATCAAATAAGTCGTCGATTCTCAGTAGTGGGTAGCGGTTCTTGATGGTAAGTTTGTTCAACTCTCGGTAGTCGATACACAACCTGAATGTACCATCTTTCTTCTTGACAAACAAAACAGGAGCTCCCCACGGTGATGTGCTTGGTCGAATGAAACCACGCTATAAAAGTTCTTGTAATTGGCTTTGCAGTTCTTTCATCTCGCTGGGTGCGAGTCTGTAAGGAGCACGAGCTATTGGTGCAGCTCCTGGTACAAGATCTATTTGAAATTCAACGGATCGATGTGGGGGTAATCCCGGTAATTCTTTCGGAAATACATCGGGAAATTCTTTTGCGACGGGAACATCATTGATGCTCTTTTCTTCAGTTTGTACTTTCTCGACGTGTGCTAGAACAGCATAGCAACCTTTTCTTATTAGTTTTTGTGCCTTCAAATTACTAATAAGATGTAGCTTCGTGTTGCCCTTTTCTCCGTACACCATTAAGGGTTTTCCTTTTTCTCGTATAATGCGAATTGCATTTTTGTAACAAACGATCTCTGATTTCACTTCTTTCAACCAGTCCATACCGATTATCACATCAAAACTCCCTAACTCTACTGGTATCAAATCAATCTTAAATGTTTCGCTAACCAGTTTAATTTCTCGATTCCGACATATATTATCTGCTGAAATTAATTTACCATTTGCTAATTCGAGTAAAAATTTACTATCCAAAGGCGTCAATGGACAACTTAATTTAGCACAAAAATCTCTACTCATATAGCTTCTATCTGCACCCGAATCAAATAAAACATAAGCAGATTTATTATCAATAAGAAACGTACCCGTAACAAGCTCCGGGTCTTCCTGTGCCTCTGCCGCATTAATATTGAAAACTCTTCCGCGGCCTTGTCCATTCGTGTTCTCCTGGTTCGGGCAATTTCTAATAATGTGGCCCGGTTTTCCACATTTATAACAAACTACATTGGCATAACTTGCTCCGACACTACTTGCCCCGCCATTATTCGTTCCGACACCATTTGTTCCTTTCGTTCTATTAACCCCTGGTCCGTAGACCTCACACTTCGCCGCGCTATGACCATTTCTTTTACACTTGTTGCAAAATTTGGTGCAGAACCCCGAGTGATACTTTTCACACCTTTGGCATAGCTGCTTCTGATTGTTGTTGTTGTTACGGTTATTATTGTTCTTGGGATGATTGTTGTAGTTGCTGTTGTTGTTGTTGTTGTTGTTGTTGGGCCGTTTGTTGTAGTTGCGATTGATGTTGCGATTGTTGGGATAATTGTTGCGATTATTGTTGTAATTGCTGTTGTTGTTGTATTGGTGATTCTTATCGCCGTTTTCATCCCACTTTCTTTTGACTTGCTTCACATTGGCCTCTTCAGCAGTCTGTTCTTTAATTCTTTCTTCAATCTGGTTCACTAGTTTGTGAGCCATTCTACATGCCTGTTGTATGGAGGCGGGCTGGTGTGAACTTATATCTTCTTGGATTCTTTCCGGTAATCCTTTCACAAACGCGTCGATCTTCTCTTCCTCATCTTCGAATGCTCCCGGACACAATAGGCACAATTCTGTGAATCGTCTTTCGTACGTGGTAATATCAAATCCTTGGGTTCGTAACCCTCTAAGTTCTGTCTAGAGCTTATTGACCTCGGTTCTGGGACGGTACTTCTCGTTCATCAAGTGCTTGAATGCTGACCACGGTAGTGCGTACGCATCGTCTTGTCCCACTTGCTCTAGATAGGTATTCCACCATGTTAACGCAGAACCTGTGAAGGTATGCGTAGCGTACTTCACTTTGTCCTCTTCAGTACACTTACTTATGGCAAACACCGATTCGACCTTCTCGGTCCACCGTTTCAATCCGATCGGTCCTTCGGTTCCATCAAATTCTAAAGGTTTGCAGGCAGTGAATTCTTTGTAGGTGCATCCTACACGATTTCCTGTACTACTAGATCCAAGGTTATTCTTGGTATGTAGCGCAGCCTGTACTGCGGCTATGTTTGAAGCTAGAAAAGTATGGAATTCCTCTTCATTCATATTCACGGTGTGTCGAGTAGTCGGTGCCATTTCCTTCAAAATAGTCAAATGGAACAAGTTAATCATACAGAATATTAAGAGTAGTTAATAGTATTTCGTAGCATAATATGAACTCATTTATAAAAGCTTTTTCTTCATATTAGCGTTTTATAAGTTTAAATTCGGGTAGTACCTACCCGTTAAGTTCATACTTAGTAGCTAATATACAATTCAACTACTACAATTCTATATGAAAAACTGATTATAATAATATTTCGCGTTCAAACTTTTACACAATATTTTACAAACTTACAATACCGCTTATTTTACATATAGCATGAAATATAGCACACAATAAATTTGATACAAGATGGTTGTGAAGATAATTCTAGCTAGTACACAAGTCGTTCAGCAAAGGCAATAAAGACACGTAATTCATACGTCCAGAAACAAGTCATGCATTCTGGTTTTACTAGGATTACTTCCCATCCTTGGTCTTGTGGAACATAACCGTTATGGCCATTGATAAGACAGCGTGTTGTAACGTCATCAAAGGGACGAGGGTTACGTAATGTCCAACAGTCCCGTAACAATCTAAAAACCTCATTTCTTACCCCAATTACCGACTCCGTCACTTGTGGGAACGTTTTGTTTAATAGTTGTAGCCCGATGTTCTTGTTCTCACTTTGGTGAGAAGCGAACATTACTAATTCGTAAGCATAACATGCTTCTTTATTTTGCATGTTAGCCGCTTTTTCTAAATCACGAAGTCCAATATTCGGATATATTGAGTCAAAATAGTTTCTTAACCCATTGCGTAAAATAGCATTTGGGTTCCCCTATATGCGTCAAAGTAAACACATCGTAACTTATGGATTTCCCAATGTGATATCCCCCATCTTTCGAACGAAAGCCTTTTATAAACCAAGGCATTCTTGGAACATTCTTCGAATGTCTTACAAACTGATCTCGCCTTAAATAGTTGTGCCGAAGAATTCTGACCGACTCTAGACAAGATTTCATCAATCATGTCTCCGGGTAGGTCTCTTAAAATATTGGGTTGTCTATCCATTTTGTGTTTTTATACTGTAAAATAGACAAGAGTTAGATTCATAAAAAAAAATACTTATTAATACAAGCAATTTTTACATATATCTTAAAGCATAAGCACACTATATTACATATATTACACCACACGAATACAACTATCTTATTCCGACTCGCTTGTTTCTTCTTTTTCGGTTTTGGTTCGTTTTGCCAAGTTTCTAGGGATATATGATGTTCCCCTAATACGAGCCGTCGTTGTCCACATTGTTTTAGAAAAACCTGGTGGTTTAGAGGTTCCCGGGTCATTGTTACAACTTAAGGACTTCGGGGGTTGACGATACATATAAAGTTCATCGGGGTTGGAATTAGATTTCTCTATTTTTATGCCCTTTCCCTTATTATTTTCTTTTGCCTTTTTAAATTCAGTTGGGGTAATTTCTATAACATCATCGAAATTCTCGTCGGAATCCGATTCATCGGAGAATTGGTAATCCTCCCAATATTTTGCTTCCTTGGCGGAAACACCATTGACCATAATTAACCTTGGTCGGTTGGTTGAGGATTCTCTTTTACTTAACCGTTTTATTATTTCCCCCACCGGTTCTATTTCTTCTTCCGGTTCCGATTCTTCTTCCGGTTCCGATTCTTCTTCCGGTTCCGACTCTTCTTCCGGTTCCTCTTCGGGAACTTGTGAATCAGTCCACGAATCATTCCAATTTACATTTGACTCTTCATTATTATTAGGTAAGTCAATGGGACTTATTCTAGAGGTAGACATCTATCACATAATATTAAACACGTTAAGAGATTAATATATCACATAATATTCATATGTTAAAAATATATAGTTTCCAACAAAAATGTTAAGCAATCATTTTTAAAGAAAACACGGTCGAAGTCCAGACTCACTAATGCATCCTAACAAACTCGATAAGACACACTAATGCAAATTTTCTGGTTCTCTAAGATCAACGCTCGGATACCAACTGAAATGTCCCGTTCTTATTGATTAAAAACGTTCCATATTAATTGATTTCGTTGCGAGGTTTTGACCTCTATATGAGACGTTTTTCAAAGACTGCATTCATTTTAAAACAAACCATAACCTTTATTTCATCAATAAAGGTTTAAAAAGCTTTACGTAGATTATCAAATAATGATAATCTAAAATATCCTGTTTACACACGACCATTACATAATGGTTTACAATACAAATATGTTACAACAAAATAAGTTTCTTGAATGCAGTTTTTACACAATATCATACAAGCATGGACTCCAAATCTCGTCCTTATTTAAGTATGCGACAGCGGAAGCTCTTAATAATCACCTGAGAATAAACATGCTTAAAACGTCAACAAAAATGTTTGTGAGTTATAGGTTTAACCTATATATATCAAATCATAATAATAGACCACAAGATTTCATATTTCAATACACATCCCATACATAGAGATAAAAATCATTCATATGGTGAACACCTGGTAACCGACATTAACAAGATGCATATATATAAGAATATCCCCATCATTCCGGGACACCCTTCGGATATGATATAAATTTCGAAGTACTAAAGCATCCGGTACTTTGGATGGGGTTTGTTAAGCCCAATATATCTATCTTTAGGATTCGCGTCAATTAGGGTGTCTGTTCCCTAATTCTTAGATTACCAGACTTAATAAAAAGGGGCATATTCGATTTCGATAATTCAACCATAGAATGTAGTTTCACGTACTTGTGTCTATTTTGTAAATCATTTATAAAACCTGCATGTATTCTCATCCCAAAAATATTAGATTTTAAAAGTGGGACTATAACTCACTTTCACAGATTTTTACTTCGTCGGGAAGTAAGACTTGGCCACTGGTTGATTCACGAACCTATAACAATATATACATATATATCAAAGTATGTTCAAAATATATTTACAACACTTTTAATATATTTTGATGTTTTAAGTTTATTAAGTCAGCTGTCCTCGTTAGTAACCTACAACTAGTTGTCCACAGTTAGATGTACAGAAATAAATCGATAAATATTATCTTGAATCAATCCACGAACCAGTGTATACGTATCTCAGTATTGATCACAACTCAAACTATATATATTTTGGAATCAACCTCAACCATGTATAGCTAACTCCAACATTCACATATAGAGTGTCTATGGTTGTTCCGAAATATATATAGATGTGTCGACATGATAGGTCGAAACATTGTATACGTGTCTATGGTATCTCAAGATTACATAATATACAATACAAGTTGATTAAGTTATGGTTGGAATAGATTTGTTACCAATTTTCACGTAGCTAAAATGAGAAAAATTATCCAATCTTGTTTTACCCATAACTTCTTCATTTTAAATCCGTTTTGAGTGAATCAAATTGCTATGGTTTCATATTGAACTCTATTTTATGAATCTAAATAGAAAAAGTATAGGTTTATAGTCTGAAAAATAAGTTACAAGTCGTTTTTGTAAAGGTAGTCATTTCAGTCGAAAGAACGACGTCTAGATGACCATTTTAGAAAACATACTTCCACTTTGAGTTTAACCATAATTTTTGGATATAGTTTCATGTTCATAATAAAAATCATTTTCTCAGAATAACAACTTTTAAATCAAAGTTTATCATATTTTTTAATTAACTAACCCAAAACAGCCCGCGGTGTTACTACGACGGCGTAAATCCGGTTTTACGGTGTTTTTCGTGTTTCCAGGTTTTAAATCATTAAGTTAGCATATCATATAGATATAGAACATGTGTTTAGTTGATTTTAAAAGTCAAGTTAGAAGGATTAACTTTTGTTTGCGAACAAGTTTAGAATTAACTAAACTATGTTCTAGTGATTACAAGTTTAAACCTTCGAATAAGATAGCTTTATATATATGAATCGAATGATGTTATGAACATCATTACTAACTTAAGTTCCATGGATAAACCTACTGGAAAAGAGAAAAATGGATCTAGCTTCAACGGATCCTTGGATGGCTCGAAGTTCTTGAAGCAGAATCATGACACGAAAACAAGTTCAAGTAAGATCATCACTTGAAATAAGATTGTTATAGTTATAGAAATTGAACCAAAGTTTGAATATGATTATTACCTTGTATTAGAATGATAACCTACAGTAAGAAACAAAGATTTCTTGAGGTTGGATGATCACCTTACAAGATTGGAAGTGAGCTAGCAAACTTGAAAGTATTCTTGATTTTATGTAACTAGAACTTGTAGAATATATGAAGAACACTTAGAACTTGAAGATAGAACTTGAGAGAGATCAATTAGATGAAGAAAATTGAAGAATGAAAGTGTTTGTAGGTGTTTTTGGTCGTTGGTGTATTGATTAGATATAAAGGATATGTAATTTTGTTTTCATGTAAATAAGTCATGAATGATTACTCATATTTTTGTAATTTTATGAGATATTTCATGCTAGTTGCCAAATGATGGTTCCCACATGTGTTAGGTGACTCACATGGGCTGCTAAGATCTCATCATTAGAGTGTATATACCAATAGTACATACATCTAAAAGCTGTGTATTGTACGAGTACGAATACGGGTGCATACGAGTAGAATTGTTGATGAAACTGAACGAGGATGTAATTGTAAGTATTTTTGTTAAGTAGATGTATTTTGATAAGTGTATTGAAGTCTTTCAAAAGTGTATAAATACATATTAAAACACTACATGTATATACATTTTAACTGAGTCGTTAAGTCATCGTTAGTCGTTACATGTAAGTGTTGTTTTGAAACCTTTAGGTTAATGATCTTGTTAAATGTTGTTAACCCAATGTTTATAATATCAAATGAGATTTTAAATTATTATATTATCATGATATTATCATGTATGAATATCTCTTAATATGATATATATACATTAAATGTCTTTACAACGATAATCGTTACATATATGTCTCGTTTAAAAATCATTAAGTCAGTAGTCTTGTTTTTACATATGTAGTTCATTGTTAATATACTTAATGATATGTTTACTTATCATAGTATCATGTTAACTATATATATATATCCATATATATGTCATCATATAGTTTTTACAAGTTTTAACGTTCGTGAATCACCGGTCAACTTGGGTGGTCAATTGTCTATATGAAACATATTTCAATTAATCAAGTCTTAACAAGTTTGATTGCTTAACATGTTGGAAACATTTAATCATGTAAATATCAATCTCAATTAATATATATAAACATGGAAAAGTTCGGGTCACTACACACACACTCGGTTCATAAGGTCCATGAACACAGCTGGTGCATTAGTTAAACCAAACGGCATGACCATAAACTCGTAATGACCGTAACGTGTTCTGAAAGCAGTCTTTAGAATATCATCTTCTTTCACCCGCATTTGATGATACCCGGAACGTAAGTCAATCTTTGAATAAACAGACGAGCCTTGTAGTTGATCAAATAAGTCGTCGATTCTCGGTAGTGGGTAGCGGTTCTTGATGGTAAGTTTGTTCAACTCTCGGTAGTCGATACACAACCTGAATGTACCATCTTTCTTCTTGACAAACAAAACAGGAGCTCCCCACGGTGATGTGCTTGGTCGAATGAAACCACGCTCTAAAAGTTCTTGTAATTGGCTTTGCAGTTCTTTCATCTCGCTGGGTGTGAGTCTATAAGGAGCATGAGCTATTGGTGCAGCTCCTGGTACAAGATCTATTTGAAATTCAACGGATCGCTGTGGGGGTAATCCCGGTAATTCTTTCGGAAATACATCGGGAAATTCTTTTGCAAGGGGAACATCATTGATGCTCTTTTCTTCAGTTTGTACTTTCTCGACGTGTGCTAGAACAGCATAGCAACCTTTTCTTATTAGTTTTTGTGCCTTCAAATTACTAATAATATGTAGCTTCGTGTTGCCCTTTTCTCCGTACACCATTAAGGGTTTTCCTTTTTCTTGTATAATGCGAATTGCATTTTTGTAACAAACGATCTATGCTTTCACTTCTTTCAACCAGTCCATACCGATTATCACATCAAAACTCCCTAACTCTACTGGTATCAAATCAATCTTAAATGTTTCGCTAACCAGTTTAATTTCTCGATTCCGACATATATTATCTGCTGAAATTAATTTACCATTTGCTAATTTGAGTAAAAATTTGCTATCCAAAGGCGTCAATGGACAACTTAATTTAGCACAAAAATCTCTACTCATATAGCTTCTATCCGCACCCGAATCAAATAAAACGTAAGCAGATTTATTGTCAATAAGAAACGTACCCGTAACAAGCTCCGGGTCTTCTTGTGCCTCTGCCGCATTAATATAGAAAACTCTTCCGCGGCCTTGTCCATTCGTGTTCTCCTGGTTCGGGCAATTTCTAATAATGTGGCCCGGTTTTCCACATTTATAACAAACTACATTGGCATAACTTGCTCCGACACTACTTGCTCCGCCATTACTCGTTCCGACACCATTTGTTCCTTTTGTTCTATTAACCCCTGGTCTGTAGACCTCACACTTCACCGCGCTATGACCATTTCTTTTACACTTGTTGCAAAATTTGGTGCAGAACCCCGAGTGATACTTTTCACACCTTTGGCATAGCTGCTTCTGATTGTTGTTGTTGTTGCGGTTATTATTGTTGTTGGGATGATTGTTGTAGTTGCTGTTGTTGTTGTTGTTGTTGTTGTTGTTGGGCCGTTTGTTGTAGTTGCGATTGATGTTGCGATTGTTGGGATAATTGTTGCGATTATTGTTGTAATTGCTGTTGTTGTTGTATTGGTGATTCTTATCACCGTTTTCATCCCACTTTCTTTTGACTTGCTTCACATTGGCCTCTTCAGCAGTCTGTTCTTTAATTCTTTCTTCAATCTGGTTCACTAGTTTGTGAGCCATTCTACATGCCTGTTGTATGGAGGTGGGCTCGTGTGAACTTATATCTTCTTGGATTCTTTCCGGTAATCCTTTCACAAACGCGTCAATCTTCTCTTCCTCATCTTCGAATGCTCCCGGACACAATAGGCACAATTCTGTGAATCGTCTTTCGTACTTGGTAATATCAAATCCTTGGGTTCGTAACCCTCTAAGTTCTGTCTTGAGCTTATTGACCTCGGTTCTGGGATGGTACTTCTCGTTCATCAAGTGCTTGAATGCTGACCACAGTAGTGCGTACGCATCGTCTTGTCCCACTTGCTCTAGATAGGTATTCCACCATGTTAACGCATAACCTGTGAAGGTATGCGTAGCGTACTTCACTTTGTCCTCTTCAGTACACTTACTTATGGCAAACACCGATTCGACCTTCTCGGTCCACCATTTCAATCCGATCGGTCCTTCGGTTCCATCAAATTCCAAAGGTTTGCAGGCAGTGAATTCTTTGTAGGTGCATCCTATACGATTTCCTGTACTGCTAGATCCAAAGTTATTGTTGGTATGTAGTGCAGCCTGTACTGCGACTATGTTTGAAGCTAGAAAAGTACGGAATTCCTCTTCATTCATATTCATGGTGTGTCTAGTAGTCGGTGCCATTTCCTTCAAAATAGTCAAATGGAACAAGTTAATCATACAGAATATTAAGAGTAGTTAATAGTATTTCGTAGCATAATATGAACTCATTTATAAAAGCTTTTTCTTCATATTAGCGTTTTATAAGTTTAAATTCAGGTAGTACCTACCCGTTAAGTTCATACTTAGTAGCTAATATACAATTCAACTACTACAATTCTATATGAAAAACTGATTATAATAATATTTCGCGTTCAAACTTTTACACAATATTTTACAAACTTACAATACCGCTTAATTTACATATAACATGAAATATAGCACACAATAAATTTGATACAAGATGGTTGTGAAGATAATTCTAGCTAGTACACAAGTCGTTCAGCAAAGGCAATAAAGACACGTAATTCATACGTCCAGAAACAAGTCATGCATTCTGGTTTTACTAGGATTACTTCCCATCCTTGGTCTTGTGGAACATAACCGTTATGGCCATTGATAAGACAGCGTGTTGTAACGTCATCAAAGGGACGAGGGTTACGTAATGTCCAACAGTCCCGTAACAATCTAAAAACCTCATTTCTTACCCCAATTACCGACTCCGTCACTTGTGGAAATGTTTTGTTTAATAGTTGTAGCCCGATGTTCTTGTTCTCACTTTGGTGAGAAGCGAACATTACTAATCCGTAAGCATAACATGCTTCTTTATGTTGCATGTTAGCTGCTTTTTCTAAATCACGAAGTCCAATATTCAGATATATTGAGTCAAAATAATTTATTAACCCATTGCGTAAAATAGCATTTGGGTTCCCCGCAATATATGCGTCAAAGTAAACACATCGTAACTTATGGATTTCCCAATGTGATATCCCCCATCTTTCGAACGAAAGCCTTTTATAAACCAAGGCATTCTTGGAACATTCTTCGAATGTCTTACAAACTGATCTCGCCTTAAATAGTTGTGCCGAAGAATTCTGACCGACTCTAGACAAGATTTCATCAATCATGTCTCCGGGTAGGTCTCTTAAAATATTGGGTTGTCTATCCATTTTGTGTTTTTATACTGTAAAATAGACAAGAGTTAGATTCATAAAAAAAAATACTTATTAATACAAGCAATTTTTACATATATCTTAAAGCATAAGCACACTATATTACATATATTACACCACACGAATACAACTATCTTATTCCGACTCGCTTGTTTCTTCTTTTTCGGTTTTGGTTCGTTTTGCCAAGTTTCTAGGGATATATGATGTTCCCCTAATACGAGCCGTCGTTGTCCACATTGTTTTAGAAAAACCTGGTGGTTTAGAGGTTCCCGGGTCATTGTTACAACTTAAGGACTTCGGGGGTTGACGATACATATAAAGTTCATCGGGGTTGGAATTAGATTTCTCTATTTTTATGCCCTTTCCCTTATTATTTTCTTTTGCCTTTTTAAATTCAGTTGGGGTAATTTCTATAACATCATCGAAATTCTCGTCGGAATCCGATTCATCGGAGAATTGGTAATCCTCCCAATATTTTGCTTCCTTGGCGGAAACACCATTGACCATAATTAACCTTGGTCGGTTGGTTGAGGATTCTCTTTTACTTAACCGTTTTATTATTTCCCCCACCGGTTCTATTTCTTCTTCCGGTTCCGATTCTTCTTCCGGTTCCGATTCTTCTTCCGGTTCCGACTCTTCTTCCGGTTCCTCTTCGGGAACTTGTGAATCAGTCCACGAATCATTCCAATTTACATTTGACTCTTCATTATTATTAGGTAAGTCAATGGGACTTGTTCTAGAGGTAGACATCTATCACATAATATTAAACACGTTAAGAGATTAATATATCACATAATATTCATATGTTAAAAATATATAGTTTCCAACAAAAATGTTAAGCAATCATTTTTAAAGAAAACACGGTCGAAGTCCAGACTCACTAATGCATCCTAACAAACTCGATAAGACACACTAATGCAAATTTTCTGGTTCTCTAAGACCAACGCTCGGATACCAACTGAAATGTCCCGTTCTTATTGATTAAAAACGTTCCATATTAATTGATTTCGTTGCGAGGTTTTGACCTCTATATGAGACGTTTTTCAAAGACTGCATTCATTTTAAAACAAACCATAACCTTTATTTCATCAATAAAGGTTTAAAAAGCTTTACGTAGATTATCAAATAATGATAATCTAAAATATCATGTTTACACACGACCATTACATAATGGTTTACAATACAAATATGTTACAACAAAATAAGTTTCTTGAATGCAGTTTTTACACAATATCATACAAGCATGGACTCCAAATCTCGTCCTTATTTAAGTATGCGACAGCGGAAGCTCTTAATAATCACCTGAGAATAAACATGCTTAAAACGTCAACAAAAATGTTTGTGACTTATAGGTTTAACCTATATATATCAAATCATAATAATAGACCACAAGATTTCATATTTCAATACACATCCCATACATAGAGATAAAAATCATTCATATGGTGAACACCTGGTAACCGAAATTAACAAGATGCATATATATAAGAATATCCCCATCATTCCGGGACACCCTTCGGATATGATATAAATTTCGAAGTACTAAAGCATCCGGTACTTTGGATGGGGTTTGTTAAGCCCAATATATCTATCTTTAGGATTCGCGTCAATTAGGGTGTCTGTTCCCTAATTCTTAGATTACCAGACTTAATAAAAAGGGGCATATTCGATTTCGATAATTCAACCATAGAATGTAGTTTCACGTACTTGTGTCTATTTTGTAAATCATTTATAAAACCTGCATGTATTCTCATCCCAAAAATATTAGATTTTAAAAGTGGGACTATAACTCACTTTCACAGATTTTTACTTCGTCGGGAAGTAAGACTTGGCCACTGGTTGATTCACGAACCTATAACAATATATACATATATATCAAAGTATGTTCAAAATATATTTACAACACTTTTAATATATTTTGATGTTTTAAGTTTATTAAGTCAGCTGTCCTCGTTAGTAACCTACAACTAGTTGTCCACAGTTAGATGTACAGAAATAAATCGATAAATATTATCTTGAATCAATCCACGAACCAGTGTATACGTATCTCAGTATTGATCACAACTCAAACTATATATATTTTGGAATCAACCTCAACCATGTATAGCTAACTCCAACATTCACATATAGAGTGTCTATGGTTGTTCCGAAATATATATAGATGTGTCGACATGATAGGTCGAAACATTGTATACGTGTCTATGGTATCTCAAGATTACATAATATACAATACAAGTTGATTAAGTTATGGTTGGAATAGATTTGTTACCAATTTTCACGTAGCTAAAATGAGAAAAATTATCCAATCTTGTTTTACCCATAACTTCTTCATTTTAAATCCGTTTTGAGTGAATCAAATTGCTATGGTTTCATATTGAACTCTATTTTATGAATCTAAATAGAAAAAGTATAGGTTTATAGTCTGAAAAATAAGTTACAAGTCGTTTTTGTAAAGGTAGTCATTTCAGTCGAAAGAACGACGTCTAGATGACCATTTTAGAAAACATACTTCCACTTTGAGTTTAACCATAATTTTTGGATATAGTTTCATGTTCATAATAAAAATCATTTTCTCAGAATAACAACTTTTAAATCAAAGTTTATCATATTTTTTAATTAACTAACCCAAAACAGCCCGCGGTGTTACTACGACGGCGTAAATCCGGTTTTACGGTGTTTTTCGTGTTTCCAGGTTTTAAATCATTAAGTTAGCATATCATATAGATATAGAACATGTGTTTAGTTGATTTTAAAAGTCAAGTTAGAAGGATTAACTTTTGTTTGCGAACAAGTTTAGAATTAACTAAACTATGTTCTAGTGATTACAAGTTTAAACCTTCGAATAAGATAGCTTTATATATATGAATCGAATGATGTTATGAACATCATTACTAACTTAAGTTCCATGGATAAACCTACTGGAAAAGAGAAAAATGGATCTAGCTTCAACGGATCCTTGGATGGCTCGAAGTTCTTGAAGCAGAATCATGACACGAAAACAAGTTCAAGTAAGATCATCACTTGAAATAAGATTGTTATAGTTATAGAAATTGAACCAAAGTTTGAATATGATTATTACCTTGTATTAGAATGATAACCTACGGTAAGAAACAAAGATTTCTTGAGGTTGGATGATCACCTTACAAGATTGGAAGTGAGCTAGCAAACTTGAAAGTATTCTTGATTTTATGTAACTAGAACTTGTAGAATATATGAAGAACACTTAGAACTTGAAGATAGAACTTGAGAGAGATCAATTAGATGAAGAAAATTGAAGAATGAAAGTGTTTGTAGGTGTTTTTGGTCGTTGGTGTATTGATTAGATATAAAGGATATGTAATTTTGTTTTCATGTAAATAAGTCATGAATGATTACTCATATTTTTGTAATTTTATGAGATATTTCATGCTAGTTGCCAAATGATGGTTCCCACATGTGTTAGGTGACTCACATGGGCTGCTAAGATCTCATCATTGGAGTGTATATACCAATAGTACATACATCTAAAAGCTGTGTATTGTACGAGTACGAATACGGGTGCATACGAGTAGAATTGTTGATGAAACTGAACGAGGATGTAATTGTAAGTATTTTTGTTAAGTAGATGTATTTTGATAAGTGTATTGAAGTCTTTCAAAAGTGTATAAATACATATTAAAACACTACATGTATATACATTTTAACTGAGTCGTTAAGTCATCGTTAGTCGTTACATGTAAGTGTTGTTTTGAAACCTTTAGGTTAATGATCTTGTTAAATGTTGTTAACCCAATGTTTATAATATCAAATGAGATTTTAAATTATTATATTATCATGATATTATCATGTATGAATATCTCTTAATATGATATATATACATTAAATGTCTTTACAACGATAATCGTTACATATATGTCTCGTTTAAAAATCATTAAGTCAGTAGTCTTGTTTTTACATATGTAGTTCATTGTTAATATACTTAATGATATGTTTACTTATCATAGTATCATGTTAACTATATATATATATCCATATATATGTCATCATATAGTTTTTACAAGTTTTAACGTTCGTGAATCACCGGTCAACTTGGGTGGTCAATTGTCTATATGAAACATATTTCAATTAATCAAGTCTTAACAAGTTTGATTGCTTAACATGTTGGAAACATTTAATCATGTAAATATCAATCTCAATTAATATATATAAACATGGAAAAGTTCGGGTCACTACACACACACTCGGTTCATAAGGTCCATGAACACAGCTGGTGCATTAGTTAAACCAAACGGCATGACCATAAACTCGTAATGACCGTAACGTGTTCTGAAAGCAGTCTTTAGAATATCATCTTCTTTCACCCGCATTTGATGATACCCGGAACGTAAGTCAATCTTTGAATAAACAGACGAGCCTTGTAGTTGATCAAATAAGTCGTCGATTCTCGGTAGTGGGTAGCGGTTCTTGATGGTAAGTTTGTTCAACTCTCGGTAGTCGATACACAACCTGAATGTACCATCTTTCTTCTTGACAAACAAAACAGGAGCTCCCCACGGTGATGTGCTTGGTCGAATGAAACCACGCTCTAAAAGTTCTTGTAATTGGCTTTGCAGTTCTTTCATCTCGCTGGGTGTGAGTCTGTAAGGAGCACGAGCTATTGGTGCAGCTCCTGGTACAAGATCTATTTGAAATTCAACGGATCGCTGTGGGGGTAATCCCGGTAATTCTTTCGGAAATACATCGGGAAATTCTTTTGCAAGGGGAACATCATTGATGCTCTTTTCTTCAGTTTGTACTTTCTCGACGTGTGCTAGAACAGCATAGCAACCTTTTCTTATTAGTTTTTGTGCCTTCAAATTACTAATAATATGTAGCTTCGTGTTGCCCTTTTCTCCGTACACCATTAAGGGTTTTCCTTTTTCTTGTATAATGCGAATTGCATTTTTGTAACAAACGATCTATGCTTTCACTTCTTTCAACCAGTCCATACCGATTATCACATCAAAACTCCCTAACTCTACTGGTATCAAATCAATCTTAAATGTTTCGCTAACCAGTTTAATTTCTCGATTCCGACATATATTATCTGCTGAAATTAATTTACCATTTGCTAATTTGAGTAAAAATTTGCTATCCAAAGGCGTCAATGGACAACTTAATTTAGCACAAAAATCTCTACTCATATAGCTTCTATCCGCACCCGAATCAAATAAAACGTAAGCAGATTTATTGTCAATAAGAAACGTACCCGTAACAAGCTCCGGGTCTTCTTGTGCCTCTGCCGCATTAATATAGAAAACTCTTCCGCGGCCTTGTCCATTCGTGTTCTCCTGGTTCGGGCAATTTCTAATAATGTGGCCCGGTTTTCCACATTTATAACAAACTACATTGGCATAACTTGCTCCGACACTACTTGCTCCGCCATTACTCGTTCCGACACCATTTGTTCCTTTTGTTCTATTAACCCCTGGTCTGTAGACCTCACACTTCACCGCGCTATGACCATTTCTTTTACACTTGTTGCAAAATTTGGTGCAGAACCCCGAGTGATACTTTTCACACCTTTGGCATAGCTGCTTCTGATTGTTGTTGTTGTTGCGGTTATTATTGTTGTTGGGATGATTGTTGTAGTTGCTGTTGTTGTTGTTGTTGTTGTTGTTGTTGGGCCGTTTGTTGTAGTTGCGATTGATGTTGCGATTGTTGGGATAATTGTTGCGATTATTGTTGTAATTGCTGTTGTTGTTGTATTGGTGATTCTTATCACCGTTTTCATCCCACTTTCTTTTGACTTGCTTCACATTGGCCTCTTCAGCAGTCTGTTCTTTAATTCTTTCTTCAATCTGGTTCACTAGTTTGTGAGCCATTCTACATGCCTGTTGTATGGAGGTGGGCTCGTGTGAACTTATATCTTCTTGGATTCTTTCCGGTAATCCTTTCACAAACGCGTCAATCTTCTCTTCCTCATCTTCGAATGCTCCCGGACACAATAGGCACAATTCTGTGAATCGTCTTTCGTACGTGGTAATATCAAATCCTTGGGTTCGTAACCCTCTAAGTTCTGTCTTGAGCTTATTGACCTCGGTTCTGGGATGGTACTTCTCGTTCATCAAGTGCTTGAATGCTGACCACAGTAGTGCGTACGCATCGTCTTGTCCCACTTGCTCTAGATAGGTATTCCACCATGTTAACGCATAACCTGTGAAGGTATGCGTAGCGTACTTCACTTTGTCCTCTTCAGTACACTTACTTATGGCAAACACCGATTCGACCTTCTCGGTCCACCATTTCAATCCGATCGGTCCTTCGGTTCCATCAAATTCCAAAGGTTTGCAGGCAGTGAATTCTTTGTAGGTGCATCCTATACGATTTCCTGTACTGCTAGATCCAAGGTTATTGTTGGTATGTAGTGCAGCCTGTACTGCGACTATGTTTGAAGCTAGAAAAGTACGGAATTCCTCTTCATTCATATTCATGGTGTGTCTAGTAGTCGGTGCCATTTCCTTCAAAATAGTCAAATGGAACAAGTTAATCATACAGAATATTAAGAGTAGTTAATAGTATTTCGTAGCATAATATGAACTCATTTATAAAAGCTTTTTCTTCATATTAGCGTTTTATAAGTTTAAATTCAGGTAGTACCTACCCGTTAAGTTCATACTTAGTAGCTAATATACAATTCAACTACTACAATTCTATATGAAAAACTGATTATAATAATATTTCGCGTTCAAACTTTTACACAATATTTTACAAACTTACAATACCGCTTAATTTACATATAACATGAAATATAGCACACAATAAATTTGATACAAGATGGTTGTGAAGATAATTCTAGCTAGTACACAAGTCGTTCAGCAAAGGCAATAAAGACACGTAATTCATACGTCCAGAAACAAGTCATGCATTCTGGTTTTACTAGGATTACTTCCCATCCTTGGTCTTGTGGAACATAACCGTTATGGCCATTGATAAGACAGCGTGTTGTAACGTCATCAAAGGGACGAGGGTTACGTAATGTCCAACAGTCCCGTAACAATCTAAAAACCTCATTTCTTACCCCAATTACCGACTCCGTCACTTGTGGAAATGTTTTGTTTAATAGTTGTAGCCCGATGTTCTTGTTCTCACTTTGGTGAGAAGCGAACATTACTAATCCGTAAGCATAACATGCTTCTTTATGTTGCATGTTAGCTGCTTTTTCTAAATCACGAAGTCCAATATTCAGATATATTGAGTCAAAATAATTTATTAACCCATTGCGTAAAATAGCATTTGGGTTCCCCGCAATATATGCGTCAAAGTAAACACATCGTAACTTATGGATTTCCCAATGTGATATCCCCCATCTTTCGAACGAAAGCCTTTTATAAACCAAGGCATTCTTGGAACGTTCTTCGAATGTCTTACAAACTGATCTCGCCTTAAATAGTTGTGCCGAAGAATTCTGACCGACTCTAGACAAGATTTCATCAATCATGTCTCCGGGTAGGTCTCTTAAAATATTGGGTTGTCTATCCATTTTGTGTTTTTATACTGTAAAATAGACAAGAGTTAGATTCATAAAAAAAATACTTATTAATACAATCAATTTTTACATATATCATAAAGCATAAGCACACTATATTACATATATTACACCACACGAATACAACTATCTTATTCCGACTCGCTTGTTTCTTCTTCTTCGGTTTTGGTTCGTTTTGCCAAGTTTCTAGGGATATATGATGTTCCCCTAATACGAGCCGTCGTTTTCCACATTGGTTTAGAAAAACCTGGTGGTTTAGAGGTTCCCGGGTCATTGTTACAACTTAAGGACTTTGGGGGTTGACGATACATATAAAGTTCATCGGGGTTGGAATTAGATTTCTCTATTTTTATGCCCTTTCCCTTATTATTTTCTTTTGCCTTTTTAAATTCAGTTGGGGTAATTTCTATAACATCATCGGAATTCTCGTCGGAATCCGATTCATCGGAGAATTGGTAATCCTCCCAATATTTTGCTTCCTTGGCGGAAACACCATTGACCATAATTAACCTTGGTCGGTTGGTTGAGGATTTTCTTTTACTTAACCGTTTTATTATTTCCCCCACCGGTTCTATTTCTTCATCTGGTTCCGATTCTTCTTCCGGTTCCGATTCTTCTTCCGGTTCCGACTCTTCTTCCGGTTCCTCTTCGGGAACTTGTGAATCATGCCACGAATCATTCCAATTTACATTTGACTCTTCATTATTATTAGGTGAGTCAATGGGACTTGTTCTAGAGGTAGACATCTATCACATAATATCAAACGCGTTAAGAGATTAATATATCACATAATATTCACATGTTAAAAATATATAGTTTCCAACAAAATTTGTTAAGCAATCATTTTTCAAGTAAACACGGTCGAAGTCCAGACTCACTAATGCATCCTAACAAACTCGATAAGACACACTAATGCAAAGTTCTGGTTCTCTAAGACCAACGCTCGGATACCAACTGAAATATCCCGTTCTTATTGATTAAAAACGTTCCATATTAATTGATTTCGTTGTGAGGTTTTGACCTCTATATGAGACGTTTTTCAAAGACTGCATTCATTTTAAAACAAACCATAACCTTTATTTCATCAATAAAGGTTTAAAAAGCTTTACGTAGATTATCAAATAATGATAATCTAAAATATCCTGTTTACACACGACCATTACATAATGGTTTACAATACAAATATGTTACAACAAAATAAGTTTCTTGAATGCAGTTTTTACACAATATCATACAAGCATGGACTCCAAATCTAGTCCTTATTTAAGTATGCGATAGCGGAAGCTCTTAATAATCACCTGAGAATAAACATGCTTAAAACGTCAACAAAAATGTTGGTGAGTTATAGGTTTAACCTATATATATCAAATCATAATAATAGACCACAAGATTTCATATTTCAATACACATCCCATACATAGAGATAAAAATCATTCATATGGTGAACACCTGGTAACCGACATTAACAAGATGCATATATATAAGAATATCCCCATCATTCCGGGACACCCTTCGGATATGATATAAATTTCGAAGTACTAAAGCATCCGGTACTTTGGATGGGGTTTGTTAGGCCCAATAGATCTATCTTTAGGATTCACGTCAATTAGGGTGTCTGTTCCCTAATTCTTAGATTACCAGACTTAATAAAAAGGGGCATATTCGATTTCGATAATTCAACCATAGAATGTAGTTTCACGTACTTGTGTCTATTTTGTAAATCATTTATAAAACATGCATGTATTCTCATCCCAAAAGTATTAGATTTTAAAAGTGGGACTATAACTCACTTTCACAGATTTTTACTTCGTCGGGAAGTAAGACTTGGCCACTGGTTGATTCACGAACCTATAACAATATATACATATATATCAAGTATGTTCAAAATATATTTACAACACTTTTAATATATTTTGATGTTTTAAGTTTATTAAGTCAGCTGTCCTCGTTAGTAACCTACAACTAGTTGTCCACAGTTAGATGTACAGAAATAAATCGATAAATATTATCTTGAATCAATCCACGACCCAGTGTATACGTATCTCAGTATTGATCACAAATCAAACTATATATATTTTGGAATCAACCTCAACCCTGTATAGCTAACTCCAACATTCACATATAGAGTGTCTATGGTTGTTCCGAAATATATATAGATGTGTCGACATGATAGGTCGAAACATTGTATACGTGTCTATGGTATCTCAAGATTACATAATATACAATACAAGTTGATTAAGTTATGGTTGGAATAGATTTGTTACCAATTTTCACGTAGCTAAAATGAGAAAAATTATCCAATCTTGTTTTATCCATAACTTCTTCATTTTAAATCCGTTTTGAGTGAATCAAATTGCTATGGTTTCATATTGAACTATATTTTATGAATCTAAACAGAAAAGTATAGGTTTATAGTCGGAAAAATAAGTTACAAGTCGTTTTTGTAAAGGTAGTCATTTCAGTCAAAAGAACGACGTCTAGATGACCATTTTAGAAAACATACTTCCACTTTGAGTTTAACCATAATTTTTGGATATAGTTTCATGTTCATAATAAAAATCATTTTCCCAGAATAACAACTTTTAAATCAAAGTTTATCATAGTTTTTAATTAACTAACCCAAAACAGCCCGCGGTGTTACTACGACGGCGTAAATCCGGTTTTACGGTGTTTTTCGTGTTTCCAGGTTTTAAATCATTAAGTTAGCATATCATATAGATATAGAACATGTGTGTAGTTAATTTTAAAAGTCAAGTTAGAAGGATTAACTTTTGTTTGCGAACAAGTTTAGAATTAACTAAACTATGTTCTAGTGATTACGAGTTTAAACCTTCGAATAAGATAGTTTTATATATATGAATCGAATGATGTTATGAACATCATTACTACCTCAAGTTTAGTAGGTAAACCTACTGGAAGTGATAAGAAATGATCTAGCTTCAAAGGATCTTGGATGGCTTGAAAGTTCTTGAAGTAGGATCATGACACAAAAACAAGTTCAAGTAAGATTTTTACTCAAATTAAGATAGTTTATAGTTATAGAAATTGAATCAAAGTTTGAATATGAATATTACCTTGAATAAGAAAGATAACCTACTGTATATAACAAAGGTTTCTTGATCTTAGATGATTACTTGGAATGGATTAGAAAGCTTGGAAGTAAATTAGTAAACTTGAAGGGATTTTTGAAGTGTTCTTGAAGTGTTCTTCCTATGATGATTATAGCTTGATTCTTGAAGTGATTTTTGATGAAGATGATGATTAACTACTGGAAAAATACGTTCATAATAGTGTGTATGTGTTGAGAGAGAATTAGAAAGAGAATTGGAAGTGAAATGGAGTGAATGATGAGTGGTAATTGGTGAGTGGTGAGTGGGGTTAAAAGGAGTTCTAGTTAGTTGACTAGCTCATGGTAGAAGTTAAAATTGATTAGTCATACATGACATAATCAAGAGTGGAATCCCATGCTAGTTCCTATTAGTATATACTCATAGTAAGTACGTTTTGAAGCTGTGTATAATACGGGTAAGAATACGACTAGAATTCTTGATGAAAGAAAAGAATGGAAAAGTAACTGTAACCATTTTCGTTAAGTATGAGTGTTTTGATATATGTCTTGAAGTCTTCCAAAAGTATTTTAATACATCTAAATACACTACATGTATATACATTTTAACTGAGTCGTTAAGTCATCGTTAGTCGTTACATGTAAGTGTTGTTTTGAAACCTTTAAGTTAACGATCTCAATTAATGTTGCTAACCCATTGTTTATTATATCTAATGAGATGTTAAATTATTATATTATCATGATATTATGATATATTAATATATCTTAATATGATATATATACATTTAAATGTCGTTACAACGATAATCGTTACATATATGTCCCGTTTCGAAATCCTTAAGTTAGTAGTCTTGTTTATATGTATATAACTCATTGTTAATATACTTATGGAGATACTTACTTATCATAATCTCATGTTAACCATATGTATATCCATATATATATCGTCATGTCGTTTTTACAAGTTTTAACGTTCGTGAATCGCCGGTCAACTTGGGTGGTCAATTGTCTATATGAAACATATTTCAATTAATCAAGTCTTGACAAGTTTGATTGCTTAACATGTTGGAAACATTTAATCATGTAAATATCAATCTCAATTAATATATATAAACATGGAAAAGTTCGGGTCACTACATAATATAGATTTGTTACCAATTTTCACGTAGCTACAACAAGCAAAAATATCCAATCTTGTTTTACCCATAACTTCTTCGTTTTAAATCCGTTTTGAGTGTTTCAAGTTGCTATGGTTTCATATTGAACTTAATTTTATGAATCTAAACAGAAAAAGTATAAGTTTATAGTCAGAAATACATGTTACAAGTCATTTTTGTAAAGGTAGTCATTTCAGTCGAAAGAACGACGTCTAGATGACCATTTTGGAAACCATACTTCCACTTTGAGTTTAACCATGATTTTTGGATATAGTTTCATGTTCATAAGAAAAATCATTTTCCCATAAGAACAAATTTTAAATAAAAGTTTATCATAGTTTTTAATTAACTAACCTAAAACAGCCCGCGGTGTTACTACGACGGCGTATATCCGGTTTTACGGTGTTTTTTGTGTTTTTTGGTTTTAAATCATTAAGTTAGCATATAATATAGATATATAAAATGTGTTTAGTTGATTTTAAAAGTCAAGTTAGAAGGATTAACTTTTGTTTGTGAACAAGTTTAGAATTAACTAAACTATGTTCTAGTGATTACGAGTTTAAACCTTCGAATAAGATAGTTTTATATATATGAATCGAATGATGTTATGAACATCATTACTACCTCAAGTTTAGTAGGTAAACCTACTGAAAGTGACAAGAAATGATCTAGCTTCAAAGGAGCTTGGATGGCTTGAATGTTCTTGACGTAGGATCATGACACAAAACAAGTTCAAGTAAGATTTTTACTCGAATTAAGATAGTTTATAGTTATAGAAATTAAATAAAAGTTTGAATATGAATATTACCTTGAATAAGAAAGATAACATACTGTAAATAACAAAGGTTTCTTGATCTTAGATGATTACTTGGAATGGATTAGAAAGCTTGGAAGTAAACTAGTAAACTTGAAAGGATTTTCGAAGTGTTCTTGAAGTGTTCTTCCTAAGATGATTATAGCTTGATTCTTGAAGTAATTTTTGATGAATATGATGATTAGCTACTGGAAAAATTCGTTCATAAGTGTGTGTGTGTGTGTGTGTTGAGAGAGAATTAGAAAGAGAATTGGAAGTGAAATGGAGTGAATGATGAGTGGTAAGTGGTGAGTGGTGAGTGGGGTTAAAAGGAGTTCTAGTTAGTTGACTAGTTCATGGTAGAAGTTAAAATTGATTAGTCATGCATGACATAATCAAGAGTGAAATCCCATGCTAGTTCCTATTGGTATATACCCATAGTAAGTACGTCTAGTAGCTGTGTATAATACGGGGGTATGAATACGACTAGAATTCTTGATGAAAAAAGAATGGGAATGTAACTGTAACCATTTTCATTAAGTATGAGTGTTTTGATATATGTATTGAAGTCTTCCAAAAGTATATTAATACATCAAAATACACTACATGTATATACATTTTAACTGAGTCGTTAAGTCATCGTTAGTCGTTACATATAAGTGTTGTTTTGAAACCTTTAAGTTAACGATCTCATTTAATGTTGTTAACCCATTGTTTATTATATCTAATGAGATGTTAAATTATTATATTATCATGATATTATGATATATTAATATATCTTAATATGATATATATACATTTAAATGTCGTTACAACGATAATCATTACATATATGCCTCGTTCGAAATCCTTAAGTTAGTAGTCTTGTTTTTACATATGTAGTTCATTGTTAATATACTTAATGATATGTTTACTTATCATAATACCATGTTAACTATATATATATATATATATATATATATATATATATATATATATATATATATATATATATATATATATATATCCATATATATGACATCATATAGTTTTTACAAGCTTTAACGTTCGTGAATCACCGGTCAACTTGGGTGGTCAATGGCCTATATAAAACTTATTTCAATTAATCAAGTCTTAACAAGTTTGATTGTTTAACATGTTGGAAACACTTAATCATTAAATATCAATTTCATTTAATATATATAAACATGGAAAAGTTCGGGTCACTACATACTCACGTATCAATATTGAGATTCAATATTGCAGGAAAGGTACGTAGACGCAACGGAGATGATAAATACTAAATTAACCTCACGAGCATACCCATAAACCATACCAATCACCTCCATAGCTATAACCCATAATTTCCTTAGCCCTATCCTACTCATAAAATCCATTTTTGAAATAACCCGCTCATGACTCCGTAGTTGTATTTTATGTATAAATACTAATAATAATAACACTCTTAATATTAATAATACTAATCACTAATAATAATAATAATAATAATAATAATAATAATAATAATAATAATAATAATAATAATAATAATAATAATAATAATAATAATAATATAAATATAAATATAGATATAGAGTACACGATAGATAGATGGATGAATTAGATAAATGAAACTGAAAAACGTTTGATATTTAAAGAGATGTTGCACCCACCTACCACTCATACAAGTGCATGAGGTTGTGAGGGGACTCTCGTGCACTCGCATGAAGTCCGTTTCTAATACACAATGTGATTTAAAACTCTGCCGACACTTCATAAAATATTATTATATATAAATAATTATTTAATCTTTATGATTAATTATATATTATATTATATTCACGTGCATAGTTAACTTGTAATTTTAGTTCCGATAAGTTGTACGTTGACGCTCGACATACGTCTCGGTTCGGGTTTTTCGAACGACGTTTCGTACGCTGAGAAAATTAATACTTTATGTTACGCGACGTGTACCTTTAACAAAAATTTGACTTAAACATCAATAAATCCTATTATAAGAAATGTAACTTATATAATTGAGCGTTGTGGTCATTTACTTCTATAAATCAGTGGCTCGTTATTTATCAAAATATATTATTTTAAATCAGGACGTTTTATGACTAAGTTAAAATATATATATATATATATATATATATATATATATATATATATATATATATATATATATATATATATATATATATATATAGAATTATAAATTTATACATAATATATATTTTTTGAAATATTTATCTAATGATATAATATTTGTCATTTCAAAACTAATTATATTTCAAAGTTCATTTTTATTTCGTTTAGAAAAATATTATAACACGTAACGTTTTTATGTACTAATGTTTCAAATATCAATCGCATCACTAAGCGAGTGTTACTATCGCGTACTTAACTAATTTGAAAACATATATTTTTAATGAATACTTCTTAAATACAAGTTGCAAGTTATATATATATTTAATAACCAATATTTCAACTTACGTTTATTTAATCAAAGACATTTTAAATAATCAAGTTCTATTATATCGAAAAGCATTTTCGTACGATTGAAACTAAATCAATTGATTAATTTGCAATTTACTCTTCCACTAACCTTTGTCTAATTCTTGATAATGACAATTTTGTTTTTATTTATAAATCACTTTACCACATTTTCCGAATACTGTTAAAAAGGAAAGGTTTGCTAAATCAAAAGTGGACCTCTCAACAGAGACTCTTAATCATACACCGTACCTGATAATTCAATCATTTGACATTATCTTCTAATTCCATCGATAAACATATTGAAACAAATACGTTCATGTAAAGTATTATACGTTTACTACTTTGTTAATATTCTCAAGTTATAATATATACATATACATATATATACATATTCATATCCAATTATATAATGGTTCGTGAATCGTCAGAATTTGGTCGAGATTAAATGAATGTATGAACATAGTTTAAAATTCTTAAGATTTAGCTTAACAAACTTTGCTTATCATGTCGGAATAATATATAGATTAGAGTTTAAATTTGGTCGGAAATTTCCGGGTTGTCAGAGAGTAGAATCCGAATAAGTAATTTATTTGATGATCAAATAAGTAATTAAGATGTTTTGATGAAAGAAATGACAAATGATGATGGTGGTGGTTGTGGTTATGCTATACGGCCAAGGGGAGAGCAAAGAAAAAGATGCCGTTATTTTGTGGAATGAGAATTAGGGTAATCTAAACCTAAAATAGCTAGTTAAGGAAAATGTTATACAACCACCCCCTCTAAATGGTTTGGAAGATCGGTTCTAGCAAAAGGGGTATCCGAAATTTTATTTTTCTTATTTTGGTCACTAATATGTAAAAGCTCGTCGGTTAGGAGTCTCTGGATTGTAAATTGGTTAGTCGTTCGGACTATCCCTAGGTTTTTAATATTAAAAATAAGAGTTTTAAAAGTAAAAAAAAAAGGTTCATATCCCTCCCCCACACTTATTTCATGCTATGTCATCACTAGCATTAAATTAGACTTATAAAATATAGGAAAGATAAATAATAGTAAATAGGGAAAAGAATGATGTTACTTGGAAGTAGATTGTAGTTACATGATAGTTCCAGAAGTTGAATTTGAAGAATACTTGCCCAATCACACCATTTATTCAAATAATCACTAATTAAAAGGAGATAAATACGTTCTTCTTTATTAACGAGTCATAAGCTTGACCCCATTTAAATTTTTCCTTAGTGAAGTTTAACTTCCCCCCACACTTATTCCCTCTCATACTCATTTAACATCTTAATTTGTTGTAAGAAATTCAATGTGGTGTCAAGACCCCTATGAAATGACATTTCAAATTTAACATTTAACTCATGGATTTGCTTCCTCACTTCGACACTAAGCTTATATTGCTCTTTCATGAACTCGGTCACTATTTTATCAACGGTAAGCTCATCATCATCCTCCTTATCAATTTTAACCATTTTCACATTTGATCGAGGAACTCTAGATTTAACAACCCGTCCTAATCCATCCGGACGAATTCATCAATATTTGGTCCCATTGCGAGGCGTTGAGTTAAATATGCCATGAACGACTCCAAGTAATATCTCTAAAATGAGCAAATGCACAGCGAAAGGTTTCTTTCATACCTGAGAATAAACATGCTTAAAAGTGTCAACCAAAAGGTTGGTGAGTTCATAGGTTTATCATAACAATCATTTCAATATCTTAATAGACCACAAGATTTCATATACACAAACGTTTTAATAAAAATATTCTAAGTGGTTGAGCACTTGGTAACCATACTTAACATTTAATCAACGTCGCATATCCCCTTTATTATGAAATCTCACTACACTGTACCAAGAGTAGTCACCGAAACGAAGTACTGTGCAACCGTTGAATACTGGTCGTCCAGTCCGGTTGGGGTTGTCAGGTCCGATAGATCTATCAACAGGATTCGCGTTTACAATACCACATGTAAATAGTAGTTACCAAGCTATTAGGGAAGATATGCAGGGTGGTACAACTCAACATAGAATATATTTTAAGTACTTGTGTCTATCTCATAAATATTTATAAAAGCAGAGCATGTATTCTCAGCCCAAAAATATATATTGCAAAAGCAATTTAAAAGGGAGCAAATGAAACTCACCATACTGTATTTTGTAGTAAAAATACATATGACGGCATTGAGCAAATGTAGGGTTGGCCTCGGATTCATGAACCTATATTAATTGTATATCTATTAACACCAAATAGTAATCGAACAATTATATATATATTATTATTAATAGTATACTTGTTATATTATATGTTATATAGATAAATTTATATTTAATCTATATATTTTATATAACTAATACTTATCATATTAAATTTTAATATAGTAATTACCCATTAAAATATTATTTAAAATAATATGTAATATTGATATTAATGTAGTTATGTTTTATGTCATAAATATATTTTTATGTAAAAAATCTTTATTTGATACATTAATAATACTAATAATAATAATGATAAAAATAATACTAGTTATGATAAAAAAATCATAATAATCCTAATAATAATAATAATAATAATAATGATAATTTTAATAACAAAAATGCTAATTTTTAATAAAAAAGTTAATTTCAATAAAAAAAATATTAATTTTAACAAAAATGATAAATTTTAAAATAATGACACTTTTAGTAATAGTTATAATAAAAATAATACTAATAATAATAATAACTATAAAAATAATTATTTTTTACCAATACTAATAATACTACTAATATGAACACTCATACTTATAATAATAATAATAATAATAATAATAATAATAATAATAATAATAATAATAATAATAATAATAATAACAATAATAATAATAATAACAATAATAACAATAATAATAATAATAATAATAATAATAATAATAATAATAATAATAATAATAATAATAATAATAATAATAATAATAATAATAATAATAATAATAATAATAATAATAATAATAATAATAATAATAATAATAATAATAATAATAATAAGGAAATAACTACCTTTAAAAAAATAACAAATATGTCCCAGCCCGGGCTCGAACCCGCAACCCCACGCTTAATCACACAACTCCCTAACCATCTAATCTGCCACATTTTTCTGTTGTATCTCCAACGTAATTCAATGTAACTCGTTGATCCAACGAAAATAGGACACCACCCAACAATCCATTACACTTTTCGGCCCAAATAGATTACAGTGGCCTAATAACAATTCGAAGTATAGTAGCCCAAAGATAATGATTCAGTAGCCAAATTGATTTAATTATTGACATAAATGCGTTTGATTAAAAATATAACCGACACACAATTGCTGTACTCCAATCGATTCCCTAATTCTTTTAAATATACAAGTGGGTTCACATATTCTAGGTTGTCAGCCACACAGGAATATAACAGCCACTTATATCTCGTTTGAAAGAAGGAGAAAAAAAAATATGTATCTGAGACAAAATTAGTTAACATTCATAGCAGAAGTGATTTCGAATAATTTGGGTGTTGGGTTTGTGGTTCGTGATTCAGCAACCAGATAAACAGAAATATAGCAGCATTATATAACGAAGAGGATGATGGTTCTTTGTTTAAGGTTAGGAGAGAGAGGGAAGAGAGAGACATAGGGTTACGGCAGTTGAGGTTTTATTCGATTCTTAGATAGAAACACAACGCGTAGTACTAGCTCACGACAACTGTAGCAGTAGGTGTTTTGGGGTGTTGTTTCGAACGGAAACAGTAACCGGAATTACACAGTAACAGTTGCAGGTTCATCAATGATGTGTGAAGCTCGAATAGATCAGAGAGAAAAAGAAACTACAGCTGCAGTAATATCAAGATATCGTGTTGTGCTTGTTTGAAAGAGGAAAACAGAAAGATATATAAGCATAGCAGCGATTATGACCAAGAAATTGAAGTGAGTGAGAAAGGAAGTGATAGCAGGAAGAAAGGTTGTGGTTGGTTTGTGGTGGCCTCGTTCGAAACAGAAATGTATACAGCAGCAATTGCAACTAAAATAGTGAGGATGATGATGTTTTCTTGGTGGGTTATGGTGGTTGGTTTTGTTTGAAAGTAACTGTATACAGCTACTGTAGCAGCGAGCCTAAGACAGAACTAATTAGTAGCACTTAGAATAATAACATAGGTGGTATTGTGGTGTTTATTCCAAGTGGTGATGCCTGTCTTTGATCTTAAACATAAGAGGATGGTCCCCTATTGTTTTGGGTGATTCACGGTTGTAGGAGAGTAAATCAAGTGGTGGTGGTGATCGTTGAAAACCGAAACAAGAGAGAGATGTATGGTGGAGGTTGTGGTGGTACTCAGCAGTGATGGTTGTGGTATTCCCGAAACAGGAGGTTACGGGTTTTTGTTGTTGTTCCTCGGACTAGAATGTTTAGAGAGAGATTCAAGGAGGAGAGTGATCGAGGTTTGGTGATGATGGTGATCGAGTTTACAAAAGAGAAATGGTGAGGTAGTGATAGTTCAAGTGATTCAGGGCATGTATTTATATATACATATATATATATTGATACTTATATCTTGTGCAGAAAAGCAAGCAAATGATGCGAATAATGCAAGTGTCTTATGTATACTAAATATACATATAGAATTCAGTTGAGACAGAAAGCAAAACATGAAACAATAATTAGATAATAATTCAAATTGGGTACAGTATAGCAGCCACATAGTTGGCATTTAGTTACCGACGTCCTATTATTATGGGTATTATTTCGTACTCCGTTGCTAAATTAGTGGCGGATAAAAGTGCTCAGAAAAATCTCATATTATTAAATTAAATGTCTTTATTTATTTCAGTCATTATGATATAAAATTCTATCATTAATCTATTAAATAAAAATTACATTAATTGTTCACTCCCAATCTCAAGTAATATAAAAAAAAAATTTAAAATTTAACAAACAACTTCTAAATATATTATTAATAAGCCTGAAATTTATAAAACTCATTTTCAAATCACCGTTTATTTTAAAATTAAATATGTTTGAATTTAACTTGCTTATTATCAATCAGAACATCAAATGAGTATTATAATTATTTAATATTTATTTTTAATATAATTTATTTATATATAGATATATTTTAAATAATAATTATTATAATATCCTATTTTTATTTTGTTTTACATAATTAATAATAACAACATATAATACTTAAAATTATATTTTTCCAATTATTATTTATATGTATATGTATATATATATATATATATATATATATATATATATATATATATATATATACACATAACCATTTACAATTACTTGTTCGTGAATCGTTGAGAACAGTCCAAGGTCAATTGTATATATGAAGCAGTTCAAAATTTTTGAGACTCAACATAACAGACTTTTCTTATCATGTCAAAAATACAAAATTGTATCGAGAGTTTGGTTTAAAATTAGTCGAGATTTTCTGGGTCATGACACTAGATCTCGGGACTAACGGAATGGATTTAAATATGGCACTATAACGAATGATTAAAGTATTATTGGCATAGTTAATGGTGGCATGAGCAGTAGCTAGAAATAGAGATCCTAGAATTAAAGGAGTTATCGGATCATCTTTCATGTCCATAACCAAAAAATTAATTTTATAGAAAACATAACCAACGATAACTTCCACTTCTTTAACAATTCCCAACGGCTTATGTAAACGACTATCAGCAAAGCAAACATTCCATTTGATAGGTTCCAATGATGGCAATCCTAAGTGATTGTAGATGGAGAATGGCATAATATTAATGCTAGAACCAGTATTGGCTAGTCCAATGATAGGAATGGGACCACGAATTAAGCGGGACTTGGAATTGTAGTGACCCGAACTTTTCCATTTTTATATATATTAAATGAAATTGTTATTTACATGATTAAGTGTTTCCAACATGTTAAGCAATCAAACTTGTTAAGACTTGATTAATTGAAATATGTTTCATATAGACAATTGACCACCCAAGTTGACCGGTGATTCACGAACGTTAAAACCTGTAAAAAACTATATGATGACATATATATATATATATATATATATATAGTTAACATGATATTATGATAAGTATGTATCTCATTAGGTATTTTAACAATGAGTTATACACAAAAATGAGACTATTGAATTAAGAAACTTGAAAACGATATATATAACGATTATCATTATAACAACGTCTTACTAAATACATATGAATCATATTAAGATATTGATACACTATGTTTAATCATGATAAATTATAAGTAAACATATCATTAAGTGTATTAACAATGAACTATATATGTAAAAACAAGACTACTAACTTAGGGGTTTCGAAACGAGACATATATGTAACGATTATCGTTGTAACGACATTTAAATGTATATATATATCATATTAAGATATATTAATTCATCATATTTTTATGATAATATAATAATTTAACATATCATTAGATATAATAAATAATGGGTTAACAACGTTTAACAAGATCGTTAACTTAAAGGTTTCAAAACAACATTTACATGTAACGACTAACGATGACTTAACAACTCAGTTACAATGTATATACATGTAGTGTTTTAATATGTATTCATACACTTTTGATAGACTTCAAGACACTTATCAAAGTACTTCTACTTAACAAAATGCTTACAATTACATCCTCATTCATTTTCACCAACAATTCTACTCGTATGCACTCGTATTTGTACTCGTACAATACACAACTTCTAAATGTATTTACTATTGGTATATACACTCTAATGATCAGCTCTTAGCAGCCCATGTGAGTCACCTAACCATGTAGGAACCATAATTTGGCAACTAGCATGAATGATTACACAAAATTACAAACTAATGGAGCCTTTATGAATACCCCATATTCACGTGAAGGTAATACTCATATTCAAACTTTGATTCAATTTCTATAACTATAACAATCTTATTTCGAGTGAAAATCTTACTTGAACTTGGGGATTCTACTTCAAGAACTTTCAAGCCATCCAAGGATCCTTTGAAGTTAGATCTATTTTTCTCATTTCCAGTAGGTTTATCCACAAAACCTGAGGTAGTAATAATGTTCATAACATCATTCGATTCATATATATAAAACTACCTTATTCGAAGGTTTCAACTTGTAATCACTAGAACATAGTTTAGTTAATTCTAAACTTGTTCGCAAACAAAAGTTAATCCTTCTAACTTGACTTTTAAAATCAACTAAACACATGTTCTATATTTATATGATATGCTAACTTAATGATTTAAAACCTAAAAACACAAAAAACACCGTAAAACCGGATATACGCCGTCGTAGTAACACCGCGGGCTGTTTTGGGTCAGTTAATTAAAAACTGTGATAAACTTTGATTTAAAAGTTGTTCTTCTGGAAAAATGATTTTTCTTATGAACATGAAGCTATATCCAAAAATCATGGTTAAACTCAAAGTGGAAGTATGTTTTTCAAAATGGTCATCTAGACGTCGTTCTTTCGACTGAAATGACTACCTTTATAAAAACGACTTGCAACCTGTATTTCGGACTATAAACTTATACTTTTTCTGTTTAGATTCATAAACTTAAGTTCAATATGAAACCATAGCAACTTGAATCACTCAAAACGGATTGAAAACGAAGAAGTTATGGGTAAAACAAGATTGGATAATTTTGCTTGTTGTAGCTACGTGAAATTTGTAATAAATCTATACAAATCTTATCCTAGCTAACTTATATTGTATTATACATGTATTCTAATATAATATGTAATCTTGGGATACCATAGACACGTATGCAAATGTTTTGACATATCATATCGACCCATGTATATATATTATTTGGAACAACCATAGACACTCTATATGCAGTAATGTTTGAGTTAGCTATACAGGGTTGAGGTTGATTTCAAAAATAAATATACTTTGAGTTGTGATCTAGCATGAGACGTGTATACACTGGGTCGTGGATTGATTCAAGATAATATATATCGATTTATTTCTGTACATCTAACTGTGGACAACTAGTTGTAGGTTACTAACGAGGACAGCTGACTTAATAAACTTAAAACATTAAAACGTATTAAAAATTTTGTAAATATATTTTGAACATACTTTGATATATATGTACATATTTGGTATAGGTTCGTGAATCGACCCGTGGCCAAGTCTTATTTTTCGACGAAGTGAAAATCTGTGAAAGTGTGTTATAGTCCCATTTTTTACTATCTAATATTTTTGGGATGAGAATACATGCAGTTTTGAAAAGGATTTACAAAATAGACACAAGTATTGAAACTACATTCTATGTTGAATTGTTATACCGGATATCGCCCTTGTTGAACTTGGTAGCCTAAGAATTGGTGTTTATTATAATTGCCACCAATTGACGCGAATCCTAAAGATAGATCTATGGGCTTTGACACGCCCCAGTCAGAGAATTTGAACTGCTTTAGTACTTCGATATTTATATATGGGGATATTCTAGATGCATTTGTTAATGTCGGTTACCAGGTGTTCAACGAAAGATGAAATCTTGTGGTCTATTATTACAATTTGATATATAGGTTAAACCTATAAGTCACCAACATTTTTGTTGACATTTAAAGCATGTTTATTCTCAGGTGATTATTAAGAGCTTCCGCTGTTGCATGCTAATTTATGGACAAGAGTTGGAGTCAGCATGCTTGTATAATATTGTTTAAAAACTGCATTCGAAGACATATATATTGTTGTGTAATATTATTGTAAACCATTATGTAATGGTCGTGTGAAAACACTATATTTTAGATTATCATTATTTGATAATCGTCATAATATTTTAAAGGTTATGGCTTGTTTTAAAAATCGAATGCAGCCTTTGAAAAACGTCTCATATAGAGGTCAAAACCTCGCAACGAAATCAATTAATATGGAACGTTTATAATCGATATGAACGGGACATTTCAGGAATTCTCCTGGAACAGTACGCATAACAGGGAATCTCAGGTGCTGTATATGGGTCTACGGGATCAATTATGAATGAATAAAGAGGGCGGAAACCTTCTTTTCTTCTTTCTTCCAATTGTTTCATAGTTTCAGCTAACAAATCATCTTTATTTTCACACTCCAATTTTTCAGATTTTTCACTAGTAACTTCATCACTTTCATCAGCTTTTGTATCAACCTCTTCTTCCTTCTCATCAAATAACTCATGCATAAAAAATACCTCATCATGATCAAGACCTCGAACCTTAGCATCTTTTGACTTATCTTCTTCATTAGCAGTTAACTTCTTAATTTCTTGATCATACTCCTAGTAACATTGACAAGTTTGAACAACTTAGTAACATTGCGTTCTAAGCTTTGAATGGACGCTTAATGATTATTTTGCATTTTCGAAAGTTGAGCTTTTATGTTATCATTAGCTTCATTTTGATTCTTGATGAAAGTTAGGATGCTTTCTTCAAGATTAGATTTCCTCTCAGTTTGAGCATTAGGAGACAAATTTGGAATGAAGGGCGCTCTAACAGGAAAGACACCAGGTGGATTTTTATTATTAGTAGGATAAGGTGTATTATAATTATTATGGTAATTCGTGTTTCCTTATTATTGATTCACATAAGAGACATTCTCAAGTTGCTCCATAGTAAGACTAGCAACACAATCTTTAGTAGCATGAGGACCTTGGCATTTTTCACAACCTACCTTAATCATATGCATTTCTTTGGTAAGCTTTTCAATTTGCCTTCCTAAATTACCCAACTGCACATTTATAGCCTTAACCATATCTTCAGAATCATAACTAACAGATTTTACCAAATGAGAAATGTCTAAGTCTTGATGCCATTCGTGGGAATGAGCAGCAAACTTATTAATTAATGTTTCAGCTTCTTTGGCGGTTTTAGTCATGATATTTCCTCCAACAGACGTATCAATCTCTCTTCTTGTAGCTATATCAATCTCTCTTCATAAGATCCAACTATAAATGACCTAATCTGTCATTTACTTAACCATAATCTTTAATGAACTTAACGACTTGAAGGCAACGTCTTTTGAAATATGCCATGAATGACTCCTAGTAATATCTTTAAAATGAGCAAATACACAGCGGAAGATTTCTTTCATTCCTGAGAATAAACATGTTTTAAAGTGTCAACCAAAAGGTTGGTGAGTTCATTAGTTTATCATCAATAATCATTTCCATCATTTTTAATAGACCACAAGATTTCATATTTTCATTTCTCATAAACATCATGCATGCATATAGCCATCTGCATAAAAAAATCATTCATATGGAATGAACACCTGGTAACCGACATTAACCATAATGCATAGAATATCCCCACAGATGTGACGACCCGGGAATTTTCGACCAAATTTAAACGTTATCTTTATATTATGCCGACACGATAAGCAAAGTTTGTTAAGTTAAATCTCAAGAATTTTAAACTGTGTTCATACATCCATTTAACCTCGACTAAATTGCGACGATTCACGAACCATTATTTTATTATGAATATGTACATATAAGTATATGTATATATAATAACTCGAGAATATTAACAAAGTATTAAACGTATAATAATTTACATAAACGTATTTGTTTCAATATGATTATCAATGGAATTAGAAGATAAAATCAAATGATTGATTTTTCAGTTACATTGTATGATTACGAGTCTCTGTTGAGAGGTCCACTTTGATTTAGGAAACCATTTTTTTAACGGTATTCGGAAAATGGTAATGCAAGTTGCACATAAGAACAAGGTGACACTTAACGAGAGTTAGTCAAAAGTTAGTAAAAGATTCCCGTTTAAATTTCAAAAGCGTGCATTACTTTAATTGCCTCGTGTCCTTTGAAATATAGTTTAGTTTTGGAAAACTAAATATTGTATTAAATTAATATTTCAGTTAAATATAATATGAAATATATTTAAATAAACATCGAGACTTTGATTTATAGAAGCAAATGACCAAAACACTTAAATGTATGAGTTACACTTCGTATAATATTGTTTATCAATGATTTAAGATTATCTTCTGATAAGAGTACGAGTCACGAAACGTTAAATGCTAGTTTTGTAAGCGTACGAAAATGCGTTCGAGAAACCAAAACCGAGACATCAGTCGAGTGACAACGTATGAGTCATAGGAACGAAAATTACAAGTCAACTATGCAAGTGAATTTAATATAATATATAATTTATTATATAAATTAAATATAAGATATATATATTAAATATAAAAAGCGTCGGCAGTCAGGTAATCATTAAGAGTGAGCTGGAATCTATAACTCCGCAATCGCAGAGTTGTTTGCCTGGATGGTATCGCAATCGCGGAGCATCACTGGCAAAAAATGACTTTAAATATCGAACGCGTTTTGATTCAGTTCATAATTCGCATATCCATCTATCTCTCGGTACTTATAATTATATTATTATTATTATTATTATTATTATTATTATTATTATTATTATTATTATTATTATTATTATTATTATTATTATTATTATTATTATTATAATATTATTATTATTACAATATTATTAATAGTATTAATATTATTAATATTAGTATATACATAAAATACTACGACGTAGTGCTGCTCGAGTGAATTAAAACGGGCTCTCAAAACTGGTTTTCGAGTGGGTTAGAGCTAAGGAAATTATGGGTTATAATTATGGACATTATGGATAATGTTCGAGGATATGCTCGTGAGGTCAAACTAGTGTTTATCATCTCCGTTGCGTCTACGTACTTTTCTGCAATATTGAATCTCAATATTGATACGTGAGCACTCATATCTTAACTTTTATATATAAATAGTGTATCCTTGACTAGTGCTCGAGTATATAGGATTATGCATGCTTGTACGTTTGATAGTGTTGTTATTTAGGTTATGTTGAATCCTGAATTAGATACATATGCTACTTAGATAAGGTATAGTATATGCATGTCGTTGGAAAGCTAGCGAAAAATTAAGAACTTTTCATTTAGGAATCGTGTGGTTTCGATGAACGGATTAAAAGATATAGTTAATTGAATTATTATTAATTTTAGTATTATTATTGTTAAAATAATTATTATTACTATCGTTGTTATTATCGTCGTTATAATCTTATTATTATTATTATTATTATTATTATTATTATTATTATTATTATTATTATTATTATTATTTTTATTATCATCACCGTTATTAATAAAAGATATTATTATTAAACATTGTTATTTTATTATTATTACTATCGTTATCATCGTTAAGATTATAATTATTATAATTATTATTATTATTATTATTATTATTATTATTATTATTATTATTATTATTATTATTATTATCATTAAAATAGTTATTAGTATTATCATAATATTTATTATTATTAGTATTATTATACTTAAACCTAATATTAGTAACATCTAATTATTATGATTACTATTATTATCATTGTTACGAACGCGATGTAAAAGACGACTAAGAGCTATTAACAAATTGATTAGGAAGTAATGAGTATAAGTATCATGATGAAATTAAAGTGTAGTAAGATATTGATTTAAATAAAAATATCATTTTCATTATTTTTATCATTACTTTTATTATTAAAAGTATTATTAATATTAAAACTATCATTTTTTACTAAACTTATTATTGTTAATAGAAATATCATTGTTATTATCATTTTAGTATTATTATTAATAAAAATTATCATTTTGAAAAGAATTATTATTTTTATAAAATATTATTATTATTACAGTTAATATTAAAAAGGATCGTTATTATTAAGATTATCATGTTTAGAATTATCATTTTATCATAATTAATATCATCTTTAGTAAATATAAATATTGTTATTAATTTTATTAATAGAATAATAATAATTATTATTATTACAAAATAATACAACTTTTACTTATTATTGTTATCATCGATATTATTTTAACAAATAAATATGTGATACAAATATATTTTTACCACATGTAATATAACTACATTAATATTACATACCACTATATTTTTATGATATTAAGTGAACTTTATAAATTTTATTATTTAAGATATACAAAAGTATATTTTTATCATATATAAATTTTAAATATAAATTTTTATTAACAAGTGACTTTTATTATTTACTTTAATAAAATCTGATAAATATATTTAAATATATATAAAACGACTATATGTAAGTTATATAATATTCATGTATAGATTTTGGAAGTCATTTTGGGTTAAATTGACTCTTGTTGACTTTTGCATATTAGACTCGAGCATTAGGATTGTGATACACTACGGTTTAACCTAAATTGTTAGACAAATATTGACCAACATATAAATATATATAATTAATATAGGTTCGTGAATCCGAGGCCAACCTTGCACTTGTTCAATGACGTCATATGTATTTTTACTACGAAATACAGTATTGTGAGTTTCATTTGCTCCCTTTTTAAATGCTTTTGCAATATATATTTTTGGGACTGATAATACATGCGTTGCTTTAATAAATGTTTTACTAAATAGACACAAGTAATCTAAACTGCATTCTATGGTTGAATTGTTATACCGGATATCGCCCTTGTTGAACTTGGTAGCCTAAGAATTGGTGTTTATTATAATTGCTACCAATTGACGCGAATCCTAAAGATAGATCTATGGGCTTTGACACACCTCAGTCAGAGAATTTGAACTGCTTTAGTACTTCGATGTTTATATGTTTGGGGATATTCTAGATGCATTTTGTTAATGTCGGTTAGCAGGTGTTCAATCCATATGAATGAATTTTAAACACTTGCGAGTGTATGATTATTGAATAAATGAAATCTTGTGGTCTATTATATTATTGGAAATGATTATTTACGATAAACTAATGAACTCACCAAACTTTTGGTTGACACTTTAAAGCATGTTTATTCTCAGGAATTAAAGAAATCTTCCGCTGTGCATTAGCTCATTTTAAGGATATTACTTGGAGTCATTCATGGCATATTTCGAAAGACGTTGCATTCGAGTCATTGAGTTTATCAAGATTATTTTTAAGTCAATTATAGTTGGACGTATTATGAAATGGTATGCATGCCATCAACTTTCGATGTAAAGAAAGTTTATCTTTTAAAAATGAATGCAATGTTTGTAAAATGTATCATATAGAGATCAAATACCCCGCAATAAAATCAACTATTGTGAATCGTTTATAATGTATATGAACGGGGCATTTCAGTGTGGTATCAGAGCGGTGGTCTTAGCGAACCAGGTCTGCATTAGTGTGCCTAACTGATAATCGTTAGGATGCATTAGTGAGTCTGGACTTCGACCTTAGTTGCATGTCAAAAAGTTTTGCTTATCATATCTTGTCGAAAACCATGCTTATCATCTTAAGTCTAAACGCGTCTTACTGCATTCATTGCATAGATAGTATATAGACAAAATTCATATCTTAGCATATATGCTAATTCATATCTTAGCGTATCTGTTCTGTAAACTTTGTCTGACATATTCCGTAAATTCCTCCGTAATCTACAAAATCTTTTGTTCTATATATATATATATATATATATATATATATATATATATATATATATATATATATATATATATAGATATTCTATTTAATTAGAATATCATCCGATAGCCGGAAATCATTTCATATCGAAAAATCTTTTATTCAATCGTACGAAATGGAACTCGTCACTAGTTCAAGTTCATCGGATTCCGATATGGAGTTCTACTCGAGCTCCGAAAGCAGTGTGACCGAAATGAATCAACTAATCAGCCATCATCTATTCTGGATGAATTGGGGATGGGTTCGTAGCCTCCTCAATCATTGGAGACAAGAAGAAAGTGATCTTTTTCATCCACCACATTGTCCTCTTGACTAAGAACCTGAAGTACTTACCGGCGAACCTGACCGAAACACCATTTTCTCTCTCATTTCCAGAGTATCTCGTCACGATTATATACTACATCAAATTCTAGATTTTATTTATCCGCTCGTTCGAACCGACAATCACCCCGGTGTAATAGAAGAAGTCAACGAGCTTCGTGCTCGGGTGGTGGCTTTGGAGAATATGGTGCAAAGGTTACAAACACCAGCAGCAGCACCAGCAGCATAAACAGTACCACCATCAGCAACACCAACAGTACCATCACCACCACCAATAACATCCACATCCAACACCTTAACATCACAATCTGTACCTCAAGCATCAACGTCATACGCCCTGTAAATATCAAGGAATATCAACAACAACAAACGATGAAGTATTTATTTATAACTTCATTGAAGAGATATCTTTGCGGCGATTATGTAATCTCCAAAATTTTAGAAATTATCTATTCTAGCCCTAACCATAAATCAGATGAATGAACTAAAAATAATAAAAGGAAGAGTAGAAACTCTGAAAAGAATGGTGCGTGATTTACAAGCTAGACTTGTTTTACCAACAGCATCAACATTATCGTAGCATCACCTGCACAGTCAGTGTCGTCAGCATCATCAGAATCAGCAGCACCCATAACATCACAAGCTCTGCCAGTTCAAGAATCACCGTGGACATCATTACAAATCAACCATAAGTATGTCAAATCAACGAGTTATGAAGTATTAACTCATTTCCACTGAAGGATTTATATGTATATCTTATATATATAAATCTTTAAACCATCATAAATCTTTTCGTACTAAGCAATTATGTATGAGTTGAAAAAGGGTAGATACTACTCGGTTTAATTCATATTACTAATATGCTATGATGTACATCCTTCGTCAACAACTTAACCATTGTTAACTACAATCTCTGTTTCAATTCAATGAATTCTATTTCATAATAAATCAAGTATATTATTCAAATATATGTTCGATTTTACACTTTCATCATCGATATACTCGAAACTTTTCAAACAACATCATTAGTACCTTGCGAAGTTCACAAGAATTCCACAAATACCCACATCATGCATCAATAAAAATAACGAAGTATTGACTCATAATTTCAATCATATTGAAGAAACACTCAGCGAAGATTATGTAATCACTAATGTTTTAGAGATTATTCATTTCTATTTCCAGCCAAAAATCAAATGAGTTTAATTTAATGTTAACTCATTAAATCTACATTACATCTGAAGAAAATATACATACATATATATTTTCATAGAGACTGTAATAAAATTATTTGTACAAAAAATATTACTTGTGAAAAAAATTTTAACGGGTAGGTAATACCCGAGAGATATATAAATTCACAATTAATATGTTACATTCTTCGAATATGATTCCGCAATCATCAATTATACTCCCTACTTTCACAACAATATACATTCTTTTATAGAAATCAAAACAACCATACTCATTTAAAATTTAATTACATATTCTGATTTTGAAATCTCAGAATTCAACTCGAGATATGACCAAAATTATCACTCTTAGATCCTTACATCTTTGACAAGCTATACTTTGACTTCAAAACTGTGTTAGAACATCATATGTATATTAACAATTACAATCTGTGTTCAAACCCTTTGAAATTCCTGAAGACACTTCAAATAATGAACAATCGAGATGATGATCCAACCACATATTAACCACAGTCTTGCACCTGAAAAGCTCTCGAAACCAAGGTCATAATTTAACATGTATCCGTGTCAGACCCTTTGGCATTTATTAGCAAAAATACTTTTGCGATTCCTTTTCAAATTAGTCAGTTTTGTCACAGCTCCAGCAAGTTAACTTCAGCTTTTCAGTTGAAACAGTCTTATTATAACCTTGAATAGACGTTGCCCTTTCATCGTCGTTACTGGAGAACCTTTTATGTCTCACCACATTAGCAATAAACTTACTAACAACTTCACTGATCTTTGACTTTCCAAAAAATCATTATATTTATCGAAACTCCATCATTTACTCATCCGCATTTTGTAACAAGAATGGTCATGCCAATTACTGGGAATCAGCAATGAATATTTAGAAATCTTACAGCATGTCTACGCCAATAGTTATAGGTGTTCCTAGACTTATATACTTCGAATGTGAAGTTTCTGAAAAAAAACACCCTAAACTGCGAACTAGTTCTCTGAAGTTTGGAAAATGCTGATGAAGCAGCAAAAACTATAAACGACCTTAACAGTCAAAAGTTTGATGATAAAGAATAGTGTATTGGAAAAGCTCAGAAAAAGAGAAGGTTTGGAACTGGAAAACGGATTAAGTAAACCATGAAGGAGGCTGTGGACAAATCACAAAGACTAAACCTATCTTCAAAGAATCAAATGATTCAGTATCTGCTGAAGTTATTATCAAATACCTTGCTCCTAACTCTTAACCCGTACGGACAATATTCTTCATCATCCTCTGATATTAGAAATTCTAAGATATCATCATATCTTTCATTATAAATATCCCCCATATTTCTGAAGATATTTCCATAATTATTCTTATCTGAAATCATTTACCTCTTCGCGTTTTCTATATTACATCATAAAAGAAACTATTTTAGTTTCTAAATTCTGAAACCTTCAAGATTAAAAATAGGGATGTTTTTGAAGTAGTGTTGGGAACTAAAACATGAGTTAGTATAATATAATAACACTTGATCAATGTAATTATATTACAGTAAGTCATGCTGAGTTTCTAAATGGAACGTGATGATTCACAGATCATAACATCATCATGTGCCATGTTACACGACTATTGTATTCTACTTAACCTCTAAACATATCAAGAAAATATTTTTCTTGATGACTCGGTCTTTTTCGAGGTATTCTGGTAATTTGACAAATCAAGATCATGCCTTTACAAATTCCTTCTTAGAACATTAACTATGTCCATTTTGAAATTTATATCTACGAATTCTGGACCATTACATACGGTGCTTAATCGCAAGAAGCAGAAATGAAAGAATGAAGATCTGAAATAAAAATGGGGGTATAAATCACAGTAAATTGGAGAGAGTATTAACTGTGGATGACAATGATTATAGGAGACAGAAGCAGGGACTTTGAAATATAATGGAAGATATAAAACCCAACAACAACCTAGAAATTACAAACCATATATATCGATGCATATAGCAATATAAACACACGGGAGAACTAAAAACACTATAAAACCAAGGGTATAGTAAAAGTAAATAGATTCTTCCGGAGGCAGATGAAAAAGAAGAAAGACAGATATGAAAGTGAGGAGTATATCAAGAATTAGCACTGGATGAAGCATATTGACGAACACTTTAAAATATGAGTTGAGGGAGAAAGAATAGAAGGTGTGAGTTGTAAGGAAACGAAGGAGGTGGATTTATAATGAAATATCCGACAGAGAAATCAAGATGGGTTATCGCATTAATTCGAAGAGGATCATAATTTCCTTAATCGCCGAAGAATCAAATCCAAAATAGATTACAAAGATTTTCTTTAAACTCGGAGATCAATTGTGATGACGTCAAAAGATATGACGAATCACTATAATCTTATTTCATTCATTTACGATAACTTCCCTCATACGCTTCGAGTAATCGAATTATTTTGTCCATACTTCTTAAACATGATAAAACTCTATATTCATCATAATAACATTCTCATTGTTAGCCATGGCGACCTCTATCAAATTTCGGGGACGAAATTTCTTTAACGGGTAGGTACTGTGACGACCCGAGAATTTCTGACCAAATTTAAACGTTATCTTTATATTATTTTGACACGATAAGCAAAGTTTTTTAAGTTAAATCTCAAGAATTTTTAACTGTGTTCATACATCCATTTAACCTCGACTAAATTGCGACGATTCACGAACCATTATTTAATTATGAATATGTACATATAAGTATATGTATATATAATAACTTGAGAATATTAACAAATTATTAAACATATAATACTTTACATAAACATATTTGTTTCAATATGGTTATCAATGGAATTAGAAGATAATATCAAATGATTGATTTTTCAGATACATTGTATGATTACGAGTCTCTGTTGAGAGGTCCACTTTGATTTAGGAAACCTTTCTTTTTAACGGTATTCGGAAAATGGTAATGCAAGTTGCACATAAGAACAAGGTGACACTTAACGAGAGTTAGTCAAAAGTTAGTAAAAGATCCCCGTTTAAATTTTAAAAGCGTGCTTTACTTTAATTACCTCGTGTCCCTTGATAAATCAATTATTTAGTTTCATATTATTAAAAACATTATTTGATATGATAACTCCTGTTATTTGAAAACGAGTTTAAATTATATACAACGAACTTTGAAATATAGTTTAGTTTTGAAAAATTAAATATTGTATTAAATTAATATTTCAGTTATATATATATATATATATATATATATATATATATATATATATATATATATATATATTTTATAATGTATTATTAATATAATTATAAAATGTTTTGATTTTGAGAAATATTTTAAATATAATATGAAATATATTTAAATAAACATGGAGACTTTGATTTATTGAAGCAAATGACCAAAACACTTAAATGTATGAGTTACACTTCGCATAATATTGTTTATCAATGATTTAAGATTATATTTTGATAAGAGTACGAGTCACGAAACATAAAATGCTAGTTTTCTAAGCGTACGAAAATGCGTTCAAGAAACTGGAACCGAGACGTCAGTCGAGTGACAACGTATGAGTCATAGGAATGAAAATTACAAGTCAACTATGCACGTAAATTTAATATAATATATAATTACTTATTTAAATTAAATATATATATATATAAATTACAAGTCAACTATGCACGTAAATTTAATATAATATATAATTACTTATTTAAATTAAATATATATATATATAAATTAAATATATATATATATATATATATATATATATATATATTAAATATAAAAACTGTCGGTAGTCTGGTAATCATTGAGAGTGAGTTGGAATCCACAACTCCGCAATCGTGGAGTTATTTGCCTTGATGGTATCGCAATCGCGGAGCATCACTGGCCAAAAATGACTTTAAATATCGAACGCGTTTTGATATAGTTCATAATTCACATATCCATCTATCTCTCGGTACTTATAATTATATTATTATTATTATTATTATTATTATTATTATTATTATTATTATTATTATTATTATTATTATTATTATTATTATTACAATATTATTAACAGTATTAATATTATTAATATTAGTATATACATAAAATACTACGACGGAGTGTTGCTCGAGTGAATTAAAATGTGTTCTCAAAACTGGTTTTCGAGTGGTATAGAGTTAAGGAAATTATGGTTTAAAAATATGGAGGTTATGGGTAATGTTCGAGGGTATGCTCGTGAGGCCAAACTATTGTTTATCATCTTCGTTGCATCTACGTACTTTCCTGCAATATTGAATCTCAATATTGATACGTGAGCACTCATAACTTAACTTTTATATATAAATAGTGTATCCTTGACTAGTGCTCGAGTATATAGGATTATGCATGCTTGTACGTTTGATATTGTTGTTAGTTAGGTTATGTTGAATCCTGAATTAGATACATATGCTACTGAGATAAGGTATATGATATGCATGTCGTTGAAAGCTATCGAAAAATTAAGAACTTTTCATTTAGGAATCGTGTGGTTTTGAAGAACGGATTAAAAGATATAGTCAATTGAATTATTATTAATTTTAGTATTATTATTGTTAAAATAATTATTATTACTATCGTCGTTATTATCGTCGTTATAATCTTATTATTATTATTATTATTATTATTATTATTATTATTATTATTATTATTATTATTATTATTATTATTATTATTATTATTATTATTTTTATTATTATTATTATTATTATTATTATTATTATTATTATTATTATTATTAGTAGTATTATTATTATCATCACCGTTATTAATAAAATATATTATTATTAAACATTGTTATTTTATTATTATCACTATCGTTATCATCGTTAAGATTATAATTATAATTATTATTATTATTATTATTATTATTATTATTATTATTATTATTATCATTAAAATAGTTACTAGTATTATCATAATTATTATGATTACTATTATTATCATTGTTAGTAACATAAAATTATTAGTAACATCTAATTATTATGATTACTATTATTATAATTGTTACGTACGCGATGTAAAAGACGACTAAGAGCTATTAACAAATTGATTAGGAAATAATGAGTATAAGTATCATGATGAAATTAAAGTGTAGTAAGATATTGATTAAAATAAAAATATCATTTTCATTATTTTTATCATTACTTTTATTATTAAAAGTATTATTATTAATATTAAAACTATCTTTTTTTACTAAACTTATTATTGTTAATAGAAATATCATTGCTATTGTAAAATATCACTTTTATTATCATTTTAGTATTATTATTAATAAAAATTATCATTTTGAAAAGAATTATTATTTTTATAAAATATTATTATTATTACAGTTAATATTAAAAAGGATGGTTATTATTAAGATTATCATGTTTAGAATTATCATTTTATCATAATTAATATCATCTTTAGTAAATATAAATATTGTTATTAATTTTATTAATAGAATAATAATAATTATTATTATTACAAAATAATACAACTTTTACTTATTATTGTTATCATCGATATTATTTTAACAAATAAATATGTGATACAAAGATATTTTTACCACACGTAATATAACAACATTAATATTACATATCACTATATTTTTATGATATTAAGTGAACTTTATAAATTTTATTATTTAAGATATACAAAAGTATATTTTTATCATATATAAATTTTAAATATAAATTTTTATTAACAAATGACATTTATTATTTACTTTAATAAAATCTGATAAATATATTTAAATATATATAAAACGACTATATGTAAGTTATATAATATTCATGTATAGATTTTGGAAGTCATTTTGGGTTAAATTGACTTTTGTTGACTTTTACATATTAGACTCGAGCATTAGGATTGTGATACACTACGGTTTAACCTAAATTGTTAGACAAATATTGACTAACATATAAATATATATAATTAATATAGGTTCGTGAATCCGAGGCCAACCTTGCACTTGTTCAATGACGTCATATGTATTTTTACTACGAAATACAGTATTGTGAGTTTCATTTGCTCCCTTTTTAAACGCTTTTGCAATATATATTTTTGGGACTGAGAATACGTGCATTGCTTTTATAAATTGTTTTACCGGATATCGCCCTTGTTGAACTTGGTAGCCTAAGAATTGGTGTTTATTATAATTGCCACCAATTAACGCGAATCCTAAAGATAGATCTATGGGCTTTGACACGCCCCAGTCAGAGAATTTGAACTGCTTTAGTACTTCGATGTTTATATGTTTGGGGATATTCTAGATGCATGTTGTTAATATCGGTTACCAGGTGTTCAATCCATATGAATGAATTTTAAACACTTGCGAGTGTATGATTATTGAATAAATGAAATCTTGTGGTCTATTATATTATTAGAAATGATTATTTACGATAAACTAATGAACTCACCAACCTTTTGGTTGACACTTTAAAGCATGTTTATTCTCAGGTATTAAAGAAATCTTCCGCTGTGCACTAGCTCATTTTAAGGATATTACTTGGAGTCATTCATGGCATATTTCGAAAGATGTTGCATTCAAGTCGTTGAGTTTATCAAGATTATTTTTAAGTCAATTATAGTTGGACGTATTATGAAATGGTATCCATGCCATCAACTTTCGATGTAAAGAAAGTTTGTCTTTTAAAAATGAATGCAATGTTTGTAAAATGTATCATATAGAGATGAAATACGTCGCGATGAAATCAACTATTGTGAATCGTTTATAATGTATATGAACGGGGCATTTCAACAGACATCGACAACTGTATAATAATAATCTCGAAGTACTAAAGCCATCCATAGATATGAATGGGGGTTGTTAGGCCCAATAGATCTATCTTTAGGATTTGCGTCAATTAGGGGCCATTTCCCTAATTCGTAGGTTACCAGACTTGAAGGGCGATATTCGATTTCGAAAACCCAACCATAAAATGTAATTTTCGAGTACTTGTGTCTATTTCGTCAAACATTTATAAAAAAACGCATGTATTCTCAGTCCCAAAAATATATATTGCAAAAGCATTTAAAAAGGGAGCAAATGAAACTCACTATACTGTATTTTGTAGTAAAAATACATATGACGGCATTGAACAAGTGCAAAGTTGGCCTCGGATTCACGAACCTATATTAAGTATATATATTTATATGCTGGATAATATCTTTCTAACAATTTAGGTCAAGTCATAGTGTATCACAATCCTAATGCTCGAGATTATCATGCAAAAGTCAACAAAAGTCAACTTGACCCAAAATGATTTCCAAAATCTATACATGTTTATTATTTAACATAAATATAGTCGTTTTATATATTTAAATATATTTATCAGATTTTATTAGAATAAATAATCCAGGTCATTTATTAATAAATAAAAATTAATATTAAAATTTAAATATGATAAAAATACACTTTTATATATCTTAAGTACTAAAATTTATAACGTTCACTTAATATCATAAAACATAGGGTATGTATTATTGATGTAATTATATTACGTGTGGTAAAATATCTTTGTATCACATATTCATTTGATAAAATAATTTTGATAATAATAATAATAATAATTAAAAGTTGTATTATTTTATAATAATAATAATTATTATTATTCTACTAATAATAATAACAATATTTATATTTACTAATGATGATATTAATTTGGATAAAATTGTAATTCTAATCATGATAATTTTAATAATAACGATACTTTTTAATATTAACAGTAATAATAATAAAATTTTATATAAAAAATAATAATTCTATTTAAAATGATAATTTTTAATAATGATAATACTAAAATGATAATAATAATGATGATATTTTATAATAACAATGATATTTCTAGTAAAAAAATTGATAATTTTAATAAAAATGATAGTTTTAATATTAATGATACTTTTAATGATAATAATACTAATAAAAATAATAAAAACAATATTTTATCTAAATCATAATCTTAACAACATTTCAACTTAATTTTGATACTTATATTCATTATTTCATAATTGACTTGTTTAATGACTTTTAGACCTCTTTTATATCGCATTCATGATAATAATAGTAATTATAATAATTAGATGATACTAATATTAGTTTTAATGATAATGATAATAATAATAATTATAATAATACTAATGATAATACTAATAATTATTATAATGATAATAATAATAATAATAATAATAATAATAATAATAATAATAATAATAATAACCTTAGTGATAATAACGATAGTATTAATAATAATAATAATAACAATTTTAATGATAATATTTATATTGATAACGATAATAATAATAATAATAATTAGATAATAATAATAACGATGATAATAACGAAGATGGTAATAATAATAATAATTTTTAATAATAGTACAAAGATTAATGATCATTAAGTTGACTATGACTTTTAAACCGTTCATCGAAATCATACGCTTTCTAAATGAAAAGTTATTAATTTTTCGCCAGCTTTCCAACGACATGCATATCATATAACTTATTTCAGTAACATACGTATTAAATTCATGATCTATCATAGACTATTTAATGATGAAATTAAACATACAAGCATGCACAATCATATATACTCGAGCACTAGTCAGGGATACACTATTAATATATAAAAGTTAAGATATGAGTGCTCACGTATCAATATTGTGACTCAATGTTGCAGGAAAGTTCGTAGACGCAACGGAAATGATAAAACTAGTTTGACCTCACGAGCTATACCCCCAAACGATACCCATAACCTCCATAGCTATAACCCATAATTTTCTTGAAGTGACCCAACCTAATCCACCTGGACGAAGCCCTCAACAGTTGGTCCCATTAAGAGGTACTGACCTCTATATGCCATGAACAACTCCATGTAATATATTTAAAATGAGCAAATGCATAGCGAAAGATTTCTTTCAGACCTGAGAATAAACATGTTTTAAAAGTGTCAACCAAAAGGTTAGTGAGTTCATAAGTTTATCATAACACCATAAAATTCAGTAATTTTGATAGACAACAAGATTTAAACGTGCATGGTATAAATGGGCCCGAATCCTACACCTACATGTAATGTACATGCGATTTCTTTTAAATACAGTACATATATCTCGTGTACGAAATCATTTTTCAAAATTTATTCATAACCGTACACATATCTCGTGTACAAAATATCATACACATAACCTGTGTATAAAAATTATTCTCTCGATATATATAACATTTGCTTTTCTTTGCTTGGCTTGGTAACCGACCTTAACATTTAATGCGCATCATAAATATCCCCAAAATAAATAGAACTTTCAGTCTGTAATAATATATAAACCTCGAAGTACTAAACACCACGCCCACTAGCTCTTTCATCTAGTGAACATTCTGGGTGAGGGTGTTAAACCCGGTAGCTACCTTTAAGATTCGCGTGAATTAGGGGCCATACCCGTTTCCTAATTCTTAGGTTACCAAGCTATAATAATCAAGGAGAAATATTCACATCAATTAGTGGCAATTATAATGTCCAACTAATTCAATAATAATCAACAGAACTCCTGTCTATATAATAATTCATTCGAGGAATGTTTTGATTGTGTCTATCTCGTCAAACATTTATAAAAGCATTTCATGTATTCTTAGTCCAAAAATATAGATTGCAAAAGCATTTAATAAAACAGTTATAAAAATAGCGCATGTATTCTCAGTCCCAAAAATGTAAAGAGTAAAAGGGAGTCAAATGAACTCACGATACGATATTTTGTAGTAAAAATATGCATACGACGGAACTGAACAATGCAGGGTTGGCCTCGAATTCACGAACCTATATCATTTATATATATATTAACACATATAATTGTATTCGATCAAATTCATATATATATATATATATATATATATATATATACATATATATATATGTATTAGTGGTAACACTTTTATATTAATAACTTATAGGTTTCATTATTTAATTAAATATATTCATTTTATATATTTTAAATAAGTAAATATTTTAATTTGGTTAAGTTATGGGTATTCAATATATTTTTATATAGAGATCATTTAATTGTTAAATTAATAATTGTAATAATACTAGATTAAGGATAATAATAATAATGATAGTAATAATAGTAATAATAAAAATGTTAATTTTAAAATGAAAATTTTAATAATAACTTTAATAAAAATGATAATTTTACTAAAAATGATTCTTTTAATAATAATATAGTTGTAATAATAATAAAAATGATACTAGTAGTAAAAATGATAATAATAATAATAATAATAATAATAATATAGTTGTAAAGATAATAATTTTTAATAATAACAATACTAATAATGATAATAATAATGTTATTAATAATAATTATACTTATAATAATAATAATGGTAATAAAATAATAATACTCGAATACTTAGTAGTAATAATAATAAAAATAATAATAATAATAATAATAATAATAATAATAATAATAATAATAATAATAATAATAATAATAATTATAATAATAATAATAATAATAATAATAATAATAATAATAATAATAATAATAATAATAATAATAATAATAATAATAATAATAATAATAATAATAATAATAATAAGAAAAAATAATAGAAGTGTTACCTTAGTGAAACAAGCTAAAAAAATTAAACGCCCCCGCCCGGGCTCGAACCCGTGACTTCCCGCTAACTCGACACCACACCAATCTAGTCCCTCTGTTCTTACTTTTCTAGAATATTATCATGTCCAATAATATTTAACCAGTTTTTGTTTCATTTCGGCCCAACAACTAAAATAAGATATCGGTCCAACTGAATAAACAACCACGGCCCAACAAGTAAATAAACACACATGGCCCAACCTGTGTATGAAATGTCCCGTTCATATTGATTATAAACGTTCCATATTAATTAATTTCGTCGCGAGGTTTTGACCTCTATATGAGACGTTTTTCAAAGGCTGCATTCATTTTTAAAACAACCATAACCTTTATTTTATCTATAAAGGTTTAAAAAGCATTACGTAGATTATCAAATAATGATAATCTAAAATATACCGTTTACACACGACCATTACATAATAGTTTACAATAAGAATATATTACATCAAAAATAAGTTTCTTGAATGTAATTTTTACATAATATAATACAAGCATAGACTCCAAATCTTGTCCTTATTTTAGTATGCAACAGCGGAAGCTCTTAAAAATCACCTGAGAATAAACATGCTTTAAACGTCAACAAAAATGTTGGTGAGTTATAGGTTTAACCTATATATATCAAATCGTAACAATAGACCACAAGATTTCATATTTCAATACACATCCCATACATAGAGATAAAAATCATTCATATGGTGAACACCTGGTAACCGACATTAACAAGATGTATATATAAGAATATCCCCATCATTCCGAGACACCCTTCGGATATGATATAAATTTCGAAGTACTAAAGCATCCGGTACTTTGGATGGGGTTCGTTAGGCCCAATAGATCTATCTTTAAGATTCGCGTCAATTAGTAGACCAGTTTACTAATTCTTAGGTTACCAAGCAAAATGGGCATATTCGGCTTCATCATTCACCCATATAATGTAGTTTCAATTACTTGTGTCCATTTCGTAAAATATTTATAAAACTGCATGTATTCTCATCCCAAAATATTAGATTTTAAAAGTGGGACTATAACTTACTTTCACCGATTTTTACTTCGTCGGGAAATAAGACTTGGCCACTGGTCGATTCACGAACCTATAACAAATATGTACATATATATCAAAGTATGTTCAAAATATATTTACAACACTCTTAATACATTTTGATATTTTAAGTTTATTAAGTCAGCTGTCCTCGTTAGTAACCTACAACTAGTTGTCCATAGTTAGATGTACAGAAATAAATTGATATATATTATATTGAATCCATCCATGACCCAGTGTATACACGTCTCAGGCTAGATCACAACTCAAAGTATATATATATATATTTGGAATCAACCTCAACCCTGTATAGCTAACTCCAACATTACTGCATATAGAGTGTCTATGGTTGTTCCAAATAGTATATATAGATGGGTCGATATGATATGTCAAAACATTTGCATACGTGTCTATGGTATCCCAAGATTACATAATATATTAGAATACATGTATAATACAATATAAGTTAGCTAGGATATGATTTGTATAGAATTGTTACAATATTTCCCGTAGCTACAACAATCAAAAAATATCCAATCTTGTTTTACCCATAACTTCTTCGTTTTAAATCCGTTTTGAGTGAATCAAATTGTTATGGTTTTATATTGAACTCTATTTTAAGAATCTAAACAGAAAAAGTATAGGTTTATGTTCAGAAATATAAGTTACAAGTCGTTTTTGTAAAGGTAGTCATTTAAGTCGAAAGAATGACGTTTAGATGACCATTTTGGAAAACATACTTCCACTTTCAGTTTAACCATGATTTTTGGATATAGTTTCATGTTCATAATAAAAATAATTTTCCCAGAGGAACAACTTTTAAATCAAAGTTTATCATAGTTTTTAATTAACTAACCCAAAACAGCCCGCGGTGTTACTACGACGGCGTATATCCAGTTTTATGGTGTTTTTCGTGTTTTACGGTTTTAAATAATTAAGTTAGCATATCATATAGATATAGAACATGTGTTTAGTTGATTTTAAAAGTCAAGTTAGAAGGATTAACTTTTATTTGCGAACAAGTTTAGAATTAACTAAACTATGTTCTAGTGATTTCAAGTTTAAACCTTCGGATAAGGTAGTTTTATATATATGAATCGAATGATGTTATGAACATAATTACTACCTCAGGTTTGTGGATAAACCTACTGGAAATGAGAAAAATAGATCTAGCTTCAAAGGATCCTTGGATGGCTTGAAAGTTCTTGAAGCAAAATCATGACACGAAAACAAGTTCAAGTAAGATTTTCACTCGAAATAAGATTGCTAAAGTTATAGAAATTGAATCAAAGTTTGAATATGAGTATTACCTTGTATTAGAAAGATATCTTACTGTAAATAAGAAAGATTTCTTGAGGTTGGATGATCACTTTACAAGATTGGAAGTAAGCTAGCAAACTTGGAAGTATTCTTGATTTTATGAAACTAGAACTTATAGAATTTATGAAGAACACTTAGAACTTGAAGATAGAACTTGAGAGAGATTAATTAGATGAAGAAAATTGAAGAATGAAAGTGTTTTTAGGTGTTTTTGGTCGTTGGTATATGGATTAGATATAAAGGATGTGTAATTTTGTTTACATGTAAATAAGTCATGAATGATTACTCATAGTTTTGTAATTTTATGAGATATTTCATGCTAGTTGCCAAATGATGGTTCCCACATGTGTTAGGTGAATCACATGGGCTACTAAGAGCTGATCATTGGAGTGTATATACCAATAGTACATACATCTAAAAGCTGTGTATTGTATGAGTACGAATACGGGTGCATACGAGTAGAATTGTTGATGAAATTGAACGAGGATGTAATTGTAAGCATTTTTGTTAAGTAGAAGTATTTTGATAAGTGTCTTGATGTCTTTCAAAAGTGTATGAATACATATTAAAACACTACATGTATATACATTTTAAGTGAGTCGTTAAGTCATCGTTAGTCGTTACATGTAAATGTTGTTTTGAAACCTTTAGGTTAACGATCTTGTTAAATGTTGTTAACCCAATGTTTATAATATCAAAAGAGATTTTAAATTATTATATTATCATGATATTATGATGTACGAATATCTCTTAATATGATATATATACATTTAAATGTCGTTACAACGATAATCGTTACATATTTGTCACGTTTTGAAATCCTTAAGTTAGTAGTCTTGTTTTTACATATGTAGTTCATTGTTAATATACATAATGACATGTTTACTTATAATTTATCATGATTAAACATAATGTAACAATATCTTAATATGATTCATATATAATTAGTAAGACGTTGTTATAACGATAATCGTTATATATATCGGTTCGAGTTTCTTAATTCAATAAACTCAATTTTATGTATATAACTCATTGTTAAAATACCTAATGAGATACTTACTTATCATAATATCATGTTAACTATATATATAATCATATATATGTCATCATATAGTTTTTACAAGTTTTAACGTTCGTGAATCACCAGTCAACTTGGGTGGTCAATTGTCTATATGAAACTTATTTAAATTAATCAAGTCTTAACAAGTTTGATTGCTTAACATGTTGGAAACACTTAATCATGTAAATATCAATTTCATTTAATATATATAAACATGGAAAAGTTCGGGTTACTACAGTACCTACCGTTAAATAAATTTCGTCCCGAAATTTTAAGCAGTTGGAGGTGTTGACGTATCTTCTGGAAATAAGTGCGAGTATTTCTTCTTCATCTAATCTTATCGTTCCCAGGTGAACTCGGGTCCTCTATGAGCATTCCATCGAACTTTAACAATTGGTATCTTGTTTTGCTTAAGTCTTTTAACCTCACGATCCATTATTTCGACAGGTTCTTCGACGAATTGAAGTTTTTCGTTGATTTGGATTTCGTCTAACAGAATAGTGAGATCTTTTTTAGCAAAACATTTCTTCAAATTTGAGACGTGGAAAGTGTTATGTACAGCCGCGAGTTGTTGTGGTAATTCAAGTCGGTAAGCTACTGGTCCGACACGATCAATAATCTTGAATGGTCCTATATACCTTGGATTTAATTTCCCTCGTTTACCAAATCGAACAACGCCTTTCCAAGGTGCGACCTTAAGCATGACCATCTCTCCAATTTCAAATTCTATATCTTTTCTTTTAATGTCGGCGTAGCTTTTTTGTCGACTTTGGGCGGTTTTCAACCGTTGTTGAATTTGGATGATCTTCTCGGTAGTTTCTTGTATTATCTCCGGACCCGTAATCTGTCTATCCCCCACTTCACTCCAACAAATCGGAGACCTGCACTTTCTACCATAAAGTGCTTCAAACAGCGCCATCTCAATGCTTGAATGGTAGCTGTTGTTGTAGGAAAATTATGCTAACGGTAGATGTCGATCCCAACTATTTCTGAAATCAATAACACATGCTCGTAGCATGTATTCAAGCGTTTGTATTGTAACATCCCGCCTTTTTCCATTTACTTTTCCGTTATACTAAAATAAAGTCCGTTATATGTTTATAACATCTCCCGTTGATACGCGTTTTAAATTATCTCGTTTAGGTAATTCCCGCACCCGAACGAAAGTTGAGGGACTAAACTTGACAAGGGATCAAACCCTTGACTAGGTCAAAGGGTCAACCCCCTTTCACCCATTCATTACCATCTCCCTCTCTCTCTCTCTTTCTCTCTAGCAAGAACACACCCAATTTCCTTTCTCATTCATTCATCATCTAAATCCGGATTAGGGAGCTAGCAACCAAATAAATTACATATTCGTGATCCTCTCTTCATCCTCTTCATTTTGGTACCAACTTCATCTCATTTGGGTAACTTTCTAAAATCACTAGATTTTGTGTTCTTGATGTTTTTAACTTATAAAAGTGTTAATTAGTGTCTATGGCTCAAGTCTAACATGAATATATGATTTATATGCTCGATCTCGTTGTTTTAGTGTAACTAGCATGAACTTGAATTTTGGTGTGATGTTCTTGAATTTTGGATGATCATATGTTGTTAGATGTTGAAAGTTGATGTTTTAATTGTGTTACTAGCATCACTAGCTTCAATTTGATGTGTAGGTTGCCTTAGAAAACTTCATGAACTTGATTAGTGATTTTGGTGAATTTGGGTTAGGGTTTGACGAACTTGAAATGAACTTTTGATGCATTGAATGCCATGGATTATTATTGGTAAGTGTTTAGTTGGATTGTATGCTTGATTACCTTCGAAACGGCATATCATTCATGTAAATTGGTTGCCCAAATCATTGAATTGCATTTATGAACTTGTATGCGGTTGATGTTAAGCATTAGATGCGGTTTTGGTTGTTGTAATAGGTAGATTGATTGATGAAATGTGTTTAGTTGTTTTCCTCGTCAAATTACCTTCCCAACGGTATAAGATACTCGTCTTGATTGTTTGCGGATCATAAATGGTGATTGTTTGAAGTTAGGTTCGTGCATAAAACTTAAAAACTGCCAGAATTCTCTGCACAGATACCCGCGCGGCGCGCCATATACCCGCGCGGCGCGCCGTTTGGGTCTGTCCAATTTGGTCAATTTTCGAATAATGTTTGCTATGCTACGCACCTCCGATTCACATGTAACTTGTCCTAGCATGCTCATACATGATTAAAAACCTCAGAAAAATAGTTCGGGACACGACCCGAGCGTGTTGACTTTTTCGTTGACTTTGACCGACCAAAGTTTGACTTTTTGTCAAACTTAACCAAATGATTTTGCAACCTTCCTAACTTGTTTATATACTTGTATCTTGCATGAAACTTGACAATTTGATTTCACGTGCTAAATAATCGAGTCGTAACGAGCCATAGGACTAATTGAACATCTTTGACCTATCGTGTTTACCGTTATTGATACGACCTATTTGTTTAGGTCAAGACTAGCATTATCCTTCACACACGTTATTTTGTGAAGTACTTTACTACTCGTGCACTCAAGGTGAGATCATAGTCCCACTTTTACTCTTTTTGAACTTACATTTGGGATGAGAAAACATAAACATTTCTTTTACTAAGTGAACACAAGTACAGGAAAACAAACATTCTACATACGAGTTTAGAACAAAATCCTCAATTCGATTATCATTAGTTACACTTGCCGGGTGTAAGCGAGAACTTATGTTATATGGCCATATGGGTTGACAACCCTCATCTTTGACGGTTCGCTACCGTCTACGGATGAAATATATTTTCGAGAATCAGTGTTTGTTCTAGCACTAAGTGATGGGGTATACAATGGAAGGAATGTTAAGCTTTGATAATTGGGTGCTCGTGAAACAAACTTTTGGAATGTATTACTATTATTTCATTGATGCAAATCTTGTGGTTCACTTGTACTTACTTACTTAAACCTATGATTTCACCAACGTTTTCGTTGACAGATTTCTATGTTTTTCTCAGGTCCTTGAACGATACATGATACATGCTTCCGCTCATTAATTGATACTTGCATTGGATGTCGAGTATATGTGCATTTCATGGAGCGTCTTTTGACTTTACTTTAAACCGTGTCGCCTAGATTTCATTCGTATTATAACGTTGTAACTTAACTATTGGTTGAACAATTCTTGTAAACTTTGGGAACAATCTTTATTTTGAAATGAAGGCGACATATTTTGGTCAAACTTTGTCTTAAAGACTTATGACCACGTAACGGGACCTAAGTAGACGGCGCCGTCAAACATGATTTGGTCGGGTCGCTACAGATGGTATCAGAGCGTTGGTTGTAGGGATTTAGAGTTCATTGGTGTCAACCCCGAGTCATAGGGTACATTAGTGAGTCTAGACTACAACCCGCATATAGACTTGAAGTAGGAATTACTTGACTACTTGTGCATTTATACTCGAACACTTCTACTCATATCTACTCTTAGTTCATCTTAATCTCACGTTGTTTAATTTGATTGACGCGCCACCTTGACTATATGAAATGATGTCGAATGCACATATGAATCAGGGTAATATAATTTCCGGGATTATATTACGGTGACTCATATGAACGTTCCGACATTATGACATAAAGAATTTAAGGCGAGTCGAGGAAAAACTTCTCTTTATCTTTATTCTATATCACGGTTAGTATTATTGAGAATACTAATCAATGATATTCTTGTGTCTTGAAGGAACAATGGCTCCTCGTCGTGTACGCCGCAATGAAACTCCCGAACAAGCTCTCGAACGGATGATAGCTACCGCCGTAGATGCGGCCATGGCCGGTCACTCATCCAACAACAATAATAATAACAACCACAACAACAACAACAACAACAACAACAATGGAGCCGGAAACTCAAACGAGGGATGCTCCTATAAAGCTTTCATGGGGTGCAAACCTCACACTTTTGATGGAACCGGGGGACCGGTCGTGCTCACCCGATGGTTTGAGCAAACGGAAGCCGTCTTTAGCATAAGCGGTTGTCGGGACCAAGACAAGGTCAAATACTCCACTCACACTTTCTCCGAAATTGCTCTAACATGGTGGAACACCTATGTTCAATCGGTGGGTACCGATGAAGCTCATGCCCTCTCTTGGGCCGATCTAAAGGAAAAGATGATTGTTGAATATTTTCCGCGCGAAGAAACCCGAAAGCTTGAGGAAGAACTAAGAGCTTTGAAAGCGGTCGGAAACGATCTTAAAGCTTATAATCAACGCTTCGCCGAACTATCCTTGATGTGTCCTAATCTTGTTAACCCCGAATCTCAAAGGATTGAGCTCTACATGCTCGGTCTTCCAAAAAGCATCAAACAAGGGGTGATGTCATCCAAACCCACTACTCATCAAGCCGCTATGAACATGGCTCGCCAACTAATTGAAACGGTTGACGAAATCGTAGTTCCGGCACCTAAGGCCGAGGATAAATCGGGCGGCAACAAAAGAAAGTGGGAACCCTCCCAATCAAGCAACAACAACTTTGCTAAGAAGCCTTACACCTCCGACGGCAAGAGGGGTTATGCCGGGAACCTACCTCTTTGAAACAAATGCAACAAACATCACTTTGGCGAATGTAGTAAGCTAATTTGCCATCGGTGCCAAGGAATTGGTCATAAGGCCAACGATTGTAAAAGTGCCACTCCCGTCGCTCGAAAGTGGCCCAATGCACCAAAGACGGGCACTTGTTACGAATGTGGCCAAACGGGTCATTATAGAAATGCATGCCCAAAGAAGAAAGATAACCCCAACACGCGCGGCCGAGCTTTTAACATCAACACCGAGGAAGCCCGGGATGACACTGAACTAGTCACGGGTACGTTTCTTCTCAACAATTCTTATGTCTCTTGCTTATTCGATTCAGGTGCCGATAAATGCTTTGTATCCAAGACTTTGACTCATTCTTTTAGCACTCCACCTCTTCCATTAGATACCCCTTATACCATTGAAGTGGCTAACGGGAAACTATTAAGTGCCGACACATATTACCGGGGGTGTGCGTTAAACATTTGGGGTAAGGAATTTGAAATTGACTTGATACCCATGGAACTAGGAAGCTTTGATGTAATAATCGGTATGAATTGGTTAGTCAAAACGAAATCTCACATCCTTTGTGATCTTAACGCAATCCGAATTCCTATCGAGAATGGTGAACCTTTGATTGTTTATGGCGATAAGAGTTGCACCAGACTCAATCTCGTTTCGTGCCTTAAAGTTAGAAAACTACTCCGTAAGGGTTGTTTTGCGATCCTTGCCCACGTTAAGAAAGTCGAGTCCGATGAGAAGCATATCGATGATGTGCCAATTGTTAGTGACTTTTCCGATGTATTTCCCGACGAATTGCCGGGTCTTCCACCTCATCGACCGGTTGAATTCCAAATCGATCTTATTCCGGGAGCCGCACCCGTAGCACGTGCACCATATAGACTCGCCCCATCCGAAATGCAAGAATTGCAAAGTCAAATCCAAGAACTACTTGATCGTGGTTTTATCCAACCTAGCCATTCACCTTGGGGCGCTCCGATTTTGTTTGTTAAAAAGAAAGACGAATCCCTACGAATGTGCATTGATTATCGTGAACTAAATAAATTGACGGTTAAGAACCGATATCCTCTTCCTCGCATCGATGACCTCTTTGATCAACTACAAGGGTCTTGTGTATATTCGAAAATCGATCTCCGCTCGGGTTATCATCAATTAAGGGTTAAGGGGGAAGATGTCTCCAAAACCGCTTTCCGGACTCGCTATGGTAGTTATGAATTCCTCGTCATGCCATTTGGTCTCACTAACGCACCGGCGGTGTTCATGGATCTTATGAACCGCGTGTGCAAACCGTATCTCGATAAATTCGTTATTGTGTTCATCGATGACATATTGATTTATTCTAAAAATGAAGAAGAGCACGAACAACATCTCCGACTTGTGCTTGAACTTTTAAGACAAGAACGACTTTATGCCAAATTCTCCAAGTGTGAATTTTGGTTGAAGGAAGTTCAATTTCTTGGTCATGTTGTAAGTGATCAAGGCATTAAAGTCGATCCCACAAAGATCGAAGCCATTAGTAAATGGGAGACTCCTACTACTCCTACTCACATTCGTCAATTTTTGGGTCTCGCCGGGTACTATCGTAGATTCATCGAAAATTTCTCTTTGGTTGCACGTCCTCTGACCGCATTGACTCACAAGGGAAAGAAATTCATTTGGGCGACCGAACATGAATCCGCATTCCAAATCTTGAAAACGAAGCTAACCACCGCTCCTATCTTGTCACTTCCCGAAGGCAATGATGACTTTGTTGTATATTGCGATGCCTCAAAACATGGTTTTGGGTGTGTATTGATGCAACGAACGAAAGTCATTGCTTATGCTTCTCGACAACTCAAAATTCATGAACGAAACTATACGACACATGATCTCGAACTCGGAGCCGTTGTCTTTGCACTTAAAATGTGGAGACACTATCTTTATGGAACCAAGAGTACTATCTTCACCGATCACAAAAGCCTTCAACACATTTTCGATCAAAAGCAACTAAACATGAGACAACGAAGGTGGATTGAAACCTTAAACGATTACGATTGCGAGCTTCGTTACCATCCCGGGAAGGCAAATGTAGTAGCCGATGCCTTAAGTCGAAAAGAAAGAGCGGTGCCTCTCCGTGTCCGAGCTTTAAACATCACCATTCACACCAACCTTAATAGCCAAATTCGGGTAGCCCAAGATGAGGCTCTCAAGGATGAAAACATCTCTCTCGAACACTTGAACGTCCTCACCTCTCGATTCGAAGTTAAAGAAACCGGACTCCGATATTTCGCCGGAAGAATTTGGGTGCCTAGTTATGGGGATCTACGAAGCCTTATTTTAGATGAAGCCCATAAGTCACGATACTCGATTCACCCCGGTGCCAATAAGATGTACCACGACCTTAAACAACTATATTGGTGGCCGAACATCAAAAGGGACGTAGCTACTTATGTTTCCAAGTGTTTGACATGTTCCAAAGTCAAAGCCGAACACCAAAGACCGTCCGGACTACTTCAACAACCCAAGATCCCGCAATGGAAGTGGGAAAGGATAACGATGGATTTTATCACCAAGCTACCAAAAACGACGGGCGGTTATGATACCATTTGGGTTATTGTTGACCGTCTCACCAAATCCGCACACTTCCTTGCCATGAAAGAAACGGACAAAATGGAGAAACTTGCACAACTTTACATTAAGGAGATCGTAGCCCGACACGGTGTACCATTATCGATTATCTCCGACCGAGATGGCCGTTTCGTTTCTAGATTTTGGCGTACATTGCAAGAAGCGTTGGGAACGCGTTTAGACATGAGCACCGCATATCATCCTCAAACCGATGGACAGAGCGAACGTACAATTCAAACCTTAGAGGACATGTTACGAGCTTGCGTGGTTGATTTCGGAAAAGCTTGGGACAAGCACTTACCTCTTGCCGAGTTCTCTTACAACAATAGTTATCACGCGAGTATTAAAGCCGCACCTTTTGAAGCGCTATATGGCCGCAAATGTCGTTCACCTCTTTGTTGGGCCGAGGTAGGCGACGTGCAATTCACCGGACCCGAACTCATTCACGAAACCACCGAGAAAATCGTTCAAATCCGAGATAGGCTTAGGACGGCCCGAAGTCGTCAAAAGAGCTATACCGACAAACGACGCAACGATCTTGAATTTCAAGTCGGTGACCGAGTAATGTTAAAAGTCGCACCTTGGAAGGGTGTAATCCGTTTTGGGAAACGCGGGAAGCTAAATCCGCGGTATATTGGTCCTTTCGAAATCTTGGAGCGTATTGGAACCGTTGCTTATCGTTTAGATCTTCCGCCTCAATTGAATTCCGTTCATCCTACCTTCCATGTATCTAACTTGAAAAAGTGTCTTGCCGAACCCGATATCGTCATCCCTCTCGAAGAACTTGCTATTGATGACAAACTTCATTTTGTGGAGGAACCGGTTGAAATTGTGGACACCTCCGTCAAGACATTGAAACAAAGCCGAATCCCGATTGTCAAGATTCGTTGGAATGCCAAAAGAGGACCCGAGTTTACTTGGGAAAGACAAGATCAAATGCAAAGGAAGTATCCTCATCTATTCGTGAATTCGGAAACGCAAGATCTCGAGGAAGAAACAACGACTACTACGCCTACTTAAATTTCGGGACGAAATTTCTTTTAAGGAGTAGGTAATGTAACATCCCGCCTTTTTCCATTTACTTTTCCGTTATACTAAAATAAAGTCCGTTATATGTTTATAACATCTCCCATTGATACGCGTTTTAAATTATCTCGTTTAGGTAATTCCCGCACCCGAACGAAAGTTGAGGGACTAAACTTGACAAGGGATCAAACCCTTGACTAGGTCAAAGGGTCAACCCCCTTTCACCCATTCATTACCATCTCCCTCTCTCTCTCTTTCTCTCTAGCAAGAACACACCCAATTTCCTTTCTCATTCATTCATCATCTAAATCCGGATTAGGGAGCTAGCAACCAAATAAATTACATATTCGTGATCCTCTCTTCATCCTCTTCATTTTGGTACCAACTTCATCTCATTTGGGTAACTTTCTAAAATCACTAGATTTTGTGTTCTTGATGTTTTTAACTTATAAAAGTGTTAATTAGTGTCTATGGCTCAAGTCTAACATGAATATATGATTTATATGCTCGATCTCGTTGTTTTAGTGTAACTAGCATGAACTTGAATTTTGGTGTGATGTTCTTGAATTTTGGATGATCATATGTTGTTAGATGTTGAAAGTTGATGTTTTAATTGTGTTACTAGCATCACTAGCTTCAATTTGATGTGTAGGTTGCCTTAGAAAACTTCATGAACTTGATTAGTGATTTTGGTGAATTTGGGTTAGGGTTTGACGAACTTGAAATGAACTTTTGATGCATTGAATGCCATGGATTATTATTGGTAAGTGTTTAGTTGGATTGTATGCTTGATTACCTTCGAAACGGCATATCATTCATGTAAATTGGTTGCCCAAATCATTGAATTGCATTTATGAACTTGTATGCGGTTGATGTTAAGCATTAGATGCGGTTTTGGTTGTTGTAATAGGTAGATTGATTGATGAAATGTGTTTAGTTGTTTTCCTCGTCAAATTACCTTCCCAACGGTATAAGATACTCGTCTTGATTGTTTGCGGATCATAAATGGTGATTGTTTGAAGTTAGGTTCGTGCATAAAACTTAAAAACTGCCAGAATTCTCTGCACAGATACCCGCGCGGCGCGCCATATACCCGCGCGGCGCGCCGTTTGGGTCTGTCCAATTTGGTCAATTTTCGAATAATGTTTGCTATGCTACGCACCTCCGATTCACATGTAACTTGTCCTAGCATGCTCATACATGATTAAAAACCTCAGAAAAATAGTTCGGGACACGACCCGAGCGTGTTGACTTTTTCGTTGACTTTGACCGACCAAAGTTTGACTTTTTGTCAAACTTAACCAAATGATTTTGCAACCTTCCTAACTTGTTTATATACTTGTATCTTGCATGAAACTTGACAATTTGATTTCACGTGCTAAATAATCGAGTCGTAACGAGCCATAGGACTAATTGAACATCTTTGACCTATCGTGTTTACCGTTATTGATACGACCTATTTGTTTAGGTCAAGACTAGCATTATCCTTCACACACGTTATTTTGTGAAGTACTTTACTACTCGTGCACTCAAGGTGGGATCATAGTCCCACTTTTACTCTTTTTGAACTTACATTTGGGATGAGAAAACATAAACATTTCTTTTACTAAGTGAACACAAGTACAGGAAAACAAACATTCTACATACGAGTTTAGAACAAAATCCTCAATTCGATTATCATTAGTTACACTTGCCGGGTGTAAGCGAGAACTTATGTTATATGGCCATATGGGTTGACAACCCTCATCTTTGACGGTTCGCTACCGTCTACGGATGAAATATATTTTCGAGAATCAGTGTTTGTTCTAGCACTAAGTGATGGGGTATACAATGGAAGGAATGTTAAGCTTTGATAATTGGGTGCTCGTGAAACAAACTTTTGGAATGTATTACTATTATTTCATTGATGCAAATCTTGTGGTTCACTTGTACTTACTTACTTAAACCTATGATTTCACCAACGTTTTCGTTGACAGATTTCTATGTTTTTCTCAGGTCCTTGAACGATACATGATACATGCTTCCGCTCATTAATTGATACTTGCATTGGATGTCGAGTATATGTGCATTTCATGGAGCGTCTTTTGACTTTACTTTAAACCGTGTCGCCTAGATTTCATTCGTATTATAACGTTGTAACTTAACTATTGGTTGAACAATTCTTGTAAACTTTGGGAACAATCTTTATTTTGAAATGAAGGCGACATATTTTGGTCAAACTTTGTCTTAAAGACTTATGACCACGTAACGGGACCTAAGTAGACGGCGCCGTCAAACATGATTTGGTCGGGTCGCTACATGTATCATCCTTTCGCTCTGCCCATCAGTTTGTAGATGATAAGCAGTACTCATGTCTAGACGAGTTCCTATTGCTTGCTGTAATGTCTGCCAGAATCTTGAAATAAATCTGCCATCCCTATCAAAGATAATAGAGATTGGTATTCCATGTCTGGAGACGACTTCCTTCAAATACAGTAGTGCTAACTTCTCCATCTTGTCATCTTCTCTTATTGGCAGGAAGTGTGCTGATTTGGTGAGACGATCAACTATTACCCAAATTGTATCAAAACCACTTGCAGTCCTTGGCAATTTAGTGATGAAATCCATGGTAATGTTTTCCCATTTCCATTCTGGGATTTCGGGTTGTTGAAGTAGACCTGATGGTTTCTGATGCTCAGCTTTGACCTTAGAACACGTAAAACATTCTCCTACATATTTGGCAACATCGGCTTTCATACCCGGCCACCAAAAATATTTCTTGAGATCCTTGTACATCTTCCCCGTTCCAGGATGTATTGAGTATCTGGTTTTATGAGCTTCTCTAAGTACCATATCTCTCATATCTCCAAATTTTGGTACCCAAATTCTTTCAGCCCTATACTGGGTTCCATCTTCCCAAATATTAAGATGCTTCTCCGATCCTTTGGGTATTTCATCTTTTAAATTTCCCTCTTTTAAAACTCCTTGTTGCGCCTCCTTTATTTGAGTAGTAAGGTTAGTGTGAATCATTATATTCATAGATTTTACTCGAATGGATTCTCCGTCCTTTGTGCTCAAGGCGTCGGCTACCACATTTGCCTTCCCCGGGTGGTAACGAATCTCAAAGTCGTAATCATTCAACAATTCAATCCACCTACGCTGCCTCATATTCAGTTGTTTCTGATTAAATATGTGTTGAAGACTTTTGTGGTCGGTATATATAATACTTTTGACCCCATATAAGTAGTGCCTCCAAGTCTTTAATGCAAAAACAACCGCGCCTAATTCCAAATCATGCGTCGTATAATTCTGTTCGTGAATCTTCAATTTTCTAGACGCATAAGCAATTACTTTCGTTCGTTGCATTAATACACAACCGAGACCTTGCTTTAAGGCATCACAATATATCACAAAATCATCATTCCCTTCAGGTAATGACAATATAGGTGCCATAGTTAACTTTTTCTTCAACAATTGAAACGCTTTTTCTTGTTCATCCTTCCATTCAAATTTCTTCCCTTTATGCGTTAATGCAGTCAAGGGTTTTGCTATTTTGGAAAAATCTTGGATGAATATCTTGTAATAACCAGCTAGCCCTAAAAATTGGCGCATGTGTTTCGGAGTTTTTGGGGTTTCTCACTTTTCAGCGGTTCTAATCTTTGCTGGATCCACCTGAATACCTTCTTTGTTCACTATATGACCGAGGAATTGAACTTCTTCCAACTAAAATGCACACTTTGAAAACTTAGCATACAGTTTTTCTTTTCTCAGCAACTCTAGCACTTTTCTCAAATGTTCTTCATGCTCTTGATCATTCATCGAGTAAATAAGTATGTCATTGATGAAAACAATGACAAACTTATCAAGATATGGCCCACACACTCGGTTCATGAGGTCCATGAACACAGCTGGTGCGTTAGTTAATCCAAACGGCATAACCATAAACTCGTAATGACCGTAACACATCCTAAAAGCAGTCTTCGGAATTTCATCCTCTTTCACCCGCATTTGTTGATATCCAGAACGTAAATCGATCTTCGAATAAACCGACGAGCCTCATAGTTGATCAAATAAGTCGTCGATTCTCGGTAATGGTTAACAGTTCTTGATGGTAAGTTTGTTCAACTCTCGGTAGTCGATACACAACCTGAATGTACCATCTTTCTTCTTGACAAACAGAACACGAGATCCCCATGGTGATGTACTTGGTCGAATGAAACCACGCTCTAAAAGTTCCTGTAACTGACTTTGTAATTCTTTCATTTCGCTGGGTGCGAGTCTGTATAGAGCACGAGCTATTGGTGCAGCTCCTAGTACAAGGTCTATTTGAAATTCAACGAGTCGATGTGGGGGTAATCCCGGTAATTCTTTCAGAAATACATCGGAAAATTCTTTTGCGACGGGAACATCACTGATGTTCTTTTCTTCAGGTTTAACTTCCTCGATGTGTGCTAGAATGACGTAACAACATTTTCTTATTAGTTTTTGCGCCTTCAAACTACTAATAAGATTTAACTTCGCGTTGTTCTTTTCTACGTACACCATTAAAGGTTTTCCTTTTTTACGCATAATGCGAATCGCATTTTTGTAACAAACGACCTCTGCTATTACCTTGTTCAACCAGTCCATGCCAATTATTACATCAAAACTCCCTAACTCGACTGGTATTAAATCAATTTTAAACGTTTCATCACCCAGTTTAATTTCTCTATCCTGACATATATTATCTGCTGAAATTAATTTACCATTTGCTAATTCGAGTAAAAATTTATTATCCAAAGGCGTCAATGGGCAACTTAATTTAGCACAAAATTCTCTACTCATATAGCTTCTATCTGTACTCGAATCAAATAAAACATAAACAGATTTATCGTCAATAAGAAACGTACCCGTAACAAGCTCCGGGTCTTTCTGTGCTTCTGCCGCATTAATATTGAAAACTCTTCCATGACCCTGCCCATTAGTATTCCCCTGATTCGGGCAATTTCTAATAATGTGGCCTGGTTTTCCACATTTATAACAAACAGCGTTGGTATTACTTGCTCCGACACTATTCGTTCCGGCATTACTTGTTCTGACACTATTTGTTCCTTTAGTTCTGTTAAACTTTGGTCTGTAGACCTCACACTTGGTCGTGCTATGACCATTTCTTTTACACCTGTTGCAAAATGTCGTGCAAAATCCCTGATGATTTTCTTCACACCTATGACATGGCTGTTTTTGGTTTTTATTGTCGTTGTTGTTATTGAGGTTGTTGTTGGGATTGTTATTGTTGTTGAAACGGTTGTTGTAGTTGTTGTTAGGATTGCGGTTATTGTTGTGATTGTTGTTGCAGTTGTTGGGATAGTTGTTGCGATTGTGGTTGTAATTGTTGTTGTTGTTGTTGTTGTACTGGTGACTCTTGTCACCGTTTTCCTCCCACTTCCTCTTGAGTTGTTTCGTGTTGGCTTCTTCGGCCGCCTGCTCTTTAATTCTTCCCTCAATCTGATTTATAATTTTATGAGCCATTCGACTTGCCTTCTATATAGAAGCGGGCCCGTGTGAACTCACATATTCTTGAACCCTTACTGGTAACCCTTTTACAAACGCGTCGATCTTCTCTTCTTCATCTTCGAATGCTCCCGAACACAATAGGCACAACTATGTGAATCGTCTTTCATACTTGGTAATGTCAAACCCTTGTGTTCGTAACTCTCTAAGCTCTACCTTGAGCTTATTGACTTCGTTTCTAGGACGGTACTGCTCGTTCATCAATTGCTTGAATGCCGACCACGGTAGTGCGTAAGCAGCATTTTGTCCTACCTGTTCAAGATAGGTGTTCCACCACGTTAACGCAGTACCTGTGAAGGTATGCGTAGCGCACTTAACTTTGTCCTCTTAAGTACACTTACTTATGGCAAACACCAATTCGACTTTCTCGGTCCACCGTTTCAATCTAATTGGTCCTTCAGTTCCATCAAATTCCAAAGGTTTGTAGGTAGTGAATTCTTTGTAGGAGCATCCTACACGATTTCTTGTGCCGTTAGCTGCATTGCTAGATTCAGAGTTATTGTTGGTATGTAGCGCAGCCTGTGCTGCGGCTATGTTTGCAGCAAGAAAGGTACGAAATTCCTCTTTGCTCATATTCATGGTGTGTCGAGTAGTCGGTGCCATTTCCTTCAAAATAGCCAACTGAATCGAGTTAATCATATAGAATATTAAGAGTTGTCAATAGTATTTCGTAGCATAATATGAACTCATTTATAAAAGCTTTTTCTTCATATTAGCGTTTTATAAGTTTAAATTCGGGTACTACCTACCCGTTAAGTTCATACTTAGTAGCTAATATACAATTCAACTACTACAATTTCATATGAAAAACTTATTATAATAATATATCACATACAAATATTCTTCAAACTTACAACTTCGCTATATTACATATAACATGAAATATAGTACACTTTGATACAGGACAGTTTTGAAGATAAACCTAGTTAATACGCAAGTTGTTTAGCAAAGGAAATAAAGACACATAATTCATAAGTCCAGAAACAAGTCATGCATTCTGGTTTTACTAAGACGACTTCCCATCCTTGGTCTTGTGAAAAATAACCGTTATGACCATTGGCTAGGCAGCATGTTGTAATGTCGTTAAAAGGACGAGGGTTTCGTAATGTCCAACAGCCCCGTAATAATCTAAAAACCTTGTTTCTCACCCCAACTACTGAATCCATCACTTGTGGGAAGGTTTTATTTAAAAGTTGCAATCCGATGTTCTTTTTCTCACTTTGGTAAGAAGCGAACATCACTAACCCGTAAGCATAACATGCTTCTTTATGTTGCATGTTATAAGCTTTTTCTAATTCACAAAATCCTATGTTGGGATATGTTGAGTCAAAATAGGTTCTTAACCCGTAGCGTAAAATTGCATTTGGGTTCCCCGCATTTAACGATTTAAAGAAAACACGGCGTAACTTACGGTCTCCCCAATGTGATGTACCCCACCTATCAAAGGAAAGCCTTTTATAAACTAAGGCATTTCTGGAAAGTCTTTCAAATGTTTAACAAGTTAATTTTGTCATAATTAATTGTGCTGATGAATTCTGACCGACTCTAGACAAGATTTCCTCAATCATATCCTCTGGTAGATCTTCTAAAATATTCGGTTGTCTACCCTTAACGTCCATTTTATTTTTATACTGTAAAATAGACAAGGATTAGATTCGTAAAAGATAATTAACAAACAATATAAGCAATTTTTACATAGAACATAAAAGTACAAGCACACTACAATACATATAATACACAGCATGATTACAACCCTCTAATCTGAATCATTGGTTTCTTCTTCTTCGAACTTGGTTCGTTTTCCTAATTTTCTAGGAATATATGATGTTCCTCTAATACTGTAGTGACCCGAACTTTTCCATGTTTATATATATTAATTGAGATTGATATTTACATGATTAAATGTTTCCAACATGTTAAGCAATCAAACTTGTTAAGACTTGATTAATTGAAATATGTTTCATATAGACAATTGACCACCCAAGTTGACCGGTGATTCACGAACGTTAAAACTTGTAAAAACTATACAATGACATATATATGGTTATATATATAGTTAACATGTTTTTATTATAAGTATGTATCTCATTAGGTATTTTAACAATGAGTTATATACATAAAAATGAGACTATTAATTTAAGAAACTCGAAAACGATATATATAACGATTATCGTTATAACAACGTCTTACTAGGTACATATGAATCATATTAAGATATTGATACACTTGGTTAATTATTTTAAATGATAAGTAAATATATTATTAAGTGTATTAACAATGAAATACATATGTAAAAATAAGACTACTAACTTAATGATTTCGAAACGAGACATATATGTAACGATTATCGTTGTAAAGACATTTAACTGTATATACATCATACTAAGATATATTATATATCATAATATCATGATAATATAATAATTTAACATCTCATTTTTTATAATAAACAATGGGTTAACAACATTCAACAAGATCGTTAACCTAAAGGTTTCAAAACAACATTTACATGTAACGACTAACGATGACTTAACGACTCAGTTAAAATGTATATACATGTAGTGTTTTAATATGTATTCATACACTTTTGAAAGACTTCAAGACACTTATCAAAATACTTCTACTTAACAAAAATGCTTACAATTACATCCTCGTTCAGTTTCATCAACAATTTTACTCGTATGCACCCGTATTCGTACTCGTACAATACACAGCTTTTAGATGTATGTACTATTGGTATATACACTCCAATGATCAGCTCTTAGCAGCCCATGTGAGTCACCTAACACATGTGGGAACCATCATTTGGCAACTAGCATGAAATATCGCATAAAATTACAAAAATATGAGTAATCATTCATGACTTATTTACATGAAAACAAAATTACATATCCTTTATATCTAATCCATACACCAACGACCAAAAACACCTACAAACACTTTCATTCTTCAATTTTCTTCATCTAATTGATCTCTCTCAAGTTCTATCTTCAAGTTCTAAGTGTTCTTCATATATTTTACAAGTTCTAGTTACATAAAATCAAGAATACTTTCAAGTTTGCTAGCTCACTTCCAATCTTGTAAGGTGATCATCCAACCTCAAGAAATCTTTGTTTCTTACAGTAGGTTATCATTCTAATACAAGGTAATAATCATATTCAAACTTTGGTTCAGTTTCTATAACTATAACAATCTTATTTCAAGTGATGATCTTACTTGAACTTGTTTTCGTGTCATGATTCTGCTTCAAGAACTTCGAGCCATCCAAGGATCCATTGAAGCTAGATCCATTTTTCTCTTTTCCAGTAGGTTTATCCAAGGAACTTAAGGTAGTAATGATGTTCATAACGTCATTCCATTCATACATATAAAGCTATCTTATTCGAAGGTTTAAACTCGTAATCACTAGAACATAGTTTAGTTAATTCTAAACTTGTTCTCAAACAAAAGTTAATCCTTCTAACTTTACTTTTAAAATCAACTAAACACATGTTCTATATCTATATGATATGCTAACTTAATGATTTAAAATCTGGAAACACGAAAAACACCGTAAAACCGGATTTACGCCGTCGTAGTAACACCGCGGGCTGTTTTGGGTTAGTTAATTAAAAACTATGATAAACTTTGATTTAAAAGTTGTTATTCTGAGAAGATGATTTTTATTATGAACATGAAACTATATCCAAAAATTATGGTTAAACTCAAAGTGGAAGTATGTTTTCTAAAATGGTCATCTAGACGTCGTTCTTTCGACTGAAATGACTACCTTTACAAAAACGACTTGTAACTTATTTTTCCGACTATAAACCTATTCTTTTTCTGTTTAGATTCATAAAATAGAGTTCAATATGAAACCATAGCAATTGGATTCACTCAAAACGGATTTAAAATGAAGAAGTTATGGGTAAAACAAGATTGGATAATTTTTCTCATTTTAGCTACGTGAAAATTGGTAACAAGTCTATTCCAACCATAACTTAATCAACTTGTATTGTATATTATGTAATCTTGAGATACCATAGACACGTATACAATGTTTCGACCTATCATGTCGACACATCTATATATATTTCGGAACAACCATAGACACTCTATATGTGAATGTTGGAGTTAGCTATACAGGGTTGAGGTTGATTCCAAAATATATATAGTTTGAGTTATGATCAATACTGAGATACGTATACACTGGGTCGTGGATTGATTCAAGATAATATTTATCGATTTATTTCTGTACATCTAATTGTGGACAACTAGTTATAGGTTACTAACGAGGACAGCTGACTTAATAAACTTAAAACATCAAAATATATTAAAAGTGTTGTAAATATATTTTGAACATACTTTGATATATATGTATATATTGTTATAGGTTCGTGAATCAACCAGTGGCCAAGTCTTACTTCCCGACGAAGTAAAAATCTGTGAAAGTGAGTTCTAGTCCCACTTTTAAAATCTAATATTTTTGGGATGAGAATACATGCAGGTTTTATAAATGATTTACAAAATAGACACAAGTACGTGAAACTACATTCTATGGTTGAATTATCAAAATCGAATATGCCCCTTTATATTAAGTCTGGTAATCTAAGAATTAGGGAACAGACACCCTAATTGACGCGAATCCTAAAGATAGATCTATCGGGTCCAACAAGCCCCATCCAAAGTACCGGATGCTTTAGTACTTCGAAATTTATATCATATCCGAAGGGTGTCCCGGAATGATGGGGATATTCTTATATATGGATCTTGTTAATGTCGGTTACCAGGTGTTCACCATATGAATGATTTTTATCTCTATGTATGGGATGTGTATTGAAATATGAAATCTTGTGGTCTATTGTTACGATTTGATATATATAGGTTAAACCTATAACTCACCAACATTTTTGTTGACGTTTAAAACATGTTTATTCTCAGGTGAATATTAAGAGCTTCCGCTGTTGCATACTAAAATAAGGACAAGATTTGGAGTTCATGTTTGTATGATATTGTGTAAAAACTGCATTTCAAGAAACTGATTTCGATGTAACATATTTGTATTGTAAACCATTATGTAATGGTCGTGTGAAAACAGGATATTTTAGATTATCATTATTTGATAATCTACGTAAAGCTTTTTAAACCTTTATTTATGAAATAAAGGTTATGGTTTGTTTTAAAAATGAATGCAGTCTTTGAAAAACGTCTCCTATAGAGGTCAAAACCTCGCAACGAAATCAATTAATATGGAACGTTTTTAATCAATAAGAACGGGACATTTCAGTTGGTATCAGAGCGTTGGTCTTAGAGAACCAGAAAATTTTCATTAGTTTGTCTTATCGAGTTTGTTAGGATGCATTAGTGAGTCTAGACTTCGACCGTGTTTTCTTTAAAAATGATTGCTTAACATTTTTGTTGGAAACTATATATTTTTAACATATGAATATTATGTGATATATTAATCTCTTAACGTGTTTGATATTATGTGATAGATGTCTACCTCTAGAACAAGTCCCATTGACTCACCTAATAATAATGAAGAGTCAAATGTAAATTGGAATGATTCGTGGACTGATTCACAAGTTCCCGAAGAGGAACCGGAAGAAGAGTCGGAACCGGAAGAAGAATCGGAACCAGAAGAAGAATCGGAACCGGAAGAAGAATCGGAACCGGTGGGAGAAATAATAAAACGGTTAAGTAAAAGAAAATCCTCAACCAACCGACCAAGGTTAATTATGGTCAATGGTGTTTCCGCCAAGGATGCAAAATATTGGGAGGATTACCAATTCTCCGATGAATCGGATTCCGACAAGAATTCCGATGATGTTATAGAAATTACCCCAACTGAATTTAAAAAGGCAAAAGAAAATAATAAGGGAAAGGGCATAAAAATAGAGAAATCTAATTCCAACCTCGATGAACTTTATATGTATCGTCAACCCCCGAAGTCCTTAAGTTGTAACAATGACCCGGGAACCTCTAAACCACCAGGTTTTTCTAAACCAATGTGGACAACGACAGTTAGTATTAGGGGAACATCATATATCCCTAGAAACTTGGCAAAACGAACCAAAACCGAAGAAGAAGAAACGAGCGAGTCGGAATAAGATAGTTGTATTCGTGTGGTGTAATATATGTAATATAGTGTGCTTATGCTTTATGATATATGTAAAAATTGCTTGTATTAATAAGTATTTTTTTATGAATCTAACTCTTGTCTATTTTACAGTTTAAAAACACAAAATGGATAGACAACCCAATATTTTAAGAGACCTACCCGGAGACATGATTGATGAAATCTTGTCTAGAGTCGGCCAGAATTCCTCGGCACAACTATTTAAGGCGAGATCAGTTTGTAAGACATTCGAAGAACGTTCCAAGAATGTCTTAGTTTATAAGAGACTTTCGTTTGAAAGATGGGGATATCACATTGGGAAACCCATAAGTTACGATGTGTTTACTTTGACGCATATATTGCGGGGAACCCAAATGCTATTTTACGCAACGGGTTAAGAAATTATTTTGACTCAATATATCCGAATATTGGACTTCGTGATTTAGAAAAAGCGGCTAACATGCAACATAAAGAAGCATGTTATGCTTACGGATTAGTAATGTTCGCTTCTCACCAAAGTGAGAACAAGAACATCGGGCTACAACTATTAAACAAAACGTTTCCACAAGTGACGGAGTCGGTAATTGGGGTAAGAAATGAGGTTTTTAGATTATTACGGGACTGTTGGACATTACGTAACCCTCGTACTTTTGACGACGTTACAACACACTGTCTTATCAACGGCCATAACGGTTATGTTCCACAAGACCAAGGATGGGAAGTAGTCCTAGTAAAACCAGAATGCATGACTTGTTTCTGGACGTATGAATTACGTGTCTTTATTGCCTTTGCTGAACGACTTGTGTACTAGCTAGAATTATCTTCACAACTATCTTGTATCAAAGTTATTGTGTGCTATATTTCATGCTTTATGTAAAATAAGCGGTATTGTAAGTTTGTAAAATATTGTATAAAAGTTTGAACGCGAAATATTATTATAATCAGTTTTTCATATAGAATTGTAGTAGTTGAATTGTATATTAGCTACTAAGTATGAACTTAACGGGTAGGTACTACCCGAATTTAAACTTATAAAACGCTAATATGAAGAAAAAGCTTTTATAAATGAGTTCATATTATGCTACGAAATACTATTAACTACTCTTAATATTCTGTATGATTAACTTGTTCCATTTGACTATTTTGAAGGAAATGGCACCGACTACTCGACACACCGTGAATATGAATGAAGAGGAATTCCGTACATTTCTAGCTTCAAACATAGCCGCAGTACAGGCTGCACTACATACCAACAATAACCTTGGATCTAGCAGTACAGGAAATCGTGTAGGATGCACCTACAAAGAATTCACTGCCTGCAAACCTTTGGAATTTGATGGAACCGAAGGACCGATCAGATTGAAACGGTGGACCGAGAAGGTCGAATCGGTGTTTGCCATAAGTAAGTGTACTGAAGAGGACAAAGTAAAGTACGCTACGCATACCTTCACAGATTCTGCGTTAACATGGTGGAATACCTATCTAGAGCAAGTGGGACAAGACGATGCGTACGCACTACCGTGGTCAGCATTCAAGCACTTGATGAACGAGAAGTACCGTCCCAGAACCGAGGTCAATAAGCTCAAGACAGAACTTAGAGGGTTACGAACCCAAGGATTTGATATTACCACGTACGAAAGACGATTCACAGAATTGTGCCTATTGTGTCCAGGAGCATTCGAAGATGAGGAAGAGAAGATCGACGCGTTTGTGAAGGGATTACCGGAAAGAATCCAAGAAGATATAAGTTCACACGAGCCCGCCTCCATACAACAGGCATGTAGAATGGCTCACAAACTAGTGAACCAGATTGAAGAAAGAATTAAAGAACAGACTGCTGAAGAGGCCAATGTGAAGCAAGTCAAAAGAAAGTGGGAGGAAAACGGTGATAAGAATCACCAATACAACAACAACAGCAATTACAACAATAATCGCAACAATTATCCCAACAATCGCAACATCAATCGCAACTACAACAAACGGCCCAACAACAACAACAACAACAACAACAACAACAACAGCAACTACAACAATCATCCCAACAACAATAATAACCATAACAACAACAACAATCAGAAGCAGCTATGCCAAAGGTGTGAAAAGTATCACTCGGGGTTCTGCACCAAATTTTGCAACAAGTGTAAAAGAAATGGTCATAGCGCGGCGAAGTGTGAGGTCTACGGACCAGGGGTTAATAGAACGAAAGGAACAAATGGTGTCGGAACGAGTAATGGCGGAGCAAGTAGTGTCGGAGCAAGTTATGCCAATGTAGTTTGTTATAAATGTCGAAAACCGGGCCACATTATTAGAAATTACCCGAACCAGGAGAACACGAATGGACAAGGCCGCGGAAGAGTTTTCAATATTAATGGGGCAGAGGCACAGGAAGACCCGGAGCTTGTTACGGGTACGTTTCTTATTGACAATAAATCTGCTTACGTTTTATTTGATTCGGGTGCGGATAGAAGCTATATGAGTAGAGATTTTTGTGCTAAATTAAGTTGTCCATTGACGCCTTTGGATAGTAAATTTTTACTCGAATTAGCAAATGGTAAATTAATTTCAGCAGATAATATATGTCGGAATCGAGAAATTAAACTGGTTAGCGAAACATTTAAGATTGATTTAATACCAGTAGAGTTAGGGAGTTTTGATGTGATAATCGGTATGGACTGGTTGAAAGAAGTGAAGGCAGAGATCGTTTGTTACAAAAATGCAATTCGCATTATACGAGAAAAAGGAAAACCCTTAATGGTGTACGGAGAAAAGGGCAACACGAAGCTACATCTTATTAGTAATTTGAAGGCACAAAAACTAATAAGAAAAGGTTGCTATGCTGTTCTAGCACACGTCGAGAAAGTACAAACTGAAGAAAAGAGCATCAATGATGTTCCCATTGCAAAAGAATTTCTCGATGTATTTCCGAAAGAATTACCGGGATTACCCCCACATCGATCCGTTGAATTTCAAATAGATCTTGTACCAGGAGCTGCACCAATAGCTCGTGCTCCTTACAGACTCGCACCCAGCGAGATGAAAGAACTGCAAAGCCAATTACAAGAACTTTTAGAGCGTGGTTTCATTCGACCAAGCACATCACCGTGGGGAGCTCCTGTTTTGTTTGTCAAGAAGAAAGATGGTACATTCAGGTGGTGTATCGACTACCGAGAGTTGAACAAACTTACCATCAAGAACCGCTACCCACTACCGAGAATCGACGACTTATTTGATCAACTACAAGGCTCGTCTGTTTATTCAAAGATTGACTTACGTTCCGGGTATCATCAAATGCGGGTGAAAGAAGATGATATTCCAAAGACTGCTTTCAGAACACGTTACGGTCATTACGAGTTTATGGTCATGCCATTTGGTTTAACTAATGCACCAGCTGTGTTCATGGACCTTATGAACCGAGTGTGTGGACCATACCTTGACAAGTTTGTCATTGTTTTCATTGATGACATACTTATTTACTCAAAGAATGACCAAGAACATGGTGAACATTTGAGAAAGGTGTTAGAAGTATTGAGGAAGGAAGAATTGTACGCTAAGTTTTCAAAGTGTGCATTTTGGTTGGAAGAAGTTCAATTCCTTGGTCACATAGTAAACAAAGAAGGTATTAAGGTGGATCCTGCAAAGATAGAAACTGTTGAAAAGTGGGAAACCCCGAAAACTCCGAAACACATACGCCAGTTTTTAGGACTAGCTGGTTACTACAGAAGGTTCATCCAAGATTTTTCCAGAATAGCAAAACCCTTGACTGCATTAACGCATAAAGGGAAGAAATTTGAATGGAATGATGAACAAGAGAAAGCGTTTCAGTTATTGAAGAAAAAGCTAACTACGGCACCTATATTGTCATTGCCTGAAGGGAATGATGATTTTGTGATTTATTGTGACGCATCAAAGCAAGGTCTCGGTTGTGTATTAATGCAACGAACGAAGGTGATTGCTTATGCATCTAGACAATTGAAGATTCACGAACAAAATTATACGACGCATGATTTGGAATTAGGTGCGGTTGTTTTTGCATTAAAGACTTGGAGGCACTACTTATATGGGGTCAAAAGTATTATATATACCGACCACAAAAGTCTTCAACACATATTTAATCAGAAATAACTGAATATGAGGCAGCGTAGGTGGATTGAATTGGTGAATGATTACGACTTTGAGATTCGTTACCACCTGGGGAAGGCAAATGTGCTAGCCGATGCCTTGAGCAGGAAGGACAGAGAACCCATTCGAGTAAAATCTATGAATATAATGATTCATAATAACCTTACTACTCAAATAAAGGAGGCACAACAAGGAGTTTTAAAAGAGGGAAATTTAAAGGATGAAATACCCAAAGGATCGGAGAAGCATCTTAATATTCAGGAAGACGGAACCCAGTATAGGGCTGAAAGGATTTGGGTACCAAAATTTGGAGATATGAGAGAAATGGTACTTAGAGAAGCTCATAAAACCAGATACTCAATACATCCTGGAACGGGGAAGATGTACAAGGATCTCAAGAAACATTTTTGGTGGCCGGGTATGAAAGCCGATGTTGCTAAATACGTAGGAGAATGTTTGACGTGTTCTAAGGTCAAAGCTGAGCATCAGAAACCATCAGGTCTACTTCAACAACCCGAAATCCCAGAATGAAAATGGGAAAACATTACCATGGATTTCATCACTAAATTGCCAAGGACTGCAAGTGGTTTTGATACTATTTGGGTAATAGTTGATCGTCTCACCAAATCAGCACACTTCCTGCCAATAAGAGAAGATGACAAGATGGAGAAGTTAGCACGACTGTATTTGAAGGAAGTCGTCTCCAGACATGGAATACCAATCTCTATTATCTCTGATAGGGATGGCAGATTTATTTCAAGATTCTGGCAGACATTACAGCAAGCATTAGGAACTCGTCTAGACATGAGTACTGCCTATCATCCACAAACTGATGGGCAGAGTGAAAGGACGATACAAACGCTTGAAGACATGCTACGAGCATGTGTTATTGATTTCGGAAACAGTTGGGATCGACATCTACCGTTAGCAGAATTTTCCTACAACAACAGCTACCATTCAAGCATTGAGATGGCGCCGTTTGAAGCACTTTATGGTAGAAAGTGCAGGTCTCCGATTTGTTGGAGTGAAGTGGGGGATAGACAGATTACGGGTCCGGAGATTATACAAGAAACTACCGAGAAGATCATCCAAATTCAAAAACGGTTGAAAATCGCCCAAAGTCGACAAAAGAGCTACGCTGATATTAAAAGAAAAGATATAGAATTTGAAATTGGAGAGATGGTCATGCTTAAAGTTGCACCTTGGAAAGGCGTTGTTCGATTTGGTAAACGAGGGAAATTAAATCCAAGGTATATTGGACCATTCAAGATTATTGATCGTGTCGGACCAGTAGCTTATCGACTTGAGTTACCTCAACAACTCGCGGCTGTACATAACACTTTCCACGTCTCGAATTTGAAGAAATGTTTTGCTAAAGAAGATCTCACTATTTCGTTAGATGAAATCCAAATCAACGAAAAACTTCAATTCATCGAAGAACCCGTCGAAATAATGGATCGTGAGGTTAAAAGACTTAAGCAAAACAAGATACCAATTGTTAAGGTTCGATGGAATGCTCGTAGAGGACCCGAGTTCACCTGGGAGCGTGAAGATCAGATGAAGAAGAAATACCCGCATCTATTTCCAGAATATTCGTCAACACCTTCAACAGCTTAAAATTTCGGGACGAAATTTATTTAACGGGTAGGTACTGTAGTGACCCGAACTTTTCCATGTTTATATATATTAATTGAGATTGATATTTACATGATTAAATGTTTCCAACATGTTAAGCAATCAAACTTGTTAAGACTTGATTAATTGAAATATGTTTCATATAGACAATTGACCACCCAAGTTGACCGGTGATTCACGAACGTTAAAACTTGTAAAAACTATACAATGACATATATATGGTTATATATATAGTTAACATGTTTTTATTATAAGTATGTATCTCATTAGGTATTTTAACAATGAGTTATATACATAAAAATGAGACTATTAATTTAAGAAACTCGAAAACGATATATATAACGATTATCGTTATAACAACGTCTTACTAGGTACATATGAATCATATTAAGATATTGATACACTTGGTTAATTATGTTAAATGATAAGTAAATATATTATTAAGTGTATTAACAATGAAATACATATGTAAAAATAAGACTACTAACTTAATGATTTCGAAACGAGACATATATGTAACGATTATCGTTGTAACGACATTTAACTGTATATACATCATACTAAGATATATTATATATCATAATATCATGATAATATAATAATTTAACATCTCATTTGTTATAATAAACAATGGGTTAACAACATTCAACAAGATCGTTAACCTAAAGGTTTCAAAACAACATTTACATGTAACGACTAACGATGACTTAACGACTCAGTTAAAATGTATATACATGTAGTGTTTTAATATGTATTCATACACTTTTGAAAGACTTCAAGACACTTATCAAAATACTTCTACTTAACAAAAATGCTTACAATTACATCCTCGTTCAGTTTCATCAACAATTTTACTCGTATGCACCCGTATTCGTACTCGTACAATACACAGCTTTTAGATGTATGTACTATTGGTATATACACTCCAATGATCAGCTCTTAGCAGCCCATGTGAGTCACCTAACACATGTGGGAACCATCATTTGGCAACTAGCATGAAATATCGCATAAAATTACAAAAATATGAGTAATCATTCATGACTTATTTACATGAAAACAAAATTACATATCCTTTATATCTAATCCATACACCAACGACCAAAAACACCTACAAACACTTTCATTCTTCAATTTTCTTCATCTAATTGATCTCTCTCAAGTTCTATCTTCAAGTTCTAAGTGTTCTTCAAATATTTTACAAGTTCTAGTTACATAAAATCAAGAATACTTTCAAGTTTGCTAGCTCACTTCCAATCTTGTAAGGTGATCATCCAACCTCAAGAAATCTTTGTTTCTTACAGTAGGTTATCATTCTAATACAAGGTAATAATCATATTCAAACTTTGGTTCAATTTCTATAACTATAACAATCTTATTTCAAGTGATGATCTTACTTGAACTTGTTTTCGTGTCATGATTCTGCTTCAAGAACTTCGAGCCATCCAAGGATCCATTTAAGCTAGATCCATTTTTCTCTTTTCCATTAGGTTTATCCAAGGAACTTAAGGTAGTAATGATGTTCATAACATCATTCGATTCATACATATAAAGCTATCTTATTCGAAGGTTTAAACTCGTAATCACTAGAACATAGTTTAGTTAATTCTAAACTTGTTCGCAAACAAAAGTTAATCCTTCTAACTTGACTTTTAAAATCAACTAAACACATGTTCTATATCTATATGATATGCTAACTTAATGATTTAAAACCTGGAAACACGAAAAACACCGTAAAACCAGATTTACGCCGTCGTAGTAACACCGCGGGCTGTTTTGGGTTAGTTAATTAAAAACTATGATAAACTTTGATTTAAAAGTTGTTATTCTGAGAAGATGATTTTTATTATGAACATGAAACTATATCCAAAAATTATGGTTAAACTCAAAGTGGAAGTATGTTTTCTAAAATGGTCATCTAGACGTCGTTCTTTCGACTGAAATGACTACCTTTACAAAAACGACTTGTAACTTATTTTTCCGACTATAAACCTATTCTTTTTCTGTTTAGATTCATAAAATAGAGTTTAATATGAAACCATAGCAATTGGATTCACTCAAAACGGATTTAAAATGAAGAAGTTATGGGTAAAACAAGATTGGATAATTTTTCTCATTTTAGCTACGTGAAAATTGGTAACAAGTCTATTCCAACCATAACTTAATCAACTTGTATTGTATATTATGTAATCTTGAGATACCATAGACACGTATACAATGTTTCGACCTATCATGTCGACACATCTATATATATTTCGGAACAACCATAGACACTCTATATGTGAATGTTGGAGTTAGCTATACAGGGTTGAGGTTGATTCCAAAATATATATAGTTTGAGTTGTGATCAATACTGAGATACGTATACACTGGGTCGTGGATTGATTCAAGATAATATTTATCGATTTATTTCTGTACATCTAATTGTGGACAACTAGTTATAGGTTACTAACGAGGACAGCTGACTTAATAAACTTAAAACATCAAAATATATTAAAAGTGTTGTAAATATATTTTGAACATACTTTGATATATATGTATATATTGTTATAGGTTCGTGAATCAACCAGTGGCCAAGTCTTACTTCCCGACGAAGTAAAAATCTGTGAAAGTGAGTTATAGTCCCACTTTTAAAATCTAATATTTTTGGGATGAGAATACATGCAGGTTTTATAAATGATTTACAAAATAGACACAAGTACGTGAAACTACATTCTATGGTTGAATTATCAAAATCGAATATGCCCCTTTATATTAAGTCTGGTAATCTAAGAATTAGGGAACAGACACCCTAATTGACGCGAATCCTAAAGATAGATCTATCGGGCCCAACAAGCCCCATCCAAAGTACCGGATGCTTTAGTACTTCGAAATTTATATCATATCCGAAGGGTGTCCCGGAATGATGGGGATATTCTTATATATGCATCTTGTTAATGTCGGTTACCAGGTGTTCACCATATGAATGATTTTTATCTCTATGTATGGGATGTGTATTGAAATATGAAATCTTGTGGTCTATTGTTACGATTTGATATATATAGGTTAAACCTATAACTCACCAACATTTTTGTTGACGTTTAAACCATGTTTATTCTCAGGTGAATATTAAGAGCTTCCGCTGTTGCATACTAAAATAAGGACAAGATTTGGAGTCCATGTTTGTATGATATTGTGTAAAAACTGCATTTCAAGAAACTGATTTCGATGTAACATATTTGTATTGTAAACCATTATGTAATGGTCGTGTGTAAACAGGATATTTTAGATTATCATTATTTGATAATCTACGTAAAGCTTTTTAAACCTTTATTTATGAAATAAAGGTTATGGTTTGTTTTAAAAATGAATGCAGTCTTTGAAAAACGTCTCATATAGAGGTCAAAACCTCGCAACGAAATCAATTAATATGGAACGTTTTTAATCAATAAGAACGGGACATTTCAAATACGAGCCGTCATTTTACACAATGGTTTAGAAAAACCTGGTGGTTTAGAGGTTCCCGGGTCATTGTTACATTTTAAGAAATACGGATGTTGCCGATACATATAAAGTTCATCGGGGTTGGAATCGGGTTTCTCTATTTTTATTCCTTTTCCCTTATTATTTTCTTTTGCTTTATTAAATTGGGTCGAGGTAATTTCTATAACATCATCGGAATCCTCATCGGGATCCGATTCATCAGAAAATTGGTAATCTTTCCAATATTTTGCTTTCTCGGCGGAAACACCATTGACCATTTTTAACGTTGGTCCGTTGGTTGAGGATTTTCTTTTATTTAATTGATTTACTATAGGTATCAATATTTCTTCCTTCGGAACCTCTTCTTCTTCCGGTTCCTCCTCTTCCGGTTCCTCCTCTTCCAGTTCCTTCTCTTTCGGTTCCTCCTCTTCCGGTTCCTCCTCTTCCTGTTCTTCTTCGGGAATTTGTGAATCTTCCCAAAATATATTCGACTCTTCATTATTATTAGGTGAATCGATGGGATTTATACTAGTGGTAGACATCTATCACATAATATCAAACACATTAAGAGGTTAATATATCACATAATATTTACATGTTAATAATATATAGTTTCCAACAAAAGTGTTAAGCAATCGTTTTTAAAGAAAACACGATCGAAGTCCAGACTCACTAATGTATCCTAACAAACTCGATAAGACACACTAAAGCAAATTTCTGGTTCTCTAAAACCAACGCTCGGATACCAACTGAAATGTCCCGTTCATAGTGATTATAAATGTTCCATATTAATTGATTTCGTCGCGAGGTTTTGACCTCTATATGAGACGTTTTTCAAAGACTGCATTCATTTATAAAACAACCATAACCTTTATTTTATCTATAAAGGTTTAAAAAACATTACGTAGGTTATCAAATAATGATTATCTAAAATATACCGTTTACACAAGACCATTACATAATGGTTTACAATAAAAATATATTACATCAAAAATAAGTTTCTTGAATGCAGTTTTTACATAGTATCATACAAGCATAGACTCCAAATCTTGTCCTTATTTTAGTATGCAACAGCGGAAGCTCTTAATAATCACCTGAGAATAAACATGCTTAAAACGTCAACAAAAATGTTGATGAGTTATAGGTTTAACCTATATATTATCAAATCATAATAATAGACCACAAGATTTTATATTTCAATATACATCCCATACATAGAGATAAAAATTATTCATATGGTGAACACCTTGTAACCGACATTAACAAGATGCATATAAGAATATCTCCTATCATTCTAGGAAATCCTTCGGACATGATAAAAAAGATTTCGAAGTACTAAAGCATCTGGTACTTTCGATGGGGTTCGTTAGGCCCAATAGATCTATCTTTAGGATTCGCGTCAATTAGTAGATCGGTTTAATAATTCTTAGGTTACCAAGAAAAAGGGGCATATTAGGCTTCGATCATTCACCCATATAATGTAGTTTCAATTACTTGTGTCTATTTCGTAAAACATTTATAAAACTGCATGTATTCTCATCCCAAAATATTAGATTTTAAAAGTGGAACTATAACTCACTTTCACGGATTTTTACTTCATCGGGAAATAAGACTTAGTCATTGGTCGATTCACGAACCTATAACAAAAAAAATATGTACATATATATCAAAGTATGTTCAAAATATATTTACAACACTTTTAATACATTTTGATGTTTTAAGTTTATTAAGTCAGCTGTCCTCGTTAGTAACCTACAACTAGTTGTCCATAGTTAGATGTACACAAATAAATTGATATATATTATCTTGAATCAATCCACGACCCAGTGTATACACGTCTCAGGCTAGATCACAACTCAAAGTATATATATATTTGGAATCAACCTCAACCCTGTATAGCTAACTCTAACATTACTGCATATAGAGTGTCTATGGTTATTCCAAATAATATATATAGATGGGTCGATATGATATGTCAAAACATTTGCATACATGTCTATGGTATCCCAAGATTACATAATATATTAGAATACATGTATAATATAACATAAGTTAGCTAGGATATGATTTGTATAGAATTGTTACAATATTTCCCGTAGCTACAACAATCAAAAAATATCCAATCTTGTTTTAACCATAACTTCTTCGTTTTAAATTCGTTTTGAGTGAATCAAATTGCTATGGTTTCATATTGAACTCTATTTTATGAATCTAAACAGTAAAAGTATAGGTTTATAGTCAGGAATATAAGTTACAAGTCGTTTTTGTAAAGGTAGTCATTTAAGTCGAAAGAACGACGTCTAGATGACCATTTTGGAAAACATACTTCCACTATGAGTTTAACCATGATTTTTGGATATAGTTTCATCTTCATAAGAAAAATTATTTTCCCAGAAGAACAACCTTTAAATCAAAGTTTATCATAGTTTTTAATTAACTAACCCAAAACAGCCCGCGGTGTTACTACGACGGCGTATATCCGGTTTTATGGTGTTTTTCGTGTTTTCCGGTTTTAAATCATTAAGTTAGCTTATCATATAGATATAGAACATGTATTTAGTTGATTTTAAAAGTCAAGTTAGAAGGATTAAATTTTGTTTGCGAACAAGTTTAGAATTAACTAAACTATGTTCTAGTGATTTCAAGTTTAAACCTTCGAATAAGGTAGTTTTATATATATGAATCGAATGATATTATGAATATCATTACTACCTCAGGTTTTGTGGATAAACCTACTAGAAATGATAAAAATAGATCTAGCCTCAAAGGATCCTTGGATGGCTTGAAAGTTCTTGAAGCAAAATCATGACACGAAAACAAGTTCAAGTAAGATTTCCACTCGAAATAAGATTGTTAAAGTTATGGAAATTGAATCAAAGTTTGAATATGAGTATTACCTTGTATTAGAAAGATATCTTACTGTAAATAAGAAAGATTTCTTGAGGTTAGATGATCACTTTACAAGATTGGAAGTAAGCTAGCAAACTTGGAAGTATTCTTGATTTTATGAAACTAGAACTTATAGAATTTATGAAGAACACTTAGAACTTGAAGATATAACTTGAGAGAGATCAATTAGATGAAGAAAATTGAAGAATGAAAGTATTTGTAGGTGTTTTTGGTCGTTGGTATATGGATTAGATATAAAGGATGTGTAATTTTTTTTACATGTAAATAAGTCATGAATGATTACTAATATTTTTGTAATTTTATGAGATATTTCATGCTAGTTTCCAAATGATGGTTCCCACATGTGTTAGGTGATTCACATGGGCTGCTAAGAGCTGATCATTGGAGTGTATATACCAATAGTACATACATCTAAAAGCTGTGTATTGTACGAGTACGAATACGGGTGCATACGAGTAGAATTGTTGATGAAACTGAACGAGGAGGTAATTGTAAGAATTTTTGTTAAGTAGAAGTATTTTGATAAGTGTCTTGAAGTCTTTCAAAAGTGTATGAATACATATTAAAACACTACATGTATATACATTTTAACTGAGTCGTTAAGTCATCGTTAGTCGTTACATGTAAATGTTGATTTGAAACCTTTAAGTTAACGATCTTGTTAAATGTTGTTAACCCAATGTTTATTATATCTAATGAGATGTTAAATTATTATATTATCATGATATTATGATATATTAATATATCTTAATATGATATATATATATTTAAGTTAGTACTCTTGTTTTTACATATGTAGTTCATTGTTAATATACATAATGACATGTTTACTTATCATTTATCATGATTAAACATAGTGTAACAATATCTTAATATGATTCATATATAATTAGTAAGACGTTGTTATAACGATAATTGTTATATATATCGTTTCGAGTTTCTTAATTCAATAAACTCAATTTTATGTATATAACTCATTGTTAAAATACCTAATGAGATACTTACTTATCATAATATCATGTTAACTATATATATAATCATATATATGTCATCATATAGTTTTTACAAGTTTTAACGTTCGTGAATCACCGGTCAACTTGGGTGGTCAATTGTCTATATGAAACCTATTTAAATTAATCAAGTCTTAACAAGTTTGATTGCTTAACATGTTGGAAACACTTAATCATGTAAATATCAATTTCATTTAATATATATAAACATGGAAAAGTTCGGGTCACTACAGTGTAAGCCCAACATGTGTGGTTATAAAAAAATAAACTGCAACATCCTAGGTTCGAATTCAGGACCTCTTTTTAAACCAACACATGCCCAACCAATTGCTTTGCCTATTACTTTCTGATTACAATTACAGATTACAACATATAGCCAATATATCTGTCTGTTTCTTCTTCTTTTAAAACTTAATCGAGCAGAGGTATATACAACCATAACAACAATTTAATTGTTAGGTTTTGGTCTTGTAATCAAAACAGACACATACGTATCATCACCCTCGCATCCATAATCATGTAATCATATTTTTCCTAGCATCATCATTTTATCACCGTTATCGTCACATCATCTATCATTTTCGTTTATACTTTCCATCATCATCTTAATCCTAATCACTATCATCATCGTTTATCATTAACCATTTCCATAATCTTCTAATTATCCTATCATGTATCATTATCATCACCTAAATCATCACCATAATTATATAACTTCATCATCGTCATACTCAATTGGTATCATCATCATCAAACATTACGATTATCATTATCATAATCATAATCATCCTTCATCAAATATCATAAACATTATCATAATTATTACCATCGTGCTTCATATCATTATCTATCATATTAATCTTTGATTCCTTTTATCATTACTATCATTTTCATTGGGCAGTAATAGGATAGGGAACAAGGGGAGAAACAGAAAAAGAAAACAAACACTCAGTTTATGTTCTCATCAATTGATTCATTCGGCCCACCAGAAGATAAAAGGATTCGGCCCAAATAACAAAACACGAGCCCAATATGCTGAAGTTTAACTCTACCCGTCTGATTGATTAGTAGTGAAAGGAAAAATATATAACAGGCTGCAATATGAGTTCGAGATGGGTTTGATTCCTTCCTGAGTTCGTCCGAAATAATTAAAAGAAAAAAATATAACGCAGCCTTCCACTACATCCCCTTTTTGTTTCCCACTTTTCCACCGACACCCTAAGTTTCCCCACTTTATAATCTATATTACTTTCTTTATTCTTGCTTTATGAAGATAATAGTGATTAGTTCAAGTAGTGGGATTTAAAAAAAAAAAGCATGCATATCGACAGAATTGTAATAATTTCAACATGGGATCCATTTACTAGTTCCATTGGTCGGCCACATACAGAAATATAAGGCCACTTCGTTTGCATGCTTCTTTTGTAAATCGAATAGATTAAAAAGCAAAGTATTTGCTAGTGCTAGTAGAAGTGGAGTGGTGGGTTGTGTTGGTTTCACAGAAAAGAAAACTAAAGTGAAGGTGGTAAGATGATAAGTGGTGGTACGTGGTAGTAGTCGATGGTGTGTGTTGTAAAGGTGGTGTTGAAGGTTTGGGGTGTTCGCTGGTTGATTGTTGGGTTCAAAGAGAAACTGGAAGACGGAACTTAGAGGTTAAAGGTGGTAGAAGGTGATACCCGAGGTGAGTTTTTATATATGTGAAAGTAATATGTGCCTATATATATATGTATCTTAATATTTTTGTTTTCCCTTTTTACCATTGCAGTAGCGGATATATATATTGTACATTTGAATGATTGTAATGGAACTCAAAGGTACGATTGATTTGGTTTGTAGTGAAGCTATGTCAACAGAGAATCTCGAGCAGGAAGAAGGAAATAAGAAATTAGAAATAGATAGGGACTTGAAACAGATTCGTATACTTTAACTGTTATTGACAGCTAACAAATTTTGTATCTGTCTGTTTGATTTTTTTCCTCCTCCATTCGAATTGCAGTAAGGAATAGCATCATATATAGCTAGCTGGTAATCGAATAATTAAAGTTATTAAAAGTGATTTGATCAGTTTATTTGTATTGAGAATTTGATTTGGACACTCAACTGATTTTGTTGTATTTGTGAATTCGTCTGGTATCAATTGCAGACAGGAAGAATCATGAGCAGGAGAAGAACAAGAATAGAGAAAAGAAGAAGAAGAAAAAAAAATAAAAGCAGATTGTGATGTGCACCTGAATTTGTTTTGTTCTTAAGATTGAATCTTTGATTTGTACGAATTTGAGACATGAAGAATAAATTAAACACAGTATGATTGTATCGTGAATCTGATTTTGATTCTGTGTTTGTATAATTCCGTATTTAATTAATCTAAATTAATAATTATATTATTAATTTAATAATACTGATTCAAATAATGTATCTTTATATATATCTGTATATATATATATATATCTATTTTTATATATCTGTATACATCTGTATTTATATATCATAAGTAATCTTATTAATTAATAAATTTAACTATAATGATAATACTCTTAATATTATTATTAGTATTTCCTAATATTATTATTAATAATACTAATTAATAATAATATAATAGTAATAATAATAATATGATTATTAATGATAATGATAATAATAACTATAAAATTTATAACAATATTATTATTAATAATAATATTAATTATAATGATACTATAACAATTTATATATATCAAACTTCATATCTATATGTTATATATTGAAAATAATAATATTAATAATACTAATTTTAATATTAATATTAATATTGAATAATCATAATGAAAGTAATTAGTAAAATTAGTATAACAATTATTATTATTATTATTATTATTATTATTATTATTATTATTATTATTATTATTATTATTTTTAAACTTGAAATTACATTTACTATATTAATATTACAATTTATTAATTATATCATATTTACTAATTATATAATATATATATCATATAATAACATATATTGAATATTTAATATTTATAAATGTTATATATATTACAATATATATATATATATATATATATATATATATATATATAAATATATATATATATATATCTATATATATATATATATATATATATATATATATATATAATATTACTTATGTATAAAATTCATATATATATTTTACACACAAATGTTCGTGAATCGTCGGGAGTGGTCGAATATCAATTGCATATATGGAATAGTTCAAAATTTTTGAGACTCGATCTAATAGACTTTTCTTATCGTGTCAAAAATATTAAATCGTATCAAAGTTTTGTTTAAAATTAGTCGAAATTTTTCCGGGTCGTCACATTCCTTAGCTCTACCCTGCTTGAAAAACTCGTTTTTGAAAACATGCGAGCATAACCTCATCATAGTATTTGATGTATAATAATATTAATAATAATACTACTAATAATAACAATACGATTAATAATAATAATAATAATCTTAATAATAATAATAATAATATTATTATTAATTATATTAATAATATTAATAATAATAATATAATTAATAATATATATATATATATATATATATATATATATATATATATATATATATATATATATATATATATATATATATATATATATATATATATATATATATATATATATATAGTGTTCGTAAGATAAAAGATAGAATGAATCAGAAATGAGAAACGATCGATCTTTTAAAGACTTGGCCAGCCTCCCATTTCCATGCGATCGCATGGTTTCAAAGCCCACTGGCCATGCGATCGCATGGTTCCTTATTTCAGCTCACAATGTTTTAACTCTTCTTACCGACACTCGTATAATATTATTATATATATAATATATTTAATTTATATAATTAATTATATATTATATTATATTTACGTGGATAGTTAACCTATAATTTTAGCTCCAATGACTCTTACGTTGTCACTCAACTTATGTCCCAGTTCCGGTTTCTCAAAAGTATATTCGTATGTTAAGAAAACCCGTACTTTACGTTTCGCGACAGGTACCTTTATCAATAATTAGACTTAATCATCGATAGACTATATTACACAGAGTATAACCTTTACATTTGAGTGTTGTGGTCAATTGCTTCTATGAATCAATGTCTCGTTGTTTACCAAAATATATTATTTTAAATCAAAACGTTTTGTAACTTATGTTATTATTATATCTTATTACTTTGTAATATATATATATATATATATATATATATATATATATATATATATATATATATATATATATATATATATTTTATTTCGAAATATAAATTTGAAATATTCATTTAATAGTATAATATTTAGTTTTTCAAAACAAATTATATTTCAAAGTTCATTTTATAATCGTTTAAATAATAGAAAAAAAATATTATGTCGTATCTCGTTTACGTTTTTGAGACACTATATATATACTTGTAATTTATAATATAAACTTTAATTAATTCCTTCAAAATTCATAAACAAATTATCTTATAAAACTTTTTAATAATAAAGTTCTTTTTAAACTGAAAACGTTTTTGTACGTTTGAAACTAATTCAAATAAATATGATAACTTTGTTTTCCAAAACTAATTATATTTAAGAACCATTTTGTTAAAAGTTTAAAATAATGAAAATAGTTATTTCATAACATGTTTTAGAAAGGTAAAATCATATATGACACATACAGGTTTCAAGTTTCAAAATCATCGTTTGTTGGTGAAGCATAAGATAAGTCCAATGGTTAATTAAATGTATGAAATCAATTAATGTACAACGTTGATTTTCTTAACTTGTCAATATCCAACATCTAAGTTATTTACACTACACGTTCTTACATTCACATTAAACAAAATGGAAGTTATAATAATTATCTTATTAAAGTCACGGGGAAAATATTGTAAAGTAAGAATTGGAAATCAAACAGAAATCTCCACTAACCCATGTCTGATTCTCGTTAGTTGACACATTTGTTCTTACTTGTAAATCACTTTACCATTTTCCAAATAATGTCAAAAAGAACAGATTTATTAAATCAAAGTGGACCTCATAACAGAAACCCGTACTCATAATCACAATGTATCTGATAATTCAATCATTTGATATTATCTTTTAATTCCATCGATAATCATATATTGAAACTAATACGTTTATGTAAAGTATTATTCATCAAATACTTCGTTAACGTTTTCAAGTCATATAATAATTTCTTAATTATTTTCATATCAACCAAACTTTTAAATGTTTTATTAATATTTCTCAATTTAATAATCACGCATATGTATATATTCATACATATCTATTTACACATAATTGTTTGTGAATCATCGAGACCAGTCGAAGGGTAAATGAATACATGAACACAGTTCAAAGTTTTTGAGATTTCAACATTACAGACTTTGCTTATCGTGTCGAAAACATTAAATCATTTAAAGATTAAGTTTAAATTTGATCGGAAATTTCTGGGTTGTCACACAACTAGTGATATCTCCTTCGGGCAACGAATTTAACCATTCTTTAGCTTCATCTTTTAACGATCACGGAAACAAACGAAGATAGATGACATTACTTTCCACATTATTAATATTAAATAGATTGCAAATATCCTTAAATTTCCGAATGTGAGCATTAGCATCTTCTTTTTCGGTACCCTTAAATTGGTTATCCTTAAGAAAATGAAAGATAGGACCCTTAATATCAAAGTTTTTAGTTATAGTTGGCTGAGTAATAGCGTGACATAATCCTTCCCGACATACTTTCATTAACGCTTCCATTGAATTTTTAGTAGTCATTTCAATGTCTGAACCAAAAAAAGATTCCAAATTAGAATCAGGACTAGACAGTGGACTAGATAATGATTTATCATTAGAAGTAGTTCCTTCATCAAAATTTAATTTCCTAACAATATTCGGCTCTTTAGAAGGTTTAAATAGTATATCAGGATTTGGTAACATGTCTTGTAAGACGGGTTTCTTGGATCGAGTATTCATGTGATCTAAAATCATAAAAAGAAATATTTTAGGAGAAAATGTTTTAGACTTAAAAGGACATACATAATTTAATTTTAAATTTTTTCTAATGCCTTTTCTTATTTTGGATTTTATGTTTATGAGGATATTTCGGAAATATGTTAGTATATTAATAAAATTGATAAATAAAGTAATAAATATTAATGACATAATTAATATAATAAATATTAAATAACAACTTTTATCGCATAACAACGAATAATCAAACATACACGGCCTATTGAATCTTTCAATACTTAAGTGACCTGTCAGCGTCTAGGTTCGAGCAAAAAAGTGTGTGCAGTAGTGCTTAACTTATCTTTCAATTTTTAAATTTATAGAAACTTTATTTAATACACTTTAACACCCTAACGAGCAACAAAACCCGGTTAGATGTAGTATTTTAGGTTATCGTCCCAAGAGAGCGTAGATGCGGATAAGAATTGTTTATTATATAGTTTAATTCTTATTAAAGAATTAAAGATAGATTTTTATGTATTTTTATGGGATAGATTCTTATCTCTTAGGAAAGAAGTGATTTAAAGATAAACAAAACAATTGAAATAATAAGGAATTGAAGATTCAAAATAAACAAATATAAATAAAAGTAGTTACATGAACGAATAAATCATACGGGAATCATATTAGACAGTTTCATGACTTATATTAACACATGGCAAAATAATAATCATAGACCAATTATTATCTCTAATCAGGTTAAGACAGGCATTTCATATTATTCAATAAGCAGAACTTAAAGCATATGCTAGATATGTGATGTGCATAATTAACATTTTAATTCTTCATATTTAATTCAATTACATGATACATATTAATCTTGTGATGAGGATCAACATGCAAATAGACTGACAAATTATATAAGCTATTAAACACTAAGTAGATCAACTCAAGTTACTAGCTGAAAGTCAATTACTACTAAGTTCTCATGCAATCATTAATTAAACAAATCCAAACAAAGGATCTTCGATTAAGCCTAATTTAACGACCCATCCAGATCCATCTGGATGAATACATTACATTTCATTACATCGCAAGGTACTTGACCTCTATATGATACATTTTACAATCATTGCATTTGCTTTTAAAAAGACAAACTTTCATTACATCGAAAGTTGACGGCATGCATACCATTTCATAATATATCCAACTATAATTGACTTAATAATAATCTTGATGAACTCAACGACTTGAATGCAATGTCTTTTGAAATATGTCATGAATGACTCCAAGTAATATCTCTAAAATGAGCAAATGCACAGCGGAAGATTTCTTTAATACCTGAGAATAAACATGCTTTAAAGTGTCAACCAAAAGGTTAGTGAGTTCATTAGTTTATCATCAATATTCATTTCCATCATTTTTAATAGACCTCAAGATTTCATATTTTCATTTCTCATAAACATCATGCATGCATATAGCCATCTGCATAAAAATCATTCATATGGATTGAACACCTGGTAACCGACATTAACCATAATGCATAGAATATCCCCACAGACATCGTCGTCTGTATAATAATACTCTCGAAGTACTAAAGCCATCCATAGACATGAATGGGGGTTGTTAGGCCCAATAGATCTATCTTTAGGATTCGCGTCAATTAGGGGCCATTTTCCTAATTCTTAGGTTACCAGACTTGAAGGGCGATATTCGATTTCGATAATCCAACCATATAATGTAGTTTTTAATTACTTGTGTCTATTTCGTTAAACATTTATAAAAGCGCAAGTATTCACAGTCCCAAAAATATATATTACAAAAGCATTTAAAAAGGGAGCAAATGAAATTCACTATACTGTATTCCATATTAAAAATACATATTACGTCATGAACAAGTGCAAGGTTGGCCTCGGATTCACGAACTTATAATAATTGCATTTCTATTAAAACATATAATAGAAATATCATAATTTCATTTATTAATATATATTATTTATATATATTTTGTAGTTATATAAGATTTATACTAGATTTCTTTTAAAAACATATACTTTATGTTATGTCTTAAATTATATGTTATATATATTTATTTTGTATATGTATTTAAAGTGATTAATATAGTTTTATTATTATTAATATATATATATTTAGGATTATAAAAAAAATACTTAATTTGTTGTGTGTAAGTTTTTATATAAGTATTGTTAATATGATATATATATATATATATATATATATATATATATATATATATATATATATATATATATATATATATATATATATATATATATATATATATATTATATGGAATATTAATATAATTGTGGTATATTTAAAAAGTATGTTTTATGTACAAATATTTATTTGTTTAAAAAAATATAGTTTTGATATTAATGATTTACTAATAATAATAACTTTATTAAAAATGATAAGATTACAATAATAATGATATTGTTAATAATGATACTTTTGTTTAATAATAATAATAATAATAATAATAATAATAATAATAGTTATAAAAGTGATACTAATACTAATATTAATGAAAATAATGATAACTCGTATTATTTTCATAATAATAATAATAATCCTAATCATAATAATAATAATAATTATAATAATACGACTATTAGTGATAATAATAATAATATTCATACTTGTATTCATAATCCTAATAAATGAAAATTTGTATCATAATACTTATATTATTAATAATAATATTAATGATTAATATTCATAAAACTTAATAATAATAATAATAATTATAATACTTAATGATAATAATAATAATAATAACCATAACGATAAGTGTAATAATAACAATAATAATAATAATCATAATAACAATACAAATAATAATAATAATAATAATAATAATAATATTAATAATAATAATAATAATAATAATAATAGTAATAATAATAATAATAATAATAATAATAATAATAATAATAATAATAATAATAATAATAATAGTAATAGTAATAATAATCAATTTAAAAATTGAAAACTACCTCCAATATTCGGAATAAAAAAAATGCCTCAGCCGGGTCTCGAACCCGAGATCTCCTGCTAATCTGACACCCCTCCTAACCATCCCTCCATCTTTGTTTTTCAAAAATTATACTATCCTAATTTAAATATAACCCGTATTACTTGTCTCCCCTTTTCCTCTTCTGCTTCTTCCTCTAAATCAACTAAGGATCGAATCCAGTTTAATAGTTAACCAATACGTTAATTTAGGATTTATAATTGATACAGAAGTGACTAGTAAGTGATTATATTAAGTAAAACAAAAAAAAATTAAAGAAACAGAACTGAATTGGACTCTGATGAACACGAATGAACTCAACATCCAATCTCGAAATCTAGAGTGTTTTAGACCATGATCACAACATGAAAAAGGTTGAATTTATCTCCTAGAAACTCTCTGAACAATCAACTTGACTTGAAACATCAAAACGAACTCGAATTTGGTGATGAACAAAACGTTTGACTTTTTGAAAATTAGCTTTGACTCTAAAATTCGAACTTGATAGGAAAAATTGGACCTTGCAACTTCCAGATAGTTTATTTAGAGGATTTCTAACATAACTGCATTTAAGGATTTTAATATTTAATTCGAATTCGAGGTTTTGGAAAAATTAAACAAGAACAGAGGATACGTTTTTATTTTCTGGGTTTTTGGTTCTTAATTTTCGATTTGCAGAAGAGTAGAGCTTTATATAATGTTAGATATTAAATAATTGAAGCTTAATAAAGATGATTTGATCAATTTGTCTGCAATGCCATTTGATTTGGACTAGTAACGAAAATGGCGACAGAATATTTAATCAGATACATAAAATAAATAATTAGATGTCTAAATTCAACACTTCGTACATATGATACAGTTAAGTAATGAGTTTTAGTGATAAACACAAAATAAAATACAGTATGAGTGTGATTTAAAACTGATTTTAGGATCCTATGAGTATAATACGTATTTATCTATAATTATATACATATATATTAGTATTTATAAATATATTTATCCGTATATATATATATTTATATATATATATATATATATATATATATATATATATATATATATATATATATAACTATATTTTATATATATGTATATGTATTTTTATATATTTTTTATATATTATAATTATATATATATATGTAATTCGAAATTTTTAATATTATTAATGTTATTAAAAATACTAATACAATAATAAAATTATTAATAATAATATCGAATTATTAACAATTATATTAGTAATAATAATAATAATAATAATATCAAAATAATAAATAAGAATAATAATACAGATATAATAATGTTAGTAATGATAATGATTCTTAATGATAATGGTATTAATAATAAATAATAATACTAATATTAATTATAATAAAAATTATCATCTTATTACTAGCTATAATGATGGTGATATGAATAAAAATATAGTTTTTAGCATTCATAATAATAGTAATCATGATAATAACTAAAATTATAATTTTACTACTAATTATGATATCAATAATGATAACAATAATATTAGTAATAATAATATAACAAATTTCATATAGAGTAACATTAATAACACTGATATTAGTATTAATATTAATACCTATTTTAATAATAATAATGAAAGTAATAATAATAATATTAGTATAATAACAATATTTATCTTGTAATTATTTTGTATCTATATTAATAGTGCAATTTATTAATTATGTAATATTTGATAATTATATAGCATTTATACTTAATATTTATACATTTATATTTTAATAATTATAATTATTAATAAGAATCATATATATTTATTCTTTTTAATAATACTTAATTATTCTGTTTATTATTTTACATTTTTAATTCAAATGATTAAAATGTATTCTATTAACTCAAATTATAATATATACACTTATGTTTATATTTATATATATCTATATATATTTATTTACATATTTATTTACACGCAATTGTTCGTGAATCGTCGAGAATAGTCAAAGGGTAATTGATTACATGAATAAAATTTCAAAATTTTTTAGACTCAACATTACAGAGTTTTCTTATTGTGTTGAAATCACATAAAGATTAAGTTTAAATTTGGTCAGAAATTTCCGGGTCGTCACAGTACCTACCCGTTAAAGAAATTTCGTCCCGAAATTTGATTGGGATCGTCATGGCTGACAATAGGTATGTTTTTATGACGAATATGAATTGATAAATATAGTTTTATCACTATTGATTAATATAGATAAAATGATTCAATTATGTGAAGCGTACGAGTGAAGCTGTCACAAAATATTGAGATGGATTTTTAACTTTTGACGTAGTCGCGGTGGATTTTCCAAATTTAAAGGAATTTAGCGGAAATCTTCGTAATAAGATTTGGTTCTTCGGTAATTAAAGATATTAGGATCTTCTTTGGTTAAATGCAATAATCTGTTTCGATTGCTCTGTCGGATATTTCACTATATAATCCATTCCCTTCGTTTCCTTATTTCCACAGCTCATACCTTCTATTCTTCCTCCCTCAATACATATTTTAAAGTATGCTCCATCGGGTTCTAATTCTTGATATACTCCTAACTTTCATATCTGTCATTCTTCTTTTTCATCTGCCACCGGAAGAATCTATTTACTTCCACTATACTCTTGGTTTTATAGTGTTTTTACTTCTTCCGTGTCTTTATATTGCTATATGCATCGATATACACAGTTTGTAATTTCTGAGTTGTTGTTGGGTTTTATATCTTCCCTTATATCTTGAAGCTTCATGCTTTTGTTTTCTTCCCGACTTAGAGTAAAGTGATTTGGACGTCTCGGTTTCGTAGATTAAATCCTTAAATTTCGAATGATCATGGCTAACGTTCAAAGAAAGAACTGGTAATAGCATGATCTGACTTGTTAAATTACCAGAGAATTAAGAGTAGATAGAACTATCAAGAAATTATGTTCTTGATATGTTTATAGATTAGATAGAATGTAAGAGTCGTGTAACATGGCACATAATGACGTTATGGTCTGTGAATCATCATGTTTCATTAGAACTTCAGCATGACTTACTGTAATATAATCAAGATTGATCAAATGTCATTATATTATACTAACTCATGCTTCAGTTCCCAACATTACTTCAAAAACATTCATATTTTAAATTCGAATTTTTCAGAATTTAGAAACTAAAACAGTTTACTTTCTGATGTAACACTGATATCGCAAGGAGATAAATGATTTCAGATAAGAATAGTTATGAAAATATCTTCAGACATATCGAGGATATTTATAATGAAAGATTCGATGATATCTTAGAATTTATAATAACGAAGAATGATGAAGAAGATTTGTCCGCAATGGTTTAGAATCAGGAGTAAGGTATTCGTTAAAGACTTCAGCAGACACTGAATTATTTGGATTCTTTGAAGGCAGGTTTAGTCCTTGTGATTTGTCTACAGTCCCCTTCAAGGTTTGCTCTATCCGTTTTTCAGTTCCAACTTTTCTAAGCTTTACCAACATACTATTCTTTATCATCAAACCTTCGACGGTTAAGATCATTTACAGTTTTCTACACTTTCTGCTGCTTCATTCAGCTTTCTCAAAATTTGGAGTATTGATTCGTAGACTGGGTGCTTTTCAGAATTTCGGAATGGAAGTTCATAATTATAAGAGATAAATGTTATATGTAGAAACACTGCGAGATTCAAAATACTGATTTCTGATTTCCAATAATTGGTATGGCAATTCTTGTTACAAAATGCGGATGAGTATATGATAGGGTTTTAATGAACAAATATAATGTTTTTTTCGGAGAGACTCAAGCCAATGAGTAATGAAGTTGTTTGTAAGTTTACTCTTAATGTGGTGGGATATAAACGGTTCCCCGGTAACGATGAAGAAGGGCGAACTTATGTATCAAAGTTATAATAGAGTTTATTCGAATGAAAAGTCGAAATTGATTTGCTGAAGCTGTGACAAAATTGGCTGCTTTGGAAAGGGATTGCAAAGTTATTTTCGGTAATAACAACGCCAAAGGAGCTAGCACAGATACGTGTTAAACGTTTACTCAGGTTCCGAGTGTTTTCAGGTGCATAACTATATGTATCAATCTTTTCTTCCGTAGATGAAGTGAGGATGGTTCATCCTCTAGATTGAGGTGTTTTCAAGAATCATGAAAAGTTTGAACGCAGATTGTAATCGTCAAGAAACAACTGAGGTTTGAGATGAAATCAAGTGGCAAACTTGAAGAAATATTTAGTTTAATATGTTATAATCAATATTTTAATTCATTTTAATTGTCCAATGTTAGTAGTCCACAGTTAGTAATTCAATAATTCATATATAGTTTAATATATAATATTCTAATTAATTAATACGTATCGTGACCCATTGTATACATGTCTCATACTCTATCATAACTCAAAGTATATATATTATTTTAGAATCAACCTCAACCCTGTATAGCTAACTCGATCATTACTGCATATAGAGTGTCTATGGTTATTCCAAATAATATATATAGATGACGTCGATATGATATGTCAAAACATTGTATACGTGTCCTGATTTATCCAATGATATTTAAAGTGCGTAAAGTAAATAATAGAATTTAAATGACGATAAGTAAAATTGTGAGAATTAAAATTGCGATAATTAAATTGCGATAAATAAATGTAATCAGGAATTAACAGTTAGCTAGGAACAGTTAGCTAGAATTTTGTTAGCGTGGATTCTTAACAAAATTTCTCATAGTTAATTTGTTTGTTTCTAACAAATTTTATTTTTGTCCAATGTTTTCTTCATTATGCCACTTGTTGGATTCTGATAAGTCAAAATCCAAATATGAAATTGAATGAAAATGGTTATTCTGTGGTGAACGAATTCGTATATCTGTGGATGTAAGTAGGATAGTAAATGACGGTTGAATCAGATTCGAAGAATGTACAATGTAACTTATTAATGTGAAATCTAAATATTCCTCGGGTATTACCTACCCGTTAAAATATTTTCACCATTAACAGTTTGTACGAAAGAATTTTCAATTACAATCTTTATGAAAATATATATACATATATATTTTCTTCAGATGTAATCATGGATTTAATGAGTTAATATGATATTAATCTCATTTGGTTTATCGTTATAACCAGAATACATAATCTCTAAAACATTAGAAATTATATAATCGTCAAGTAGAATGAAGATAAATGATGTAGAACGATACGTAGAACGATGATTATACTCAAAGTACAGAATGAGATGTTAAGGCATGGATTGTTGATGGTACTGGTGCTGTTATTGATGGTACTGTTGGTGCCAGTGATGTTGATGATGCTGGTAAGTTTTGCACCATATTCTCCAAATCGATTACTCAAGCGCGAAGCTCGTTGACTTCTTCCATTATTCCGGGATGATTGTCAGTTGGAATGAGCGGATGAATAAGATTTAGAATTGTGGATAGAATATAATCGTTACGAGCTACCCTGGAAATGAGGCTAAAAAAGGTGTTTCGAATAGGTTCGCCAGTAAGTGCTTCAGGTTCCTCGCCAAGACGTGAATTCGGTTGGTGGAAAGGATCGCCTACTTCTCGTCTTCATTGATTAAGTTGACTACGAACTCATCCCCAATTCATCCAGAATTGATGATGGCTAATTGGTTGATCCATTCCGGTCACACTGCTCTCGGAGCTCGAGTGAACCCCATATCGGAATCCGAGGGACTTGAACTAGTGGCGAGTTCCATTTCGTACGATTGAATAAAGAATTTTTCGATATGAATTGATTTTCGGCTATCGGATGGTATTCTAATTATATAGAATATCGATATATACAGAACAAAAGATTTTGTAGATTACGGAGAAATTTGCGGAATATGTCAGGCAAAATTTACAGTAACAGATACGCTAAGATATGAATTTTGTCTATACACTATTCATGCAGTCGATGCAGTAAAACTTGTCTAGACTAAGATTATTAAGCAGATAATTCTCTAAGAATGATAAGCAGGTAATTTTTGACAAGAAATGATAAGCAAAACTTTTGACATGCAGACACGGTCGAAGTCCAGACTCACTAATGCATCCGAACGACTATCAGTTAGACACACTAATGTAAGACCTGGTTCGCTAAGACCACCGCTCTGATACCAACTTTAACGACCCGTCCTGATCCATCTGGACGAATACATTACATTTGGTTACATCGCGAGGTATTTGACTGAAATGTCCCGTTCTTATTGATTAAAAACATTCCATATTAATTGATTTCGTTGCGAGGTTTTGACCTCTATATGAGACGTTTTTCAAAGACTGCATTCATTTTTAAAACAAACCATAACCTTTATTTCATAAATAAAGGTTTAAAAAGCTTTACGTAGATTATCAAATAATGATAATCTAAAATATCTTGTTTACACACGACCATTACATAATGGTTTACAATACAAATATGTTACATCGAAATCAGTTTCTTGAATGCAATTTTTACACAATATCATACAAACATGGACTCCAAATCTTGTCCTTATTTTAGTATGCAACAGCGGAAGCTCTTAGTATTCACCTGCGAATAAACATGCTTTAAACGTCAACAAAAATGTTGATGAGTTATAGGTTTAACCTATATATATCAAATCGTAACAATAGACCACAAGATTTCATATTTCAATACACATCCCATACATAGAGATAAAAATCATTCATATGGTGAACACCTGGTAACCGACATTAACAAGATGCATATATATAAGAATATCCCCATCATTCCGGGACACCCTTCGGATATGATATAAAATTCGAAGTACTAAAGCATCCGGTACTTTGGATGGGGTTTGTTAGGCCCAATAGATCTATCTTTAGGATTCGCGTCAATTAGGGTGGCTGTTCCCTAATTCTTAGATTACCAGACTTAATAAAAAGGGGCATATTCGATTTCGATAATTCAACCATAGAATGTAGTTTCACATACTTGTGTCTATTTTGTAAATCATTTATAAAACCTGCATGTATTCTCATCCCAAAAATATTAGATTTTAAAAGTGGGACTATAACTCACTTTCACAGATTTTTACTTCGTCGGGAAGTAAGACTTGGCCACTGGTTGATTCACGAACCTATAACAATATATACATATATATCAAAGTATGTTCAAAATATATTTACAACACTTTTAATATATTTTGATGTTTTAAGTTTATTAAGTCAGCTGTCCTCGTTAGTAACCTACAACTAGTTGTCCACAGTTAGATGTACAGAAATAAATCGATAAATATTATCTTGAATCAATCCACGACCCAGTGTATACGTATCTCAGTATTGATCACAACTCAAACTATATATATTTTGGAATCAACCTCAACCCTGTATAGCTAACTCCAACATTCACATATAGAGTGTCTATGGTTGTTCCGAAATATATATAGATGTGTCGACATGATAGGTCGAAACATTGTATACATGTCTATGGTATCTCAAGATTACATAATATACAATACAAGTTGATTAAGTTATGGTTGGAATAGATTTGTTACCAATTTTCACGTAGCTAAAATGAGAAAAATTATCCAATCTTGTTTTACCCATAACTTCTTCATTTTAAATCCGTTTTGAGTGAATCAATTTGCTATGGTTTTATATTGAACTCTATTTTATGAATCTAAACAGAAAAAGAATAGGTTTGTAGTCGGAAAAATAAGTTACAAGTTGTTTTTGTAAAGGTAGTCATTTCAGTCGAAAGAACGACGTCTAGATGACCATTTTAGAAAACATACTTCCACTTTGAGTTTAACCATAATTTTTGGATATAGTTTCACGTTCATAATAAAAATAATTTTCTCAGAATAACAACTTTTAAATCAAATTTTATCATAGTTTTTAATTAACTAACCCAAAACAGCCCGCGGTGTTACTACGACGGCGTAAATCCGGTTTTACGGTATTTTTCGTGTTTCCAGGTTTTAAATCATTAAGTTAGCATATCATATAGATATAGAACATATGTTTAGTTGATTTTAAAAGTTAAGTTAGAAGGATTAACTTTTATTTGCGAACAAGTTTAGAATTAACTAAACTATGTTCTAGTGATTACAAGTTTAAACCTTCGAATAAGATAGCTTTATATGTATGAATCGAATGATGTTATGAACATCATTACTACCTCAAGTTCCTTGGATAAACCTACTGGAAATGAGAAAAATAGATCTAGCTTCAAAGGATCCTTGGATGGCTTGAAAGTTCTTGAAGCAGAATCATGACACGAAAACAATTTCAAGTAAGATTTCCACTCGAAATAAGATTGTTATAGTTATAGAAATTGAATTAAAGTTTGAATATGATTATTACCTTGTATTAGAAATATAACCTACTGTAAGTAACAAAGGTTTCTTGATCTTGGATGATTACTTGGAATGGATTTAGAAAACTTGGAAGTAAACTTGCAATCTTGGAAGTATTCTTGATTTTATGAAACTAGAACTTTTGGAATTTATGAAGAACACTTAGAACTTGAAGATAGAACTTGAGAGAGATCAATTAGATGAAGAAAATTGAAGAATGAAAGTGTTTGTAGGTGTTTTTGGTCGTTGGTGTATGGATTAGATATAAAGGATATGTAATTTTGTTTTCATGTAAATAAGTCATGAATGATTACTCATATTTTTGTAATTTTATGAGATATTTCATGCTAGTTGCCAAATTATGGTTCCCACATGTGTTAGGTGACTCACATGGGCTGCTAAGAGCTGATCATTGGAGTGTATATACTAATAGTACATACATCTAAAAGCTGTGTATTGTACGAGTACGAATACGGGTGCATACGAGTAGAATTGTTGATGAAACTGAACGAGGATGTAATTGTAAGTATTTTTGTTAAGTAGAAGTATTTTGATAAGTGTCTTGAAGTCTTTCAAAAGTGTATGAATACATATTAAAACACTACATGTATATACATTTTAACTGAGTCGTTAAGTCATCGTTAGTCGTTACATGTAAATGTTGTTTTGAAACCTTTAGGTTAACGATCTTGTTGAATGTTGTTAACCCATTGTTTATTATAACAAATGAGATGTTAAATTGTTATATTATCATGATATTATGATATATAATATATCTTAGTATGATGTATATACAGTTAAATGTCGTTACAACGATAATCGTTACATATATGTCTCGTTTCGAAATCATTAAGTTAGTAGTCTTATTTTTACATATGTATTTCATTGTTAATACACTTAATAATATATTTACTTATCATTTAACATAATTAACCAAGTGTATCAATATCTTAATATGATTCGTATGTACCTAGTAAGACGTTGTTATAACGATAATCGTTATATATATCGTTTTCGAGTTACTTAAATTAATAGTCTCATTTTTATGTATATAACTCATTGTTAATATACCTAATGAGATACATAATTATAATAAAATCATGTTAACTATATATATATAACCATATATATGTCATCGTATAGTTTTTACAAGTTTTAACGTTCGTGAATCACCGGTCAACTTGGGTGGTCAATTGTCTATATGAAACCTATTTCAATTAATCAAGTCTTAACAAGTTTGATTACTTAACATGTTGGAAACACTTAATTATGTAAATAACAATTTCATTTAATATATATATAAACATGGAAAAGTTCGGGTCACTACAGTACCTACCCGTTAAATAAATTTCGTCCCGAAATTTTAAGCAGTTGGAGGTGTTGACGTATCTTCTGGAAATAAATGCGGGTATTTCTTCTTCATCTGATCTTCTCGTTCCCAGGTGAACTCGGGTCCTCTACGTGCATTCCATCGAACTTTAACAATCGGTATCTTATTTTGTTTAAGTCTCTTAACCTCACGATACATTCTTTCGACGGGTTCTTCAATGAATTGAAGTTTTTCATTGATTTGGATTTCGTCCAATGGAATAGTGAGATCTTCTTTAGCAAAACATTTCTTCAAATTTGAGACGTGGAAAGTGTTATGTATAGCCTCGAGTTGTTGAGGTAGCTCCAGTTGGTAAGCTACTGGTCTGACACGATCTATAATCTTGAATGGTCCAATGTACCTTGGATTTAGTTTCCCCCGTTTACCAAATCGAACAACGCCTTTCCAAGGTGAAACCTTAAGCATGACCATTTCTCCAATTTCAAACTCTATATCTTTTCTTTTACGGTCCGCGTAGCTCTTTTGTCGACTCTGGGCGGTTTTCAATCTTTGTTGAATTTGGATGATTTTCTCAGTAGTTTCTTGTATTATCTCTGGACCCGTAATCTGTCTATCCCCCACTTCACTCCAACAAATTGGAGACCTGCACTTTCTACCATAAAGTGCTTTAAACGGCGTCATCTCAATGCTTGAATGGTAGCTGTTGTTGTAGGAAAATTCTGCTAACGGTAGATTTTGATCCCAACTGTTTCCGAAATCAATAACACATGCTCGTAGCATGTCTTCAAGCGTTTGTATCATCCTTTCGCTCTGTCCATCAGTTTGTGGATGATAGGCAGTACTCATGTCTAGACGAGTTCCTAATCCTTGTTGTAATGTCTGCCAGAATCTTGAAATAAATCTGCCATCCCTATCAGAGATAATAGAGATTGGTATTCCATGTCTGGAGACGACTTCCTTCAAATACAGTCGTGCTAACTTCTCCATCTTGTCATCTTCTCTTATTGGCAGGAAGTGTGCTGATTTGGTGAGACGATCAACTATTACCCAAATAGTATCAAAACCACTTGCAGTCCTTGGCAATTTAGTGATGAAATCCATGGTAATATTTTCCCATTTCCATTCCGGGATTTCGGGTTATTGAAGTAGACCTGATGGTTTCTGATGCTCAGCTTTGACCTTAGAACACGTCAAAAATTCTCCTACGTATTTAGCAACATCGGCTTTCATACCTGGCCACCAAAAATGTTTCTTGAGATCCTTGTACATCTTCCCCGTTCCAGGATGTATTGAGTATCTGGTTTTATGAGCTTCTCTAAGTACCATTTCTCTCATATCTCCAAATTTTGGTACCCAAATTCTTTCAGCCCTACACCGGGTTCCGTCTTCCCAAATATTAAGATGCTTCTCCGATCCTTTGGGTATTTCATCCTTTAAATTTCCCTCTTTTAAAACTCCTTGTTGCGCCTCCTTTATTTGAGTAGTAAGGTTAGTGTGAATCATTATATTCATAGATTTTACTCGAATGAGTTCTCTGTCCTTTCTACTCAAGGCGTCGGCTACCACATTTGCCTTCCCCGGGTGGTAACGAATCTCAAAGTCGTAATCATTCAACAATTCAATCCACCTACGCTGCCTCATATTCAGTTGTTTCTGATTAAATATGTGTTGAAGACTTTTGTGGTCGGTATATATAATACTTTTGACCCCATATAAGTAGTGCCTCCAAGTATTTAATGCAAAAACAACCGCGCCTAATTCCAAATCATGCGTCGTATAATTTTGCTCGTGAATCTTCAATTGTCTAGACGCATAAGCAATCACCTTCATCCGTTGCATTATTACACAACCGAGACCTTGCTTTGATGCGTCACAATAAATCACAAAATCATCATTCCCTTCAGGCAATGACAATATAGGTGTCGTAGTTAGCTTTTTCTTTAATAATTGAAACGCCTTTTCTTGTTCATCCTTCCATTCAAATTTCTTCCCTTTATGCGTTAATGCAGTCAAGGGTTTTGCTATTTTGGAGAAATCTTGGATGAATCTTCTGTAGTAACCAGCCAATCCTAAAAATTGACGTATATGCTTCGGAGTTTTTGGGGTTTCCCACTTTTCAACGGTTTTGATCTTTGCCGGGTCTACCTGGATACCTTCTTTGTTCACTATGTGACCGAGGAATTGAACTTCTTCCAACCAAAATGCACACTTTGAAAACTTAGCGTACAGTTTTTCTTTCCTCAATACTTCTAGCACTTTTCTCAAATGTTCTTCGTGCTCTTGATCATTCTTTGAGTAAATAAGTATGTCATCGATGAAAACAATGACAAACTTGTCAAGATATGGCACACACACTCGGTTCATAAGGTCCATGAACACAGCTGGTGCGTTAGTCAATCCAAACGGCATAACCATAAACTCGTAATGACCATAACGCGTCCTAAAAGCAGTTTTTGGAATATCAACCTCCTTTACTCGCATTTGATGATATCCAGAACGTAAATCGATCTTCGAATAAACCAACGATCCTTGTAGTTGATCAAATAAGTCGTCAATTCTTGGCAGTGGATAACGGTTTTTGATGGTAAGTTTGTTCAACTCTCTGTAGTCAATACACAACCTAAATGTACCATCCTTCTTCTTGACAAACAAAACAGGAGCTCCCCATGGTGATGTGCTTGGTCAAATGAAACCACGTTCTAATAGTTCTTGCAGTTGGCTTTGAAGTTCTTTCATCTCGCTGGGTACGAGTCTATAAGGAGCACGAGCTATTGGTGTAGCTCCTGGTACAAGATCTATTTGAAATTCAACAGATCGATGTGGAGGTAGTCCCGGTAATTCTTTCGGAAATACATCGGGAAATTCTTTTACGACGGAAACATCATTGATGCTCTTTTCTTCAGTTTGTACTTTCTCGACGTGTGCTAGAACAGCATAGCAACCTTTTCTTATTAGTTTTTGTGCCTTCAAATTACTAATAAGATGTAGCTTCATGTTGCCCTTTTCTCCGTACACCATTAAGGGTTCTCCTTCTTCTCGTACAATGCGAATTGCATTTTTATAACATACGATCTCTGCTTTCACCTACTTCAGCCAGTCCATGCCAACTATTACATCAAAACTCCCTAACTCTACTGGTATCAAATCAATCTTAAATATTTCGCTACCCAGTTTAATTTCTCGATTCCGGCATATATTATCTGCTGAAATTAACTTACCGTTTGCTAATTCGAGTAAAAATTTACTATCCAACGGCGTCAATGGACAACTTAATTTAGCATAAAAATCTCTACTCATATAGCTTCTATCCGCACCCGAATCAAATAAAACGTAAGCCGATTTATTGTCAATAAGAAACGTACCCGTAACAAGCTCCGGGTCTTCCTGTGCCTCTGCCGCATTAATATTGAAAACTCTTCCGCGGCCTTGTCCATTCGTGTTCTCCTGGTTCGGGCAATTTCTAATAATGTGGCCTGGTTTTCCACATTTATAACAATCTACATTGGCATAACTTGCTCCGAAACTACTTGCTCTGCCATTACTCGTTCCGACACCATTTGTTCCTTTCGTTGTGTTAACTCCTGGTCCATAGACCTCACACTTCGCCGCGCTATGACCATTTCTTTTACACTTGTTGCAAAATTTGGTGCAGAACCCCGAGTGATACTTTTCACACCTTTGGCGTAGCTGCTTCTGATTGTTGTTGTTGCGGTTGTTATTGTTGTTGGGATGATTGTTGTAGTTGTTGTTGTTGTTGTTGTTGTTGTTGTTGGGCCATTTGTTGTAGTTGCGATTGATGTTGCGATTGTTGGGATAATTGTTGCGATTATTATTGTAATTGCTGTTGTTGTTGTATTGGTGATTCTTATCACCGTTTTCCTCCCACTTTCTTTTGACTTGCTTCACATTGGCCTCTTCAGCCGTCTGTTCTTTAATTCTTTCCTCAATCTGGTTCACTAGTTTGTGAGCCATTCTACATACCTGTTGTATGGAGGCGGGCTCGTGTGAACTTATATCTTCTTGGATTCTTTCCGGTAATCCTTTCACAAATGCGTCAATCTTCTCTTCCTCATCTTCGAACGCTCCCGGACACAATAGGCACAATTCTGTGAATCGTCTTTCGTACGTGGTAATATCAAATCCTTGGGTTCGTAACCCTCTAATGCTGACCACGGTAGTGCGTACGCATCATCTTGTCCCACTTGCTCTAGATAGGTATTCCACCATGTTAACACAGAACCTGTGAAGGTATGCGTAGTGTACTTCACTTTGTCCTCTTCAGTACACTTACTTATGGCAAACACCGATTCGACCTTCTCGGTCCACCGTTTCAATCCGATCGGTCCTTCGGTTCTATCAAATTCCAAAGGTTTGCAGGCAGTGAATTCTTTGTAGGTTCATCCTACACGATTTCCTGTACTGCTAGATCCAAGGTAATTGTTGGTATGTAGCGCAGCCTGTACTGCGGCTATGTTTGAAGCTAGAAAAGTACGGAATTCCTCTTCATTCATATTCACGGTGTGTCGAGTAGTCGGTGCCATTTCCTTCAAAATATTCAAATGGAACAAGTTAATCATACAGAATATTAAGAGTAGTTAATAGTATTTCGTAGCATAATATGAACTCATTTATAAAAGCTTTTTCTTCATATTAGCGTTTTATAAGTTTAAATTCGGGTAGTACCTACCCGTTAAGTTCATACTTAGTAGCTAATATACAATTCAACTACTACAATTCTATATGAAAAACTGATTATAATAATATTTCGCGTTCAAACTTTTATACAATATTTTACAAAATTACAATACCGCTTATTTTACATAAAGCATGAAATATAGCGCACAATAACTTTGATACAAGATAGTTGTGAACATAATTCTAGCTAGTACACAAGTCGTTCAGCAAAGGCAATAAAGACACGTAATTCATACGTCCAGAAACAAGTCATACATTCTGGTTTTACTAGGACTACTTCCCATCCTTGGTCTTGTGGAACATAACCATTATGGCCGTTGATAAGACAGCGTGTTGTAACGTCGTCAAAGGGACGAGGGTTACGTAATGACCAACAGTCTTGTAATAACCTAAAAACCTCATTTCTTACCCCAATTACCGACTCCGTCACTTGTGGGAACGTTTTGTTTAATAGTTGTAGCCCGATGTTCTTTTTCTCACCTTGGTGAGAAGCGAACATTACTAACCCGTAAGCATAGCATGCTTCTTTATGTTGCATGTTAGCCGCTTTTTCTAAATCATGAAGTCCTATATTCGGATACATTGAGTCAAAATAATTTCTTAACCCGTTGCGTAAAATAGCATTTGGGTTCCCCGCAATATATGCGTCAAAGTAAACACATCGTAACTTATGGGTTTTCCAATGTGATATCCCCCATCTTTCAAACGAAAGTCTCTTATAAACCAAGACATTCTTGGAACGTTCTTCGAATGTCTTACAAACTGATTTTACCTTAAATAGTTGTGCCGAGGAATTCTAACCGACTCTAGACAAGATTTCATCAATCATGTCTCCGGGTAGGTCTCTTAAAATATTGGGTTGTCTATCCATTTTGTGTTTTTAAACTGTAAAATAGACAAGAGTTAGATTCATAAAAAAAAATTACTTATTAATACAAGCAGTTTTTACATATATCATAAAGCATAAGCACACTATATTATATATATTACACCACACGAATACAACTATCTTATTCCGACTCGCTCATTTCTTCTTCTTCGGTTTTGGTTCGTTTTTCCAAGTTTCTAGGGATATATGATGTTCCCCTAATATGAGCCGTCGTTTTCCACATTGGTTTAGAAAAACCTGGTGGTTTAGAGGTTCCCGGGTCATTGTTACAACTTAAGGGCTTCGGGGGTTGACGATACATATAAAGTTCATTGGGGTTGGAATTAGATTTCTCTATTTTTATGCCCTTTCCCTTATTATTTTCTTTTGCCTTTTTAAATTCAGTTGGGGTAATTTCTATAACATCATCGGAATTCTCGTCGGAATCCGATTCATCGGAGAATTGATAATCCTCCCAATATTTTGCTTCCTTGGCGGAAACACCATTGACCATAATTAACCTTGGTCGGTTGGTTGAGGATTTTCTTTTACTTAACCGTTTTATTATTTCCCCCACCGGTTCTATTTCCTCCTCCGGTTCCTCCTCTTCTGGTTCCTCCTCTTCCGGTTCTGATTCTTCTTCCGGTTCCGACTCTTCTTCCGGTTCCTCTTCGGGAACTTGTGAATCAGTCCACGAATTATTCCAATTTACATTTGACTCTTAATTATTATTAGGTGAGTCAATGGGACTTGTTCTAGAGGTAGACATCTATCACATAATATCAAACGCGTTAAGAGATTAATATATCACATAATATTCACATGTTAAAAATATATTGTTTCCAACAAAATTTGTTAAGCAATCATTTTTCAAGTAAACACGGTCGAAGTCCAGACTCACTAATGCATCCTAACAAACTCGATAAGACACACTAATTCAAAATTCTAGTTCTCTAAGACCAACGCTCGGATACCAACTGAAATGTCCCGTTCTTATTGATTAAAAACGTTCCATATTAATTGATTTCGTTGCGAGGTTTTGACCTCTATATGAGACGTTTTTCAAAGACTGCATTCATTTTTAAAACAAACCATAACCTTTATTTCATAAATAAAGGTTTAAAAAGCTTTACGTAGATTATCAAATAATGATAATCTAAAATATCATGTTTACACGCGACCATTACATAATGGTTTACAATACAAATATGTTACATCGAAATCAGTTTCTTGAATGCAGTTTTTACACAATATTATACAAACATGGACTCCAAATCGTGTCCTTATTTTAGTATGCAACAGTGGAAGCTCTTAGTATTCACCTGAGAATAAACATGCTTTAAACGTCAACAAAAATGTTGGTGAGTTATAGGTTTAACCAATATATATCAAATCGTAACAATAGACCACAAGATTTCATATTTCAATACACATCCCATACATAGAGATAAAAATCATTCATATGGTGAACACCTGGTAACCGACATTAACAAGATGCATATATATAAGAATATCCCCATCATTCCGGGACACCCTTCGGATATGATATAAATTTCGAAGTACTAAAGCATCCGGTACTTTGGATGGGGTTTGTTAGGCCCAATAGATCTATCTTTAGGATTCGCGTCAATTAGGGTGTCTGTTCCCTAATTATTAGATTACCAGACTTAATAAAAAGAGGCATATTCGATTTCAATAATTCAACCATAGAATGTAGTTTCACGTACTTGTGTCTATTTTGTAAATCATTTATAAAAGCTGCATGTATTCTCATCCCAAAAATATTAGATTTTAAAAGTGGGACTATAACTCACTTTGATAGATTTTTACTTCGTCGGGAAGTAAGACTTAGCCACTGGTTGATTCACGAACCTATAACAAATATGTACATATATATCAAAGTATGTTCAAAATATATTTACAACACTTTTAATATATTTTGATGTTTTAAGTTTATTAAGTCAGCTGTCCTCGTTAGTAACCTACAACTAGTTGTCCACAGTTATATGTACAGAAATAAATCGATAAATATTATCTTGAATCAATCCACGACCCAGTGTATACATATCTCAGTATTGATCACAACTCAAACTATATATATTTTGGAATCAACCTCAACCCTGTAAAGCTAACTCCAACATTCACATATAGAGTGTCTATGGTTATTCCGAAATATATATAGATGTGTCGAAATGATAGGTCAAAACATTGTATACGTGTCTATGGTATCTCAAGATTACATAATATACAATACAAGTTGATTAAGTTATGGTTGGAATAGATTTGTTACCAATTTTCACGTAGCTAAAATAAGAAAAATTATCCAATCTTGTTTTACCCATAACTTCTTCATTTTAAATCCGTTTTGAGTGAATCAAATTGCTATGGTTTCATATTGAACTCTATTTTATGAATATAAACAGAAAAAGTATAGGTTTATAGTTGGAAAAATAAGTTACAAGTCGTTTTTGTAAAGGTAGTCATTTTAGTCGAAAGAACGACGTCTAGATGACCATTTTAGAAAACATACTTCAACTTTGAGTTTAACCATGATTTTTGGATATAGTTTCATGTTCATAATAAAAATCATTTTCCCAGAATAACAACTTTTAAATCAAAGTTTATCATAGTTTTTAATTAACTAACCCAAAACAGCCCGCGGTGTTACTACGACGGCGTAAATCCAGTTTTACGGTGTTTTTTGTGTTTCCAGGTTTTAAATCATTAAGTTAGCATATCATATAGATATAGAACATGTGTTTAGTTGATTTTAAAAGTCAAGTTAGAAGGATTAACTTTTATTTGCGAACAAGTTTAGAATTAACTAAACTATGTTCTAGTGATTACAAGTTTAAACCTTCGAATAAGATAGCTTTATATGTATGAATCGAATGATGTTATGAACATCATTACTACCTCAAGTTCCTTTCTTTAAACCTACTGGAAATGAGAAAAATAGATCTAGCTTCAAAGGATCCTTGGATGGCTTGAAAGTTTTTGAAGCAGAATCATGACACGAAAACAATTTCAAGTAAGATTTCCACTCGAAATAAGATTGTTATAGTTATAGAAATTGAATTAAAGTTTGAATATGATTATTACCTTGTATTAGAAAGATAACCTACTGTAAGTAATAAAGGTTTCTTGATCTTGGATGATTACTTGGAATGGATTTAGAAAACTTGGAAGAAAACTTGCAATCTTGGAAGTATTCTTGATTTTATGAAACTAGAACTTTTGGAATTTATGAAGAACACTTAGAACTTGAAGATAAAACTTTAGAGAGATCAATTAGATGAAGAAAATTGAAGAATGAAAGTGTTTGTAGGTGTTTTTGGTCGTTGGTGTATGGATTAGATATAAAGGATATGTAATTTTGTTTTCATGTAAATAAGTCATGAATGATTACTCATATTTTTGTAATTTTATGAGATATTTCATGCTAGTTGCCAAATGATGGTTCCCACATATGTTAGGTGACTCACATGGGCTGCTAAGAGCTGATCATTGGAGTGTATATACCAATAGTACATACATCTAAAAGCTGTGTATTGTACGAGTACGAATACGGGTGCATACGAGTAGATTTGTTGATGAAACTGAACGAGGATGTAATTGTAAGAATTTTTGTTAAGTAGAAGTATTTTGATAAGTGTCTTGAAGTCTTTCAAAAGTGTATGTATACATATTAAAACACTACATGTAAATACATTTTAACTGAGTCGTTAAGTCATTGTTAGTCGTTACATGTAAATGTTGTTTTGAAACCTTTAGGTTAACGATCTTGTTAAATGTTGTTAACCCAATGTTTATAATATCAAATGAGATTTTAAATTATTATATTATCATGATATTATGATGTACGAATATCTCTTAATATGATCTATATACATTAAATGTCGTTACAACGATAATCGTTACATATATGTCTCGTTTCAAAATCATTAAGTTAGTAGTCTTATTTTTACATATGTAGTTCATTGTTAATACACTTAATGATATATTTACTTATCATTTAACATAATTAACCAAGTGTATCAATATCTTAATATGATTCATATGTACCTAGTAAGACGTTATAACGATAATCGTTATATATATCGTTTTCGAGTTTCTTAATTTAATAGTCTCATTTTTATGTATATAACTCATTGTTAAAATACCTAATGAGATACATACTTATAATAAAATCATTTTAACTATATATATAACCATATATATGTCATCGTATAGTTTTTACAAGTTTTAACGTTCGTGAATCACCGATCAACTTGGGTGGTCATTTGTCTATATGAAACCTATTCTAATTAATCAAGTCTTAATAAGTTTGATTGCTTAACATGTTGGCAACACTTAATCATGTAAATATCAATTTCATTTAATATATATAAACATGGAAAAGTTCGGGTCAATTAGGGTGTATGTTCCCTAATTCTTAGATTACCAGACTTAATAAAAAGGGGCATATTCGATTTCAATAATTCAACCATAGAATGTAGTTTCACGTACTTGTGTCTATTTTATAAATCATTTATAAAACCTGCATGTATTCTCATCCCAAAAATATTAGATTTTAAAAGTGGGACTATAACTCACTTTCACAGATTTTTACATGATTAAGTGTTTCCAACATGTTAAGCAATCAAACTTGTTAAGACTTGATTAATTGAAATAGGTTTCATATAGACAATTGACCACCCAAGTTGACCGGTGATTCACGAACGTTAAAACTTGTAAAAACTATACGATGACATATATATGGTTATATATATAGTTAACATGATTTTATTATAATTATGTATCTCATTAGGTATATTAACAATGAGTTATATACATAAAAATGAGACTATTAATTTAAGTAACTCGAAAACGATATATATAACGATTATCGTTATAACAACGTCTTACTAGGTACATACGAATCATATTAAGATATTGATACACTTGGTTAATTATGTTAAATGATAAGTAAATATATTATTAAGTGTATTAACAATGAAATACATATGTAAAAATAAGACTACTAACTTAATGATTTTGAAACGAGACATATATGTAACGATTATCGTTGTAACGACATTTAACTGTATATACATCATACTAAGATATATTATATATCATAATATCATGATAATATAACAATTTAACATCTCATTTGTTATAATAAACAATGAGTTAACAACATTCAACAAGATCGTTAACCTAAAGGTTTCAAAACAACATTTACATGTAACGACTAACGATGACTTAAAGACTCAGTTAAAATGTATATACATGTAGTGTTTTAATATGTATTCATACACTTTTGAAAGACTTCAAGACACTTATCAAAATACTTCTACTTAACAAAAATGCTTACAATTACATCCTCGTTCAGTTTCATCAACAATTCTACTCGTATGCACCCGTATTCGTACTCGTACAATACACCACTTTTAGATGTATGTACTATTGGTATATACACTCCAATGATCAGCTCTTAGCAGTCCATGTGAGTCACCTAACACATGTGGGAACCATCATTTGGCAACTAGCATGAAATATCTCATAAAATTACAAAAATATGAGTAATCATTCATGACTTATTTACATGAAAACAAAATTACATATCCTTTATATCTAATCCATACACCAACGACCAAAAACACCTACAAACACTTTCATTCTTCAATTTTCTTCATCTAATTGATCTCTCTCAAGTTCTATCTTCAAATTCTAAGTGTTCTTCATAAATTCCAAAAGTTCTAGTTTCATAAAATCAAGAATACTTCCAAGATTGCAAGTTTACTTCCAAGTTTTCTAAATCCATTCCAAGTAATCATCCAAGATCAAGAAACCTTTGTTACTTACAGTAGGTTATCTTTCTAATACACGGTAATAATCATATTCAAACTTTAATTCAATTTCTATAACTATAACAATCTTATTTCGAGTGGAAATCTTACTTGAAATTGTTTTCGTGTCATGATTCTGCTTCAAGAACTTTCAAGCCATCCAAGGATCCTTTGAAGCTAGATCTATTTTTTTCATTTCCAGTAGGTTTATCCAAGGAACTTGAGGTAGTAATGATGTTCATAACATCATTCGATTCATACATATAAAGCTATCTTATTCGAAGGTTTAAACTTGTAATCACTAGAACATAGTTTAGTTAATTCTAAACTTGTTCGCAAATAAAAGTTAATCCTTCTAACTTGACTTTTAAAATCAACTAAACACATGTTCTATATCTATATGATATGCTAACTTAATGATTTAAAACCCGGAAACACAAAAAACACCGTAAAACTGGATTTACGCCGTCGTAGTAACACCGCGGGCTGTTTTGGGTTAGTTAATTAAAAACTATGATAAACTTTGATTTAAAAGTTGTTATTCTGGGAAAATGATTTTTATTATGAACATGAAACTATATCCAAAAATCATGGTTAAACTCAAAGTGGAAGTATGTTTTCTAAAATGGTCATCTAAACGTCGTTCTTTCGACTGAAATGACTACCTTTACAAAAACGACTTGTAACTTATTTTTCCAACTACAAACCTATACTTTTTCTGTTAATATTCATAAAATAGAGTTCAATATGAAACCATAGCAATTTGATTCACTCAAAACGGATTTAAAATGAAGAAGTTATGGGTAAAACAAGATTGGATAATTTTTCTCATTTTAGCTACGTGAAAATTGGTAACAAATCTATTCCAACCATAACTTAATCAACTTGTATTGTATATTATGTAATCTTGAGATACCATAGACACGTATACAATGTTTCGACCTATCATTTCGACACATCTATATATATTTCGGAATAACCATAGACACTCTATATGTGAATGTTGGAGTTAGCTATACAGGGTTGAGGTTGATTCCAAAATATATATAGTTTGAGTTGTGATCAATACTGAGATATGTATACATTGGGTCGTGGATTGATTCAAGATATTATATATCGATTTATTTCTATACATCTAACTGTGGACAACTAGTTATAGGTTACTAACGAGGACAGCTGACTTAATGAACTTAAAACATCAAAATGTATTAAAAGTGTTGTAAATATATTTTGAACATACTTTGATATATATGTACATATTTGTTATAGGTTCGTGAATCAACCAGTGGTCAAGTCTTACTTCCCGACGAAGTAAAAATCTGTGAAAGTGAGTTATAGTCCCACTTTTAAAATCTAATATTTTTGGGATGAGAATACATGCAGGTTTTATAAATGATTTATAAAATAGACACAAGTACGTGAAACTACATTCTATGGTTGAATTATTGAAATCGAATATGCCCCTTTTTATTAAGTCTGGTAATCTAAGAATTAGGGAACATACACCCTAATTGACGCGAATCGTAAAGAAAGATCTATTGGGCCTAACAAACCCCATCCAAAGTACCGGATGCTTTAGTACTTCGAAATTTATATCATATCCGAAGGGTGTCCCGGAATGATGGGGATATTCTTATATATGCATCTTGTTAATGTCGCTTACCAGGTGTTCACCATATGAATAATTTTTATCTCTATGTATGGGATGTGTATTGAAATATGAAATCTTGTAGTCTATTGTTAAGATTTGATATACATAGGTTAAACCAATAACTCACCAACATTTTTCTTGACGTTTAAAGCATGTTTATTCTCAGGTGAATACTAAGAGCTTCCGCTGTTGCATACTAAAATAAGGACAAGATTTGGAGTCCATGTTTGTATGATATTGTGTAAAAACTGTATTCAAGAAACTGATTTCGATGTAACATATTTGTATTGTAAACCATTATGTAATGGTCGTGTGTAAACAGGATATTTTAGATTATCATTTAATCTACGTAAAGCTTTTTAAACCTTTATTTATGAAATAAAGGTTATGGTTTATTTAAAAATGAATGCAGTCTTTGAAAAACGTCTCATTTAGAGTTCAAAACCTCGCAACGCAATCAATTAATATGGAACGTTTTTAATCAATAAGAACGGGACATTTCAGTTGGTATCCGAGCGTTGGTCTTAGAGAACCAGAAAATTTGCATTAGTGTGTCTTATCGAGTTTGTTAGGATGCATTAGTGAGTCTGGACTTCGACCGTGTTTTCTTTAAAAATGATTGCTTAACATTTTTGTTGGAAACTATATATTATTAACATGTATATATTATGTGATATATTAATCTCTTAACATGTTTGATATTGTGTGATAGATGTCTACCTCTAGTGCAAATCCCATTGACTCACCTAATAATAATGAAGAGTCGAATATATATTGGACTGATTCACAAGTTCCCGAAGAAGAACCGGAAGAAGAATCAGAACCGGAAGAAGAATCAGAACCGGAAGAGGAGGAACCGGAGGAGGAAATAGAACCGGTGGGGGAAATAATAAAACGGTTAAGTAAAAGAAAATCCTCAACCAACCGACCAAGGTTAATTATGGTCAATGGTGTTTCCGCCAAGGAAGCAAAATATTGGGAGGATTACCAATTCTCCGATGAATCGGATTCCGACGAGAATTCCAATGATGTTATAGAAATTACCCCAACTGAATTTAAAAAGGCAAAAGAAAATAATAAGGGAAAGGGCATAAAAATAGAGAAATCTAATTCCAACCCCGATGAACTTTATATGTATCGTCAACCCCCGAAGCCGAACCTCTAAACCACCAGGTTTTTCTAAACCGTTGTGGAAAATGACAGCTCGTATTAGGGGAACATCATATATCCCTAGAAACTTGGCAAAACGAACCAAAACCGAAGAAGAAGAAACGAGCGAGTCGGAATAAGATAGTTGTATTTGTGTGGTGTAATATATGTAATATAGTGTGCTTATGCTTTATGATATATGTAAAAACTGCTTGTATTAATAAGTAATTTTTTTTTATGAATCTAACTCTTGTCTATTTTACAGTTTAAAAACACAAAATGGATAGACAACCCAATATTTTAAGAGACCTACCCGGAGACATGATTGATGAAATCGTGTCTAGAGTCGGTCAGAATTCCTCGGCACAACTATTTAAGGTGAAATCAGTTTGTAAGACATTCGAAGAACGTTCCAAGAATGTCTTGGTTTATAAGAGACTTTAGTGTACAGTTTTTCTTTCCTCAATACTTCTAGCACTTTTCTCAAATGTTCTTCGTGCTCTTGACCATTCTTTGAGTAAATAATTATGTCATCGATGAAAACAATGACAAACTTGTCAAGATATGGCCCACACACTCGGTTCATAAGGTCCATGAACACAGCTGGTGCGTTAGTCAATCCAAACGGCATAACCATAAACTCGTAATGACCATAACGCGTCCTAAAAGCAGTTTTTGGAATATCATCCTCCTTTACTCGCATTTGATGATATCCAGAACGTAAATCGATCTTCGAATAAACCGACGAGCCTTGTAGTTGATCAAATAAGTCGTCAATTCTCGGAAGTGGATAACGGTTTTTGATGGTAAGTTTGTTCAACTCTCTGTAGTCAATACACAACCTAAATGTACCATCCTTATTCTTGACAAACAAAACAGGAGCTCCCCATGGTGATGTGCTTGGTCAAATGAAACCACGTTCTAATAGTTCTTGCAGTTGGCTTTGCAGTTCTTTCATCTCGCTGGGTGTGAGTCTATAAGGAGCACGAGCTATTTGTGCAGCTCCTGGTATAAGATCTATTTGAAATTCAATAGATCGATGTGGAGGTAGTCCCGGTAATTCTTTCGGAAATACATCGGGAAATTCTTTTGCGACGGGAACATCATTGATGCTCTTTTCTTCAGTTTGTACTTTCTCGACGTGTGCTAGAACAGCATAGCAACCTTTTCTTATTAGTTTTTGTGCCTTCAAATTACTAATAAGATGTAACTTCATGTTGCCCTTTTCTCCGTACACCATTAAGGGTTCTCCTTCTTCTCGTACAATGTGAATTGCATTTTTATAACATACGATCTCTGCTTTCACCTTCTTCAGCCAGTCCATGCCAACTATTACATCAAAACTCCCTAACTCTACTGGTATCAAATCAATCTTAAATATTTTGCTACCCAGTTTAATTTCTCGATTCCGGCATATATTATCTGCTGAAATTAATTTACTGTTTACTAATTCGAGTAAAAATTTACTATCCAACGGCGTCAATAGACAACTTAATTTAGCACAAAAATCTCTACTCATATAGCTTCTATCCGCACCCGAATCAAATAAAACGTAAGCATATTTATTGTCAATAAGAAACGTACCCGTAACAAGCTCCGGGTCTTCCTGTGCTTCTGCCGCATTAATATTGAAAACTTTTCCGCGGACTTGTCCATTCGTGTTCTCCTGGTTCGGGCAATTTCTAATAATGTGGCCCGGTTTTCCACATTTATAACAAACTACATTGGCATAACTTGCTCCGACACTACTTGCTCCGCCATTACTCGTTCTGACACCATTTGTTCCTTTCGTTCTGTTAACCCTTGGTCCGTAGACCTCACACTTCGCCGCGCTATGACCATTTCTTTTACACTTGTTGCAAAATTTGGTGTAGAACCCCGAGTGATACTTTTCACACCTATGGCATAGCTGCTTCTGATTGTTGTTGTTGTTACGGTTGTTATTGTTGTTGGGATGATTGTTGTAGTTGCTGTTGTTGTTGTTGTTGTTGTTGTTGTTGTTGTTGTTGTTGTTGTTGTTGTTGTTGTTGTTGTTGTTGGGTCGTTTGTTGTAGTTGCAATTGATGTTACGATTGTTGGGATAATTGTTGCGATTATTGTAGTTTATTCTCAGGTATGAAAGAAGTCTTCCGCTGTGTAATTGCTCATTTAAAAGATATTACTTGGAGTCATTCATGACATATTTCAAAAGACATTGCATTCGAGTCGTCGAGTTCATCAAGATTATTATTTAGTCAATTATAGTTGAATATATTATGAAATGATTTGCATGTCCTCAATTTTCGATATAAAGCAAGTTTGTCTTTTAAAAACGAATGCAATGTTTGTAAAATGTATCATATAGAGGTCAAGTACCTCGCGATGTAACCAACTATTGTGAATCGTTTGTAATCGATATGGACTTTGTCCGGATGGATTAGGACGGGTCCTTTCATAAGAATGGTCTTCCTAATATAAGAGGAACTCGAGAATCTTCTTCCATGTCCAGAATAACAAAATCTACTGGAAATACTAAAGTACCAACTTTAACTAGCATGTTTTCCATTATCCCTCTAGGATATTTTACTGATCGATCGGCTAGTTGTACGCTTATTCTTGTTGGTTTCAATTCTCCAAGGTCTAGTTTAGCGTATAGTGAATACGGAATTAGATTTATACTAGGACCTAAATCTGCCAATGCTTCTATTGAACTAAGACTACCCAAAAAACATGAAATTGTGAAACTTCCTGGATCAGATAATTTTTCTGGTATCTTATTCAACAGTACTGAAGAGCAATTAGCATTCATAGTAACAGTCGAGAGTTCTTCCAATATGCATACTCTAAATCTTGCTTAAATTCGGTATAATGCAGCGGAAGCTTTTATTTATCACCTGAGAATAAACATGTTTAAAACGTCAACATAAAGTTGGTGAGATATAGGTTTAATGCTAGCAGCGTTATAAATATAGACCACGAGATTTCATATACTTAAACGTTTTAATAAAAATATTCTAAACTAAGTTTTCTAAGTGTGCATTTTGGTTGGAAGAAGTTCAATTCCTCGGTCACATAGTGAACAAAGAAGGTATCCAGGTGGACCCGGCAAAGATCGAAACCGTTGAAAAGTGGGAAACCCCAAAAACTCCGAAGCATATACGTCAATTTTTAGGATTGGCTGGTTACTACAGAAGATTCATCAAAGATTTCTCCAAAATAGCAAAACCCTTGACTGCATTAACGCATAAAGGGAAGAAATTTGAATGGAAGGATGAACAAGAGGAGGCATTTCAATTATTGAAGAAAAAGCTAACTACGGCACCTATATTATCATTGCCTGAAGGGAATGATGATTTTGTGATTTATTGTGACGCATCAAAGAAAGGTCTTGGTTGTGTATTAATGCAACGAACGAAAGTAATTGCTTATGCATCTAGACAATTGAAGATTCACGAACAAAATTATACGACGCATGATTTGGAATTAGGCGCGGTTGTTTTTGCATTAAAGACTTGGAGGCACTACTTATATGGGGTCAAAAGTATTATATATACCGACCACAAAAGTCTTCAACACATATTTAATCAAAAACAACTGAATATGAGGCAGCGTAGGTGGATTGAATTGTTGAATGATTACGACTTTGAAATTCGTTACCACCCGGGGAAGGCAAATGTGGTAGCCGACGCCTTGAGCAGGAAGGACAGAGAACCCATTCGAGTAAAATCTATGAATATAATGATTCACAATAACCTTACTACTCAAATAAAGAAGGCGCAACAAGGAGTTTTAAAAGAGGGAAATTTAAAGGATGAAATACCCAAAGGATCAGAGAAGCATCTTAATATTCGGGAAGACGGAACCCGGTATAGGGCTGAAAGAATTTGGGTACCAAAATTTGGAGATATGAGAGAAATGGTACTTAGAGAAGCTCATAAAACCAGATACTCAATACATCCTGGAACGGGGAAGATGTACAAGGATCTCAAGAAACATTTTTGGTGGCCGGGTATGAAAGCTGATATTGCTAAATACGTAGGAGGATGTTTGACATGTTCTAAGGTTGATGTTTCGCGAGGTGTATATAAAATAGCTATTAATTTTAGCAGGAAATACTATTAAATACGATACAATTTTACACAAGATATTTATTTATTTATAGAATGGATATACTTAAACCTTGCTACAACACTTATAGGCAGTGTACCTAATCGTACAGTAGTGTAGTTTTTAGTAAGTCCGGTTCGTTCCACAGGGAAATCTTTAAACAAAGCTTAACGCTATATTAGTTTACTTTTATAAAAATACAAATATATATATAAGTAATATTATTATTATAAAGGGGGGTTTTTACCGTTTAATGACCGGTTTGTCGATTTTAAAACTTTAGTCGCAGTTAAAACCAAATGTAAAATAATAAATAAATACAAGACTTAATTTAAAGCGTAAAGTAAATAACGATAATGAAATTGTGAATAATAAAAGTGCGATAAAATAAACTTACGATAATTAAAAAGTACGATAATTAAAAGTGCAATACAATAACAATAAAAATGCGATAATTAGAAGTGCAATTAAATATAAAATAAAGGAAATTAAATATGAAATAAAAGAATTATGCTTATTTAAACTTCCGTAATCATGATGTTTGATGTGTTAATTTTAGTTTTATGCCCATGGGTTAATTGTCCTTTGTCCTGGATTTATTTAATATGTCCGTCTGGTTTTTGTCCATAACAGTCCATCAGTCATAAATATAAAGTGCGAGTGTCCTCGTCAAATTATCCTTATACCCGAAGTTAAATATTCCAACTAATTGGGGACTTAAACTGTAACAAGATTTTAATACTTTGTTTAATAATTACACAAGGATGTCGACTGAGTGTAACCCATGGTTTTAATATTTTGTTATCAATTATACCAAGTGTCCTTGTACATAATTTCACCCCTGTTTTAATTATTCTAGTGGCTATTAATCCATTCCTGTGTCCGGTTAAATAAACGATTATTCGTACATATAAATACCCCGCCCATCGTGTCCGATCGAGTGTATATGGTAATTTATAGGGACGCCCAATTGTAAATCTTTATATTAATATTAACAAACTATCATTTAGTTAAACAAATATAAAGCCCATTAATAGCCCATAATCTAATTTCCACAAGTGTCGTTCTTTTGTCCAAACCCCAATTATGGTACAAAGCCCAATTACCCAATTTTAGTAATTAGCCCAACATCATGATTACTTCGGATTAAATAAGCATAATAATAACTTAGCTACGAGACATTAAATTAAAAAGGTTGAACATAACTTACAATGATTAAAAATAGCGTAGCGTTACACGGACAGAATTTCGACTTACACCCTTACAACATTTGCTAACATACCCTTATTATTAGGATTTAAAATTAAAATTAAAATTAAAATTAAAATATAAATTATATATATATTTTTACGTATATATTGAGAGAGAGATAGAAAAAGATGATGAAAAATGATCAGAATTCGGTTGGCTTTATAGGGATTTTCAGAAATTGGGGCTCCGCGACTCGCGGCATTTTTTGCCTTCAAACTCCGTGAGTCGCGGAGTTTGAAATTACAGCTCAGTCCTTTTGGAGTCTTTCTTGCCGACGGATTTTTATAATTTATATAATATATAAATAATTATAAGAATTATTTAAATATTATATTATATTTATGTGCATAGTTGACTTGTAATTTTTAGTCCGTTGCGTCGAGCGTTGAGAGTTGACTCTGGTCCCGGTTCCGGATTTTCGAACCTCCTTGCGTACAATTTAATATTTTGTACTTTGTGTTTTGAATCTTGTACTCTTGTAATTTCGAGACGTTTCTTATCAATAATTGGAACCTCTTTGATTGTATTTTGTACTTTTGAGCTTTTTGGTCGTTTGCGTCTTCAATTCGTCGAATCTGTCTTTTGTCTTCACCTTTTATTATTTAAACGAATATCACTTTTAAATAGAACAATTGCAACTAAAACTTGTCTTTCTTGAGGAATAATGCTATTAAATATATGTTCGTTTTTAGCATTATCAAATATTCCCACACTTGAGCGTTGCTTGTCCTCAAGCAATATCGTCTTGAAATACTAGAATCACTTCTTTATTCTTCACACTTTGTACATCAGTGATTTCTATACGGTGGTATAAACAATGGTAGTAATGATATGGTTGACAGTTCCACATGACTATAAAAATTTAGATCCATTAAGGAAATTGGATCTTTATGAAAACATTTGATCTTTTTGAAAATTAAATCTAGCTTTTACCCTAGATAAGTTTTCCGGAATAACCCTTTACCGGTGTTTGCAAAATATTTTTGTGGGTTTGGTGGGTTTCAGATTTGAAAATTTTAGCTCAAAACTTGCGGTTTTGTGTCACACACTTGCTAACCTTGTATTTGGAAAGCAACACGTCCAGTTTACTTGTCCCGTATATTACCTTTCGGTAAACTACCATCCGGTTGTAAAGGAAAGCATTGAACAAGCAACTGTTAAGGCAATGTCCCCTGACATGCTTTTAATTATGGTCTATAACGTGTCGGACGCAATTACTATCCTTGGTAGGAGCAATAGTAAAGCTCACCCTTATGATTTTTCGGTCTGGCACAAGGTCCTGTCTTTGACCATGCTATGCAACCACCGTTCTTACGGTTGACACCCGATTTGGTTCAGGTGACCTAATGAATTCCAGGTGAATTCCTAGGATTTTACGTTCAATGGTAATGAACGCATTGAAAATAGGTTTTCAGAAAACAAATCGGTTTGAAATTTTGATCAAAATATTTTCTCGTTCAAGCTCGAGTTTAGATATCATCGAATTTCATGAGTTTGTAATTCTCAATCTTTAAGGTCAATCTCAAGGATTGAGTAATATCAGGCTTAAAAGCTGATTTTTAATCTTTAAGGAGATTATCCTTTCTGGGGATCTGATTCATTAGTCTTATCCAGCTAATTTGCATGGTGCCCCCCCATTTTACGAGATAAATCCTTCTCATGGTTAGGATAAATCTGACCACTTGGCGACCCTGTTTAATGCTGAGGTCCGTGGATTTCCTGCTGATTTTAGTGATGACTTTTCTAGGTTTTTCGTCAACCTACAGCTGGTCTGGACGACAACTTCATGACATAAATCAAGAAGCGCGTGTCTTTTTCGGAAGACTTTACTTCCTTTTAATGATGGAATTGATTCATCGTGTAGATCCATCTCTCTTACAGTAAATCAGGTAAAACTTTTTAGTTTTGTCCAAAGCAAAAGAATTTTCAGTTATTTGTACAAAAATATGTGATATATGTTTTGAATAACTTGGAGAATTTCCCACACTTAGCTTTTATTTTCCTTTTTATCGTCCTCTATTCCATTTTAAATGAATTTTAACATTTTGGTTTGTTTCTCAATTTATGTCCTTTCCGAGGTTACAATAATTTCGGTGTTAAAACCTAGTTTTATCGTTCATAAATATGTATAAACATGATTTTGAGTTCATTTAATTGAAAATTTTGAAAAATTTTACTAGAATTGGGTAGTCAGTATATAAGACTAGGGCTGTTCTTTATTATCAGAGAGCACTAGATTCTAATACAACTACTACTTTACTAGTATTTCTAATGGTAACCAAGTGTATAAAGTAAAAATTTTAAAATCCGAAAGAATTTAACCCCTTCCCACACTTAAGATCTTGCAATGCCCTCATTTGCAAGAAATCAGTAACAGTTTAAATTATTGAGGGTGATTTGTGTGAAAATGATTAAATTTTTACCAAAGTTTCCAAATATATTGGCGTTTGTTTGCTGAATGATAAATGGTGCACATCATTTGTTCATTCCATCATGTTGTTATTTCACATATATTTTGCATCTTGTCGTCAAAATTAGTTGCTTTTGCTGAACTTAATGCCAGTCTTTGAAAATGCGTTGTTTTACCCTGTTGTGTACATAAGATAAACTGCAAACATATATACATATTTTTGAAGTTTGGTATATTACCCCACATTCAAAAATTATTAAAATCTAAGAATAAAAGTTAGAAAATTATAAAAACTATTACAATATTAAATAAGTATTAAACGTATCAACATTACAAATTACAAAATAAATAAAACTAAGTAGACTAGGGATGATACTGATACCAATAGGGGTTCCAAGCATAACCATAGGTGCTATAGAATGCTTCGGCAGGGTTATACGTAGGATATGGTGGTTGCATCTCTATAGACCAGGGAGGGAATATGGGTTTTGGAGTAGGAATATAGTTTCTACCTATATGTTGGCAATGAGCTATGATTTGGTTCTGATAAACTTGCCAATCTTCAAATGCTCTCTGTCTAGCATTTTCATACTCCTGTGAAGCTATAAACCTTTGCATTTCTTGCATCTCATTTCCCCCTCCTACATTACCTTGCTGTTGGTTTCTCTCAACCTGTGGATGTCTACCATGGTATTGTACTGCGGCGTTATTTCGCCTCTTTAAAACTTTCGCACCATGGTATACATTTAAACCTATAGTATCGCGGGGTTCTGGTTCTTCGACTAATAATCCCCCCCGACTTATATCCACACCGAGATATTCAGCAATCAAAGTAATAAAAATACCACCTCCTATTATGCTATGCGGTCTCATCCCCCTAACCATAGCTGATAAATAATTACCCACACAATAAGGTATACTTACAGCGCTTTGTGGGTCTCGAATACACATATGGTAAAACAAATCCTGTTCATTTACCTTTTCCTTGTTCTTACCTCTTTGTGTAATCGAATTAGCTAAAAACCAATGAATCACTCTTAATTCAGCTCTATCTATATCCAAATAAGAGTAATTTCCCCCTTTGAATCGGTGATGGCTTGTCATTTGACTCCATACACCGTGTGTATCAAAATTTTCATCTATCTTTCTACCATTTAGTATCAACCCTCTACAATCGGCAGATGCTAACTCCTCAGGCGTATATATACGTAAAGCCTGAGCCATGTCTAGTAAAGACATGTGGCGCATCGAACCTCCTAACAAAAATCTAATAAAAGATCGATCGGTTAAACTAGCTACCCGATCATTTAATTCTATACTACACAACAATTCTTCACACCATACTTTATATACAGGTCTACGCATGGTGAATAAACGTACCCAGTCATTAAAAGTAGAATTATCATACCTCTGTGCAAGTAATTCCCTAATTGGCCCGGCCAATTCTACAGCTTCTAATGGTCCCCATTCTATGACCCTAGGTACCTCAACAACTTTAGAATGAAGAGTATGCAAACCCCTTTGGTATTTTGGATAATCTATCCAAAGTCTGTCAAATCTCAGGTTTGGGTGCAAATCTTCCAAGTGCATATCAGAAAATGTCATGACTGGGTGAGGTATATCTTGCTTGTAGTAGTTATCCACCTCCTGTTGTTCCGCATTCTCAGCAGGAGCATTGCGAGCTTGGGATGAAGATTCACCCCTTTCAGTCTGCAAAACACATCAAACACAATTTTTGTGCATCCAAATATGCATTAGTGTCAGCAAAATCATCAATCAAAATAATTACAATGACATGATCAATTTATATCAAACTTAAGCTCATTTTCATATTTTCATCAAATCTACACTTTTTCAAATAAGCATATACGAAAATGTACGCCAAGTTCATAAGCATTCAACTCAAATAACATGTCAAAATAATCATTACTAGCAATTAAACAAGTTTCAAATGGCATTATCTCTCAAAAATCAAGTTCATGAATTTTAGACTTGAAAAAGTCCACTTTAATTCTCAAAATCATGTTTAGGCTCAAAGTTTGGATCATTTAACTACCTAAACATGTTACACTACTTAATTTAGCAACAATTCATGACAAAAATCGGCCATAACCTGTTTATATCAAAAAGCCCCAAATTTGCTCAAGAACACAAACCCTAGATTACTCAAAATTTGAAGTTTAAGGCTTCTAATCATGTTAAATAGCATCAATCTAGGTTATACAAGCATAATACATAAACAATTTAAGCATAATTACACTAAAAAGCATCAAAATCAAATTGGGGAAAAAATTGCTCAAGAACACTAATTTTCGGATTAAATGGTGTTTAGGCGTAGAAATTTACCGTTTTTCTTGAGTAATTCCTTGATAGCATCCTTCTCAACATGATTTTATTAAAAGATTTGATGATTAACGGTTAAAAATTGTGATTTTGGGGCGTTTTTTTCGTGTATTTTCGCTGTATGTTCGCTGTATGTGTGGGTGGTAGTGTGGACTGATCTGTTCTTTACGTTTTATTTTTTTCTGAGTTTTGGTCCTCCCGCGAGTCGCGGTGGTTGGACCCTTCAAACTCCGCGACTCGCGGAGTTTGTTTTTTTTTTTATAACATCTTATACTAATTAAAACAATTAAGTAATTAATTTTAAAATTTTGTTTCCCTTGTTATTTAGGACGAGGTCGTTTCGGATCGATGTCCTAGTCCGTCCTTCGACAAAATTTTAAAATTTGTCTTTTTGTAGCGATTGTTTTAAAAGCTAAGATTTTTGGGTTTTTTTTAATGTTTTTGGCATACTTTAATTCAATAAGTTTAAAAATAATGATAATAAAAGTTCTCGTCCCTCCTTGGGTAAAGCAATTTCGGTTCAAAGACCTAGTCTTCAACTTACGACGAATTTTAAAAATCATATTTTTAACTTAATGAGATAAAGTAAATTTTTTTTGTTTTTAAATTCACACAATTTAAATACAAAATTCAAAATTAATATTAAAAATTCACACCAAACTTACAATTTAAAATGCATAAAATTAAAATTCATATTTTAAAAATTAAAAATTTACACCAAACTTAATTTAAAAATTCATATTATAAATTCACACCAAACTTATATTAATTTTTCAAATATTTACAATTTTAAAAATATTGTTTTTACAAAGTTTACAATATTAATTTAAGATTTAAATATTAATTTTAAAAACATGGTAAAAATAAAATTAAAAATCTTTTTGGCTTTTTATCCCACTTTAATCAATCAAATATTATCAAAAATATGCGCCCCTCTTTTCGGTAAAGTAATTTCGGTTCCATGACCTAATTTAACTCATGACGAATTTTTGAAATATTTTGGGTTGATTGTTTAAAGATATTTATACCTTAAGAATAAACGTTAAATTTCGCAGTGATGTAATAAATTTTTGAATGATATCAATAATTTCGGTCGCCAAACCTAATTTTATTCAATACCAATTTAATACTTTATAGCGAACAAATTAGCGTTTATTATCAAAAGGTTAAAAATAAAAAAAATAAAATAAAAACTGTACAAACTTACATGTGAGATAGTATTCTTAGTTATATGATCTATCCCATTCATAAGATAGTCGGTTTAATTAGTTTTCCATAGCTACATAGGCCTAACCTCGAGCATTCAGTGTCTTTTCTTCTAAACATATGAACGGTCCGTCTCTGCATAAAGTAACAAATTCGGTATTTGAATAGGTTTGATTATTTGAACATTTACCTCCATGTGACCATTTCCGCATTTGTGACATCTTTCTAGGTGTCGTGCTCTTCTTTTCACTGCGGATTTTGATTTCCCTTTACCAAATTGTAACTTATTATCTTCGCATCTGGATTCTTTTCTAACTCCGTCCATTCTTTCTCTGATTACTGATACTATTTCACTCGGTAGTGTGTCATTATTACGTTTAGTGATCAAAGCGTGTAGCATTAGACCATGGTTTAGTTCACAGGCAGTCTTTATTTCCTAAAAAAAATAAAAATTCAGAATGGGGGGAGAAGACTAGTTCTTTAGGGTCTGCTACGGAAAGACCATTCGGGTTCTATTTTCAAGAACTACACGAAAACAGACAATCTAACTCTAACAGAAATACATATTATCCTTTAAAGACTTGATTCTCCCCACACTTAGTTAGCTGTGGTTTCGAAATTGTGATTAACTTCGTTGTCGACTTCCATCGGACTATCTATGTAGTGTTTAACTCTGTGACCATTAACTTTAAATTCAATCCCATTTGAATTTATCAATTCTACTGTTCCGTATGGGAAAACTCTTTTGACTATGAATGGTCCAGACCATCTTGATTTCAATTTTCCAAGAAATAGCTTGAATCGTGAATTGAAAAGAAGAACTCTGTCTCCTTCTTTAAATTCTTTTGAACTTCTGATTCTTTTATCATGCCATTTCTTCGTTCTTTCTTTATAGATTAACGAATTTTCGTATGCTTCATGTCTTAATTCTTCTAATTCGTTTAGTTGACTTAATCGTAGACGTCCGGCTTCATGTAAATCAAGATTAAATGTCTTCAAAGCCCAAAATGCTTTGTGTTCAATTTCTACTGGAAGATGACATGCTTTTCCATAAACAAGTCTAAAAGGTGTGGTTCCAATTGGAGTTTTGTAGGCTGTTCTAAAAGCCCAGAGTGAATCCTCCAATTTAATGGACCATTCCTTCGGATTTGATCCTACGGTTTTCTCTAGAATACGTTTTAAAGCTCGGTTGGTATTTTCAACTTGTCCACTTGTTTGTGGATGATATGCGGTGGAGATTTTATGAGTTACTCCATATCTTTTAAGAACTTTCTCAAGTTGATTATTACAGAAATGAGTACCCCAATCACTTATTAAAGCTTTCGGTGTTCCAAACCTTGCAAAAAGACGTTTTAAAAAGTTGACTACAACTCGTGCATCGTTAGTTGGGAGAGCTTGTGCTTCCGCCTATTTAGATACATAATCAATGGCTACGAGTATATATTGATTATTATGAGATTTTGGAAATGGACCCATAAAGTCAATACCCCAAATGTCAAATACTTCACATACTTGGATGACATTTTGTGGCATTTCATCACGTTGACTTATTTTTCCGGCCCTTTGACAAGCATCACAGGATTTGCAAAGAAGGTGCGCGTCTTTGTAAATTGTAGGCCAATAGAATCCAGCATCATAAACTTTTCTTGCTGTTAGTTGAGGCCCATAATCCCCTCCTGTTGGTCCTGTGTGACAATGGTTTAATATTTTACTAGCTTCATCTCCAAATATACATCGGTGTATTATTCCATCGGGACAACTTTTAAATAGATGTGGATCTTCCCAAAAATAGTGTTTTATATCACCGAAGAATTTCTTTCGTCTTTGGTACGATAATCCTTTTTCAAGGAATCCACAAACTAAGTAGTTTGCATAGTTTGCAAACCATGGAATTTCTTTATAATCTATCTTCAATAGATATTCATCAGGAAAGTTGTCTTGTATGGCCGATTCATTTAGAACTTCTAATTCGGGATTTTCAAGACGAGAAACATGATCAGCGGCGAGATTTTCTGCTCCTCTTTTATCTCGGATTTCAATATCAAACTCTTGTAAGAGTAAGATCCAACGGATTAATCTTGGTTTAGCATCTTGTTTTGAAAATAGGTATCTAAGAGCAGAATGGTCGGTATAGACCACCGTTTTTGCTAGAACGAGATATGATCGAAATTTGTCAAAAGCAAAGACAATAGCAAGGAGTTCTTTTTCAGTAGTTGTATAGTTCGTTTGTGCTCCTTGTAACGTCTTACTAGCATAATATATAGGTTGAAATCGTTTTTCAATCCTTTGTCCTAAAACGGCTCCCATTGCAAAATCACTTGCATCGCAAATTAGTTCAAATGGTAGATTCCAATTTGGTGTTATCATGATCGGTGCATTATTGAGTTTCTCTTTAAGAATATTAAAAGATTTGATACACTCATCTGAAAAGATGAATGGAGCATCCTTTTCTAGGAGTTTATTCATAGGAGTGGCAATTTTAGAAAAATCTTTTATGAAACGTCGGTAAAAACTGGCATGCCCTAGAAAACTCCTAACTCCTCTAACATTGGTGGGATGTGGAAGTTTAGCAATTACATCTACTTTAGCTCTATCCACTTCAATTCCTTCTTTTGAAATTTTATGACCAAGAACGATGCCTTCTTTAACCATAAAATGGCATTTCTCCCAATTAAGTATTATATTTGATTGTTCGCATCTAATAAGCATTCGTTCCAGATTAACTAGACATGATTCAAATGTATCACCGAAGATTGAAAAGTCATCCATGAAAACTTCCATGCATTCTTCTATCATGTCGTGAAAAATCGCCATCATACAACTTTGAAAGGTTGCAGGGGCATTGCAAAGTCCAAATGGCATGCGTTTGTAAGCAAAAGTACCATAAGGGCACGTGAATGTGGTTTTCTCTTGATCCTCGGGTGCTATTGGAATTTGAAAATATCCGGAAAATCCATCAAGAAAACAATAGTAACTGTTTCCGGCTAATCTTTCCAACATTTGATCAATGAAAGGTAAGGGAAAGTGATCTTTTCTGGTGGCGTCATTTAATTTTCTATAATCAATACATACACGCCATCCTGTTACAGTCCTAGTAGGAATAAGCTCATTTTTCTCATTTGTAATGACAGTCATGCCACCCTTCTTAGGTACGCATTGAACTGGGCTTACCCATGGACTATCAGAAATTGGATAAATTAGACCTGCATCTAGCAGTTTAATAATCTCTTTTTTAACTACATCTTGCATATTAGGATTTAGTCTTCGTTGGGGTTGCACATACGTTTTATGACCTTCTTCCATAAGGATTTTATGTGTGCAATACGAAGGACTTATTCCTTTAATATCATGAATCTTCCATGCAATGGCTGGTTTATGGGCTTTCAACACAGAAATGAGTTGTGATTTCTCATTTTCAGTAAGAGAAGACGATATTATTACATGTAATTCATATTCACCATGTAAATAATCGTATTCCAAATGGTTTGGAAGTGGCTTTAACTCTAATTTCGGAGGTTCTTCTATCGATGATTTGTATCGATATTTGTCTTCTTCTTTTAGCATTTGAATTTCTTCTGTTGTTGGTTCATATCCATTAGCTATAAGTGTAGCTAACATTTCAGCTTCATCAATTGGTTCATTACCTTCTCCTAAAGAACATTCTCCTGTTCCTTGTAATTCTGGAAAGTCTTCTAATAATTCTGCATGTGCATCTATAGTTTGAATATAATAACATGTATCATCTGCAGATTGTGGTTGTTGCATTGCTCTATCAACTGAAAAGGTAACACTCTCATCCTCTATACTTAGGGTCAATTTCTTACCGAACACGTCTATCATTGCTTTAGCCGTGTTTAAGAATGGTCTTCCTAATATGAGAGGAACTTGAGAATCTTCTTCCATGTCCAGAACAAAAAAATCTACTGGAAATACTAAAGTACCAACTTTAACTAGCATGTTCTCCATTATCCCTCTAGGATATTTTATTGATCTATCGGCTAGTTGTATGCTTATTCTGGTTGGTTTCAATTCTCCAAGGTCTAGTTTAGCGTATAGTGAATACGGCATTAGATTTATACTAGCACCTAAGTCTGCCAATGCTTCTATTGAACTAAGACTACCCAGAAAACATGGAATCGTGAAAATTCCTGGATCAGATAGTTTTTCTGGTATCTTATTCAACAGTACTGCTGAACAATTAGAATTCATAGTAACAGCCGAGAGTTCTTCCATTTTCTTTCGATTTGAGATTAGATCTTTCAAGAATTTAGCATATCTAGGCATTCCTGAAATCACATCAATGAAAGGAAGATTTACATTTATCTGTTTAAACATATCCAAGAATTTGGATTGCTCGGCTTCAAGTTTCTCTTTCTTCATTTTACTCGGGTAAGGAAGTGGTGGTTGGTATGGTTTAACATAAGGTTTAGCCTTAACTGTGTTATCTTCATTAACCTTTTCAACTACCGGTTCTTTTTCCTTATCTTGATCAGGTTGTGGTTCTTGTGGAGTAGGAATATCTTCATCAGAAGTTACAGGTATTTCAGGTGGTTTAAGTGTTGTACCACTTCTTGTGGGAATGGCTTTAGCTGTTTCATTCCGGGGGTTAGCATTTGTATCACTAGGTAGACTTCCCGGTTTTCTTTCACCTATTAACCTTGCTAGGTTACTTACTTCTTGTTCCAGATTTTGAATAGAAGCTTGTTGATTTCTAAATGCTTGAGCATTTTGTTCATTGGTTTGTTTCTGAGATGTGAAAAATTGCGTTTGAGTTTCAACTAGCTTCGTCATCATGTCTTCTAAATTCGGCTTTTTATCATCGGTTTGTTGTGGTGGTTTGTTTTGAAAATTAGGTCTTTGCTGATTGTAAGTATTATTGGATACTTGCTGATTGCTAAGACCTTGTTGGTTGTTGTATGGAATATTTCTGTTATAATTCTGGTTTTGATTGTAAATTGGTCTTGGCGGTTGATAATTATTCTGATAATTATTTCCAGGCCTTTGGTTTATGTATGAAATATTCTCTCTTTGTTCCATTGTTAATTCAATACTGAGACAATCTTTTGTCAAATGTGGTCCTCCACACTGCTCACAACTAATTCGTATTGAGTGAATATCTTTAGTCATCTTTTCCATTCGTCTCTCCACAGCATCTATCTTTGCGGAAATGGAATCTAAGTCATGGCTAGAATCGGCTCTAGCTGCTTTAGATGATCTAACGATATCTTTTTCTTGGTGCCACTCATGTGAGTGGGAAGCAGTGTTATCAATAATTTTGTAAGCATCAGTTTCGGTTTTCTTCATAATAGAACCACCAGCTGCTATATCTATGTCTTTCCTTGTAGTGATGTCGCATCCTTGGTAAAATATTTGTACTATTTGACAGGTGTCTAAACCATGTTGCGAACATCCTCTTAACAACTTTCCATATCTTGTCCACGCCTCATATAGAGTTTCATTTGGCTTCTGTGTAAACGTAACAATTTCTGCTTGAAGTCTTACGGCTTTAGATGCAGGAAAGAATTGTTTAAGAAATTTTTCAACTAAAACATCCCATGTATCAATCGCCCCTTCAGTTAACGATTCCAACCAATCTTTGGCTTCTCCCTTTAAAGTCCAGGGAAATAACATGAGATATATCTGTTCATCCTCCACTTCTCGGATTTTAAATAGTGTGCAGATCCTATTAAAGGTACGTAGATGTTCATTTGGATCTTCCTTCGGCGCACCACTAAATTGGCATTGATTAGTCACCATGTGTAGAATTTGTCCTTTGATTTCATAATCTGGCGCATTAATGTCTGGATGAGTAATTGCGTGACCTTGGCCAGTGCGTTTAGCTCTCATTCGGTCTTCCATACTTAATGGTTCCAGATTATCCATAATTGAATTTGTTGAATCGGAATCACTAGAGGATTCTGATTTAATGGTTCGTTCCTCAACAATCTCTGTTTGAATGATTGGTGGTTCCGGAAGAAAGTTTAGTGGTTCAGGATCTACGAATCGTTCCTGAATATTCTCCAGATTCTCAATTGTGAGGTCGGGTTTAAAAAATGGATTATCGGAAATTTGAACTGGAGTACTTGGTCGACTGGATGACGATTCTAAAGAAAAATCAACGGCAGTAATATTTGCTAAATGTCTTGATCTAGTTACAGGTGGTGAACGTACAAAAGGTGGTGAACGTCTTGCTCGGTGCATTCACTGAATATCCTATTAGTTTTTAAAAGGAAAAAAAAATTATAATAAGTTATCCAATCAATAGACTTTTCTGATTTTGCCCACGTTTCGAATAGCCAAAAGATGCAGCAGAGGGGCAGGATTCGTTTGGTCTCAATATAGTTGAGGACTGTTTGGCTCCAATAACCCGGTCCACGTACAAATCCAACTATTACTACGAACCAGAAAATTTTGATGTCTATGAATTTAACCACTTAAAATAAATTTTCGTAATTTTAAGAAATTTAGATAAGAAGTAGAATAAAAATCTATGTCCTAAAACTAGAATAGCGAGAAATAAGAAAGAAAAAGAGCTCGTCGGAAAAAGGTCTAAAAAGAAAAATGGTTGAAAAATAAAAGGTGACGGAAAAATAAAAGAAACTTATAACACTTAAAAACACTTGACTAACCTAACCTTATTACTACAACTAACTTAAAATTATAATCGCAAATTGAGATTACTAATTGGAATGATAATTGATACACAGGTAAAAGGCGTCTAAAAATATTAAAGCTTATAGGAAAAGCTAAATTCCAAATGGAAATAACTTAAAAAGAAACTAAAACTTAAAAAGGCGTCGCAAAATTCTAAAGTACTTAAATCTTAGTCTAAAGAAAAAGCACTTAAGGAATTCTACGGCAAAGCCTAAAAATCTAGAAGTAAAAATAACTATGGCAAAAACTAAGTTTAAAACTAAATATGAGCTAAAAAATACAAATATTAAGCTAAAACTATTAAAAAGGGACAAAATATAAAAATATACAAAAAGTTGTAAAAAGTACAATTTTTATAAAAATATTATTTTTATATTATTTATTTATTAAAACTATTAATTTTACAATTTAATTAAACTAATTTAACTAAATAAAACAAATTAAATAAAAAGAAACTTTAAAATAAAATTAATTATAATAATAATAGGTAATTAGGGTTTATAATAATAATAATTAATAAATACCCCGTAATTAATGATGTTTAGGGTTTCTGTCGGTGGCGTCAGAGAAACTCCGCGAGTTGCGGTATTTAAAGCAGCAAACCCCGCGAGTCGCGGGGTTCCAAAATTCAACTTTGGTAAAGTTTTTTAATTGACGCGTTTTTTTTTTTCTTTTTTTATTTATATTTTCTGTTTTTATATTTTATGTTTATATTAAGATATTTGTATAATAAAAACTTATATTTAAAAACTTAAATAAAAATAGAACTACTTTATAATTTTTTAAATAAAAATTGTAAAACTAGATTTATATATATATATTTTTTTTTGGTTTTTTTTTTTCTCTTTTTAAATAAAAACAAAATACTTAAATAAAAAAATAAAGAAACTTTATAAAACTTAAATATTTAACAAAATCTTAAAAATACTTATATTTTTGTTTTTTCTTTTTATATTTTCAAATATTTAAAACGTATTTTTATAAAAACGACTTTTAATAAAAGTAAACTAAAAATCTTTTTTTTTTATTAGCGTTGCGCTTCCGGCGTTTAAGAGATCCCCGACAGCGGCGCCAAAAATAACTTGATGTTTCGCGAGGTGTATATAAAATAGCTATTAATTTTAGCAGGAAATACTATTAAATACGATACAATTTTACACAAGATATTTATATATTTATAGAATGGATATACTTAAACCTTGCTACAACACTTATAGGCAGTGTACCTAATCGTACAGTAGTGTAGTTTTTAGTAAGTCCGGTTCGTTGCACAGGGAAATCTTTAAACAAAGCTTAACGCTATATTAGTTTACTTTTATAAAAATACAAATATATATATAAGTAATATTATTATTATAAAGGGGGGTTTTTACCGTTTAATGACCGGTTTGTCGATTTTAAAACTTTAGTCGCAGTTAAAACCAAATGTAAAATAATAAATAAATACAAGACTTAATTTAAAGCGTAAAGTAAATAACGATAATGAAATTGTGAATAATAAAAGTGCGATAAAATAAACTTACGATAATTAAAAAGTACGATAATTAAAAGTGCAATACAATAACAATAAAAATGCGATAATTAGAAGTGCAATTAAATATAAAATAAAGGAAATTAAATATGAAATAAAAGAATTATGCTTATTTAAACTTCCGTAATCATGATGTTTGACGTGTTGATTTTAGTTTTATGCCCATGGGTTAATTGTCCTTTGTCCTGGATTTATTTAATATGTCCGTATGGTTTTTGTCCATAACAGTCCATCGGTCATAAATATAAAGTGCGAGTGTCCTCGTCAAATTATCCTTATACCTGAAGTTAAATATTCCAACTAATTGGGGACTTAAACTGTAACAAGATTTTAATACTTTGTTTAATAATTACACCAGGATGTCGACTGAGTGTAACCCAAGGTTTTAATATTTTGTTATCAATTATACCAAGTGTCCTTGTACATAATTTCACCCCTGTTTTAATTATTCTAGTGGCTATTAATCCATTCCCGTTTCCGGTTAAATGAACGATTATTCGTACATATAAATACCCCGCCCATCGTGTCCGATCGAGTGTATATGGTAATTTATAGGGACGCCCAATTGTAAATCTTTATATTAACATTAACAAACTATCATTTAGTTAAACAAATATAAAGCCCATTAATAGCCCATAATCTAATTTCCACAAGTGTCGTTCTTTTGTCCAAACCCCAATTATGGTACAAAGCCCAATTACCCAATTTTAGTAATTAGCCCAACATCATGATTACTTCGGATTAAATAAGCATAATAATAACTTAGCTACGAGACATTAAATTAAAAAGGTTGAACATAACTTACAATGATTAAAAATAGCGTAGCGTTACACGGACAGAATTTCGACTTACACCCTTACAACATTTGCTAACATACCCTTATTATTAGGATTTAAAATTAAAATTAAAATTAAAATTAAAATATAAATTATATATATATTTTTACGTATATATTGAGATAGAGATAGAAAAAGATGATGAAAAATGATCAGAATTTGGTTGGCTTTATAGGGAGTTTTAGAAATTGGGGCTCCGCGACTCGCGGCATTTTTTGCCTTCAAACTCCGCGAGTCGCGGAGTTTGAAATTACAGCTCAGTCCTTTTGGAGTCTTTCTTGCCGACGGATTTTTATAATTTATATAATATATAAATAATTATAAGAATTATTTAAATATTATGTTATATTTATGTGCATAGTTGACTTGTAATTTTTAGTCCGTTGCGTCGAGCGTTGAGAGTTGACTCTGGTCCCGGTTCCGGATTTTCGAACGTCCTTGCGTACAATTTAATATTTTGTACTTTGCGTTTTGAATCTTGTACTCTTGTAATTTCGAGACGTTTCTTATCAATAATTGGAACCTATTTGATTGTATTTTGTACTTTTGAGCTTTTTGGTCGTTTGCGTCTTCAATTCGTCAAATCTGTCTTTTGTCTTCACCTTTTATTATTTAAACGAATATCACTTTTAAATAGAACAATTGCAACTAAAAGCTTGTCTTTCTTGAGGAATAATGCTATGAAATATATGTTCGTTTTTAGCATTATCAAAGGTCAAAGCTGAGCATCAGAAACCATCAGGTCTACTACAACAACCCGAAATCCCGAAATGAAAATGGGAAAATATTACCATGGATTTCATCACTAAATTGCCAAGGACTGCAAGTGGTTTTGATACTATTTGGGTAATAGTTGATCGTCTCACCAAATCAGCACACTTCCTGCCAATAAGAGAAGATGACAAGATGGAGAAGTTAGCACGACTGTATTTGAAGGAAGTCGTCTCCAGACATGGAATACCAATCTCTATTATCTCTGATAGGGATGGCAGATTTATCTCAAGATTCTGGCAGACATTACAGCAAGCATTAGGAACTCGTCTAGACATGAGTACTGCCTATCATCCACAAACTGATGGGCAGAGCGAAAGGACGATACAAATGCTTGAAGACATGCTACGAGCATGTGTTATTGATTTCGGAAATAGTTGGGATCGACATCTACCGTTAGCAGAATTTTCCTACAACAACAGCTATCATTCAAGTATTGAGATGGCCCCATTTGAAGCACTTTATGGTAGAAAGTGCAGGTCTCCAATTTGTTGGAGTGAAGTGGGGGATAGACAGATTACGGGTCCGGAGATAATACAAGAAACTACCGAGAAGATCATCCAAATTCAACAACGGTTGAAAACCGCCCAAAGTCGACAAAAGAGCTACGCCGACATTAAAAGAAAAGATATAGAATTTGAAATTGGAGAGATGGTCATGCTTAAGGTTGCACCTTGGAAAGGCGTTGTTCGATTTGGTAAACGAGGTAAATTAAATCCAAGGTATATTGGACCATTCAAGATTATTGATCGTGTCGGACCAGTAGCTTACCGACTTGAGTTACCTCAACAACTCGTGGCTGTACATAACACTTTCCACGTCTCGAATTTGAAGAAATGTTTTGCAAAAGAAGATCTCACTATTCCGTTAGACGAAATTTAAATCAACGAAAAACTTCAATTCATCGAAGAACCCGTTGAAATAATGGATCGTGAGGTTAAAAGACTTAGACAAAACAAGATACCAATTGTTAAGGTTCGATGGAATGCTCATAGAGGACCCGAGTTCACCTGGGAATGAGAAGATCAGATGAAGAAGAAATACCCGCACTTATTTCCAGAAGATACGTCAACACCTCCAACTGCTTAAAATTTCGGGACGAAATTTATTTAACGGGTAGGTACTGTAGTGACCCGAACTTTTCCATGTTTATATATGTTAAATCAAATTGATATTTACATGATTAAGTGTTTCCAACATGTTAAGCAATCAAACTTATTAAGACTTGATTAATTGGAATAGGTTTCATATAGACAAATGACCATCCAAGTTGACCGGTGATTCACGAACGTTAAAACTTGTAAAAACTATACGATGACATATATATGGTTATATATATAGTTAAAATGATTTTATTATAAGTATGTATCTCATTAGGTATTTTAACAATGAGTTATATACATAAAAATGAGACTATTAAATTAAGAAACTCGAAAACGATATATATAACGATTATCGTTATAACGTCTTACTAGGTACATATGAATCATATTAAGATATTGATACACTTGGTTAATTATGTTAAATGATAATTAAATATATCATTAAGTGTATTAACAATGAACTACATATGTAAAAATAAGACTACTAACTTAATGATTTTGAAACGAGACATATATGTAACGATTATCGTTGTAACGACATTTAATGTATATAGATCATATTAAGAGATATTCGTACATCATAATATCATGATAATATAATAATTTAAAATCTCATTTGATATTATAAACATTGGGTTAACAACATTTAACAAGATCGTTAACCTAAAGGTTTCAAAACAACATTTACATGTAACGACTAACGATGACTTAACGACTCAGTTAAAATGTATATACATGTAGTGTTTTAATATGTATTCATACACTTTTGAAAGACTTTAAGACACTTATCAAAATTCTTCTACTTAATAAAAATACTTACAATTACATCCTCGTTCAGTTTCATCAACAAATCTACTCGTATGCACCCGTATTCGTAATCGTACAATATACAGCTTTTAGATGTATGTACTATTGGTATATACACTCCAATGATCAGCTCTTAGCAGCCCATGTGAGTCACCTAACACATGTGGGAACCATCATTTGGCAACTAGCATGAAATATCTCATAAAATTACAAAAATATGAGTAATCATTCATGACTTATTTACATGAAAACAAAATTACATATCCTTTATATCTAATCCATACACCAACAACAAAAAACACCTACAAACACTTTCATTCTTCAATTTTCTTCATCTAATTGATCTCTCTCAAGTTTTATCTTCAAGTTCTAAGTGTTCTTCATAAATTCCAAAAGTTCTAGTTTCAAAAAATCAAGAATACTTCCAAGATTGCAAGTTTTCTTCCAAGTTTTCTAAATCCATTCCAAGTAATCATCCAAGATCAAGAAACCTTTGTTACTTACAGTAGGTTATCTTTCTAATACAAGGTAATAATCATATTCAAACTTTAATTCAATTTCTATAACTATAACAATCTTATTTCGAGTGGAAATCTTACTTGAAATTGTTTTCGTGTCATGATTCTGCTTCAAGAACTTTCAAGCCATACAAGGATCCTTTGAAGCTAGATCTATTTTTATCATTTCCAGTAGGTTTATCCAAGGAACTTGAGGTAGTAATGATGTTTATAACATCATTCGATTCATACATATAAAGCTATCTTATTCGAAGGTTTAAACTTGTAATCACTAGAACATAGTTTAGTTAATTCTAAACTTGTTCGCAAATAAAAGTTAATCCTTCTAACTTGACTTTTAAAATCAACTAAACACATGTTCTATATCTATATGATATGCTAACTTAATGATTTAAAACCTGGAAACACGAAAAACACCGTAAAACCGGATTTACGCCGTCGTAGTAACACCGCGGGCTGTTTTGGGTTAGTTAATTAAAAACTATGATAAACTTTGATTTAAAAGTTCTTATTCTGGGAAAATGATTTTTATTATGAACATGAAACTATATCCAAAAATTATGGTTAAACTCAAAGTGGAAGTATGTTTTCTAAAATGATCATCTAGACGTCGTTCTTTCGACTGAAATGACTACCTTTACAAAAACAACTTGTAACTTATTTTTCTAACTATAAACCTATACTTTTTCTGTATATATTCATAAAATAGAGTTCAATATAAAACCATAGCAATTTGATTCACTCAAAACGGATTTAAAATGAAGAAGTTATGGGTAAAACAAGATTGGATAATTTTTCTCATTTTAGCTACGTGAAAATTGGTAACAAATCTATTCCAACCATAACTTAATCAACTTGTATTGTATATTATGTAATATTGAGATACCATAGACACATATACAATGTTTCGACCTATCATTTCGACACATCTATATATATTTCGGAACAACCATAGACACTCTATATGTGAATGTTGGAATTAGCTATACAGGGTTGAGGTTGATTCCAAAATATATATAGTTTGAGTTGTGATCAATACTGAGATATGTATACACTGGGTCGTGGATTGATTCAAGATATTATATATCGATTTATTTCTGTACATCTAACTGTGGACAACTAGTTGTAGGTTACTAACGAGGACAGCTGACTTAATGAACTTAAAACATCAAAATGTATTAAAAGTGTTGTAAATATATTTTGAACATACTTTGATATATATGTACATATTTGTTATAGGTTCGTGAATCAACCAGTGACCAAGTCTTACTTCCCGACGAAGTAAAAATCTGTGAAAGTGAGTTATAGTCCCACTTTTAAAATCTAATATTTTTGGGATGAGAATACATGCAGGTTTTATAAATGATTTACAAAATAGACACAAGTACGTGAAACTACATTCTATGGTTGAATTATTGAAATCGAATATGCCCCTTTTTATTAAGTCTGGTAATCTAAGAATTAGGGAACAGACAACCTAATTGACGCGAATCCTAAAGATAGATCTATTGGGCCTAACAAACCCCATCCAAAGTACCGGATGCTTTAGTACTTCGAAATTTATATCATATCCGAAGGATGTACCGGAATGATGGGGATATTCTTATATATGCATCTTGTTAATGTCGGTTATCAGGTGTTCACCATATGAATAATTTTTATCTCTATGTATGGGATGTGTATTGAAATATGAAATCTTGTGGTCTATTGTTACGATTTGATATATATAGGTTAAACCTATAACTCACCAACATGTTTGTTGACGTTTAAAGCATGTTTATTCTCAGGTGAATACTAAGAGCTTCCACTGTTGCATACTAAAATAAGGACAAGATTTGGAGTCCATGTTTGTATGATATTGTGTAAAAACTGCATTCAAGAAACTGATTTCGATGTAACATATTTGTATTGTAAACCATTAAGTAATGGTCGTGTGTAAACAGGATATTTTAGATTATCATTTAATCTACGTAAAGCTTTTTAAACCTTTATTTATAAAATAAAGGTTATGGTTTGTTTTAAAAATGAATGCAGTCTTTGAAAAACGTCTCATATAGAGGTCAAAACCTCGCAACGAAATCAATTAATATGGAACGTTTTTAATCAATAAGAACGGGACATTTCAAACATTGCATTCGTTTTTAAAAGACAATCTTTCTTTACATCAGAAGTTGACAGCATGCATACCATTTCATATTATATCCAACTATAATTGACTTAATAATAATCTTGATGAACTCGACGACTTGAATGCAACGTCTTTTGAAATATGTCATTAATGACTCCAAGTAATATCTCTAATATGAGCAAATGCATAGCGGAAGATTTCTTTCATACCAGAGAATAAATAATCATTTCCATCATTTTAATAGACCACAAGAATTTCATTTCCAGTTCTCATAAATATACGTCTCATGCATAGAGACAAAAAATCATTCATATGGACTGAACACCTGGTAACCGACATTAACAAGATGCATATAAGAATATCCCCTATCATTCCGGGAAATTCTTCGGACACGATAAAAACAACATCGAAGTACTAAAGCATCCGCTACAACGGATGGGGTTCGTTAGGCCCAATAGATCTAGCTTTAGGATTCGCGTCAATTAGTAGACAGGTTTACTAATTCTTAGGTTACCAAGTAAAAGGGGCATATTCGGCTTCGATCATTCACCCATATAATGTAGTTTCAATTACTTGTGTCTATTGTGTAAAACATTTATAATGTAGTTTCATTCACCCATATAATGTAGTTTCAGTCCCAAAATATATATTGCAAAAGCATTTAAAAGGGAGCAAATGAAACGCTCAATACTGTACTTTGTAGTAAAAATACATATGACGACATTGAACAATGCAGGGTTGGCCTTGGATTCACGAACCTATATCAATTGTATATCTATTAAAACATATAATGAAAATCACATAATTTCCTTTATTAATTATATATTATTTATGAAGGTATTTCGTATGCCCGAGAGACATATTAAATTAATGTGGCTAATATGTTTTGATCCAAGTCGGGTCATACCCAATAACAAGCTTACCGACACCTTATTCGTATTTGATCTTAACGATTAGATCATTGATTAAATACGCGACACTTGAATTTTAAGGAAAAGGTTTCTTAAATAATATTACTTGATATGTTTATATAAGTTATGGAACAACTTATATAACAAGGATTTAATTATTTATAGGTTAAATAATTAATTAAGTCATGATACATTTTATAAAATTGGTTTTATAAAATATACATAACAAATAATATATATACAAGTTTATAAAATGTATTTTATGAAATCAAGTTTTATAAAAACTGATTTTGTAAAATCAGATTTTTTTTATAAAAGTATATTATATTATGGCAATGTGAGTGGCATGGGAGTTAGAATAAGCATGCATTTGTTTAATACTTGCTACCCATTCTTAACTAAGACCAATGGGACTTAGTATTCTACACACACATGCATTCAAACATATCAAAAGAGCTAGAAAACTGCACAAACATTCTGCTGTAGCTGTGCTGAAGGCCGTGGCCTTTTATTGACAAAAGGGAAGTCTTAATTTGGTTTTTACAAGCTCATAACTTGTGTCATTCAAATCCTAACTAATTACAAATGTGTTGGGGTTATTGCTTGTGGGTATTACTTGCTTGAGGCTTCAAGTTAGAAGCTCTATTGTTCATCATCTTCATCATCATCTTGCAACTTTGAAAACAACCCTCAACTAGCTTGAGGAGGTATATATATCTTCTCATCTTGTTCTTATATGTAAGTATGTATTCTAGACTTGATATTAACATGGAATTTAACTTAATGATTAAACAAATTAACATGAACTTATATTCATGCTTCCGCTTTCTTTAAATCATAAAAATGGTTTTATGAACATGTATATTTTAAGAACTTGTTGTTTATTAAAGTTGTTAAATTCCATCAATGGTATCTAGAGCCGAAGTCTATGGATTATGCTTCTTATATGGCCTTTAAACCCACTATATTTGCATTCTAAGTACATGCATGAATATGGAATGCAAAAACTTTCGGGTTTGGGAGGGTTGGTATAGTTGGCCGATTTTAGGAAGAGTTCCAAATGGGTTTGGAACTTGCAAATTGGTCAAATTTGTTGTATGTTGAAGTTCACAATCAAGCCTTGACCTTTTGTTTGAATGGTTGCATGTTTGGATGATTATTAATAATTCATTTGGTATGTAATATTAATTCATTCATGTGGTTGTAATATTCATTCAAGTTGGTTTGTAATATTGTTATTTTGGTTATGTAATTTATTTTATATTTGGTATGTAAAATAGATTAGGTTGTATTTTTATTTTTTAGAAAAATGTATTAGGATATGTTTTTTGTAAAAATGAAGATATAAGATGAAGACTTGGAAGATGCATTTGGATGCAAGATTAAGTGGGAGATTTTGAAATCTCCTACTTAGTGTTATAACCCTTAATCGGTGACATTTGTTTTCGGCTAAACAAATGTCTACCAAATTGGCTTGATTGTGAACACATTTGTTTGCATACGTGGTTGTTATATTTTTTATATGATTGTAGATTGTGTATGTTACTACAACAAGTTATCATTCAAGTTAACAACAAGCAGAACTACAATTTAATTGGTAAAATTATTAACGACATACAAAACGTGAATTTAAAGGGCTAAATTAAAAACGGCTAAAAGGACATTAATAAACGGTTATTAAGAACATGATAAGGATCATATATATAAAATGGTTTATATCAAGTAATTGGCTAAAATTAGAAGACTTAAAAATGGATTTCAAATGAACCATACACTAAATGCATGTTGGTGTATGGCATAAATGTTTTCTTAAACTAGAATTAACGAAAACTTAAAATCCCTTAATCGACAAGGTAAACAAGTTTAACGCCATCCTTTTGTGGGACACTTAAACATAGTAGGGAACTCATAATGGGATAAAGGTCACCTAACCGTTATGAGCTAACTAATATGGTTAAGGTAAAATTCGCATGCTTGTGGGATAAAGGTCACCTAACCACTTGTATGTTAATTTTACATGTTTACACAAGTAGGACGACTTGATTTGGGAATCATGAACTTAGGGTCACCGAAGCATGAGGAACAAATAGGCGTTGATGGGATAAATATGCCATGCAAAAGGATTGCATGATCCCATAATTTAGAAGTTGCAAAAGGATTGCAATTGTCATATAAATGACTACCTAGCTAAATCAAATAACGGGATAAAGGTCACCTAACCGAAATTTTATTTACCGTTGGATTCTAATATTTAATAAGTCAACTAAATTTAAAAGGGTATTGTTTATTAAATTTAAAATCGATACTTAAATGAACTTTTTTAAATTTTGTAGATGGCCGCCAATAACAACAACATGCAAAACGCACCTATTAACTTAAACAACCTATCGTTAAGGTCTTTCCTCGAGAAAGACAAACTCAACCATACGAACTTTATGGATTGGTTCCGCAATCTTAGGATTGTCCTCAAACTTGAGGATAAGGCGTATGTGTTGGAAGACCCCATTCCCGATCAACCGGACGAGGATGATATGGAAGGCATGGCTTATTGGGATAAGTATTGCTCCGATTCGGTGCAAGTCACTTGCCTAATGCTTGGGACTATGATACCCGAACTCCAAAAGGATTTTGAGCATCATACTGCATACGACATGATCACGAAATTGAAGGAGATGTTCCTTCAACAAGCACGTGTCGAGCGCTTCGAGACCGTTCGAGCGCTTCATGCATGTCGTATGGACAACTCCCAATCCGTTTCATCTAATGTCCTTAAGATGAAAAGCCTCATTGATCGCGCAAACCATCTTAATCTCAAAATATCTAATGAGCTAGCCACAGATCTTATCCTAAACTCCTTGTCAAAGATGTTTGACCAATTTGTAATTAATTACAATATGAATGGGATGGATAAGACCATTGGCAAACTTCATGACATGCTTAGGACGGTGGAAACTAGCATGGGTAAGAGGGCTTCACCCGTGCTAATGATCAATGATGGTGGGTCCAAAGGTAACAACACCTCTAAGCCAAAGGCGGCTAAGAGGAAAGGACCCGCCCATCAAGGCAAGGGAAAGGGGAGGATGGTTACCCCAACCAAAAACAAGAACAAGAAGCAAAAGGTTGCCGGACAAGCAAACCCCAAGGAAGACCCGTGCTTCGGTTGCGGTGAAATGGGTCACTGGAAACGCAACTGCCCGGTCTACCTTAAAGAGTTGAAGGAAAATAGGGATGCGGGGCAAACCTCAAGTAATATATATGGTATATATAGAGCTTAGTATTACTTCTTCTAATACATGGGTATTAGACACTGGATGTGGAACTCACATTTGCAATTCTTTTCAGGGGTTCAAAAGAAGTAGCAAGCAAACGGGAACATCAAGTCTCTTTATGGGTAATGGAGCCAAAGTGCAAGTGAAGGCTCAAGGAGACTTTGTATTAAAGCTTCCAAGTGGTTTGGAACTTATTTTGAACAATGTTTTGTATGCACCGGATTTATGTCGAAACATTATTTCAGTTTCCCGTTTAAAACAATGTGGTTTTTATCTTAATTTTGTTAATGATGATATCCACGTTTATTTAGATAATGTATTCTATTTTAAGGCTTCGCCTTCAAATGGAATTTATGAATTGTTTCATGATGACACATCATCTAGTAGCTCAATATACCATAATAGCACCAAGAAACTCAAAAGGGATTTGAGTGATTCCTACTTATGGTATTGTCACCTTGGTCACATAAACAAGAATCGAATGCATACACTTCAAAAGAATGGCCTTTTGAAATCAAATGAACTAGACTCATTTGATGTATGTGAATCTTGTTTACAAGGCAAAATGACAAAAGCACCTTTCAAAGGGACCTACGAAAGGGCTAAGGACTTATTGGGATTAATACATTCGGATGTATGTGGACCCTTTAAGCCCATAACTCGGAAGGGTGAAAGATACTTCATTACTTTCATTGATGACTTCAGTCGTTTCGGATATGTCTACTTGTTAAGACATAAGGACGAAATTTTTGAAGCATTCAAAGAGTATCAAAACGAAGTACAAAATCAACTCAATAAGATAATCAAGTTACTTCTTACCGATAGAGGAGGTGAATACCTAAGCGATGCTTTCCAAGATCATCTTAAAAGTTGTGGGATTATCTCGCAGCTCACTCCTCCTGGAACACCCCAACTAAATGGAGTTTCCGAAAGGAGGAACCGAACCCTAATGGATATGGTTCAATCTATGATGGCTAGAAGCTCGTTACCTCTATCATTTTGGGGTTATTGTCTATGCTCCGCGGCTCGTATTTTAAATATGGCCCCAACCAAGAAAGTGGAACGAACTCCTCATGAGATGTGGTTTGGAAAACCTCCATCTCTATCATACTTAACGGTATGGGGATGTGAAGCTTATCCTAAGCGTTACGTCCCTAATAAGTTGGATGCTTGATCCACGAAGTGTATCTTCATAGGATATCCCAAGGATGATATGGGATATTATTTCTATGATCCTTTCGAGCAGAATGTATTTATTGCTCGAAAGGCAGAATTCCTTGAGACTAAGTTCCTAATGGAAGGCGATAGTGAAAGGAAGATAGATCTTGAAGAGGTTCGAGATCAAGTAGATGATACACAATTGGTTGACACTAGCACTCAACATGAAAATGTTGAGAATGATCAAATGGATGATCAAAATACACAAGACGTTCGCAGATCTGGTAGAATTAGTAATCCTCCTGAGAGATATGGGTTTCTCATGGATGGTTATGTGGTTGATTTGGATGAACCAGCAAACGACCAAGATGCTTTATCAAGGATTGATAAGGATAAATGGCCGGAAGCCATGAACGCTGAGATGCAATCCATGTATGACAACCAAGTTTGGGAACTTGTTGCACAACCTCTGGCTCTAGGCTAGTTGATTGTAAATGGCTTTTCAAAATGAAAACCGACATACATGGAAACTTGGATACATATAAAGCTAGACTTGTAGCAAAAGGTTTCACTCAAACTCAAGGGGTTGACTATGATGAAACTTTTCGCCTGTGGCAATGCTAAAGTCTATTAGGATATTATTTGCCATTGCTGCTCATTATGATTATAAAATATGGCAAATGGATGTCAAGACCGCTTTCCTAAATGGATATCTTGTGGAAGATGTCTATATGGTTCAGCCTGAAGGTTTTGTTGATCCGAAATATCCTAAAAAGGTATGCAAGTTAAAAAAGTCAATCTACGGATTGAAACAAGCATCTAGAATGTGGAATCATCATTTTAATGAGGAGGCCGAGAAATTTGGCTTCATCAAAAATGGTGATGAAGCTTGTGTATACAAGAAAGCTAGTGGGAGCACTATCATGTTCCTTGTACTGTATGTGGATGATATATTGTTATTTGGAAATGATATTCCGGCAATGAAAGGAGTTAAAACTTGGCTAAGTAAATGCTTCTCCAGTAAGGATCTTGGAGAAGCAGAATACGTTTTGGGGATTGGGATCTACAGGAATAGATCCAAGAAACTGATAGGTTTGAATCAAAGTGCATACATTGAAAAGGTCTTGAAAAGGTTCAAGATGGAGAACTCTAAGAGTGGTTTGGTACCTATTCAAAGAGGAACGCCTCTCAGTTCATCTCAGTGCCCTACCACGAAAGATGAACAAGAGAGAATGAAGAGAGTCCCTTATGCATCTGCTATTGGGTCAATCATGTATGCAATGATATGCACTAGACCGGATGTGTCATGCGCCCTAAGCTTGACAAGTAGATACCAGAATAACCCAGGAAACAGTCATTGGATTCCGGTTAAAAGTATATTGAAATACCTTAGGAGGACTAATGATATGTTTCTAATATATGGATCTGGTGAGAAGGAACTTGCTGTAAAGGGTTACGTGGGCACGAGTTTCCAAACTGATCGAGATGATTCTCGATCACAATCAGGTTATGTCTTCACGTTAAATGGAGGTGCGGTCTCTTGGAAGAGTTCAAAACAGGATGTTGTTGCATTATCCACTACAGAGTCGGAGTACATAGCCGCATCATTGGCAGCTCAGGAAGCTGCATGGATGAAGAAATTCATCGATAACTTAGGAGTAGTCCCTTCCATTCAGGACCCTCTTGAGATCTTTTGTGACAACGAGGGTGCGATTGCTCAAATCAAAGAACCTCGTGCTCACCAAAAGACCCGTCACATTGAGTGGAGATTCAACTACATAAGGGATGAAGTTGAAAAGGGAAAGATATGTATTCACAAAGTTCACACAGATCTTAATATAGCGGATCTGTGACAACCCGGAAATTTCCAATCAAATTTAAACTTTATCTTTATATTATTCTGACACGATAAGCAAAGTTTGTTAAGTTAAATCTCAAGAATTTTAAACTGTGTTCATACATTCATTATAACCTCGACCAAATTCTGACGATTCATGAACCGTTATATATAAATAGATATGTACATATATGTATATATATATATATATATATATATATATATATATATATATATATATATATATATATATATATATATATATATATATATATATATATATATTATAACTTGAGAATATTAATAAAGTATTAAACGTATATTAATTTACACGAACGTATTTGTTTCAATATGTTTATCGATGGAATTAGAAGATAATATCAAATGATTGATTTATCAAATACATTGTGATATGATTATGGGTCTATGTTATGAGGTCCACTGTGATTTAAGAAATCTATTCTTTTTGACAACATTCGGAAAATGGTAAAGTGATTTATAAGTAAGAACGTGGAGTGTAAATAACTTAGATGTTGGATATCGACAAGTTAAGTAACTCGACATTTTTCATACGTTTATTTAACCTTTGGACTTTATCCCATGCTTCACCAACAGACCGTAATTTAAAAACTTGAACCCTATTATGAATATATATTATTCTACTTTTCTAAAACGTTTTATGATATAACGATTTCCATTATTTTAACCTTTTAACAAAATGATTCTTAAATATATTTAGTTTTGGAAAACAAAATTATTATATTTATTTGATTTATTTTCAAACGTACAAAAAAGTTTTTAGTTTAAAAAGAACTTTATTATTAAAATGTATATAACTTTTATAAATATCTAGAACCACTTTTGACAACTCATTACTTAACCAGTATGATAAAGATAACGATATTTATATTTTATTTTATTAAATATAAATAATGATTTAAATTAATTTTATATATATTTATACGCGTATTATACGTACACAGTTTTATACTTTTACTATACTTTAACTTTACCTTTACTTTACTTTTACTTTACTTTAACTTTAATAATTTACTTTAATAATTTATACTTTAATAATTCACTTTAATAATTCATACTTTAATAATTCACTTTAATAATTCATACTTTAATAATTCACTTTAATAATTCATACTTTAATAATTCACTTTAATAATTCATACTTTAATAATTCACTTTAATAATTCAAAAATCTATTATAAATAGAATTCAATAGGTTTCATTATTTCATAGAAACTTGAAATATATTTCTCTAAACTCTCTCAATCGACTTACATATATATATTTACTCAGTATTATTTCAAGATATTATTAGTATACATAAAATACTACGACGAGGTCATGAGCGTATTATTTCAAAATGGATTTTTCGAGCGGGATAGAGCTAAGGAAAACATGGGTTATAGCTATGGAGGTGATGGGTATGGTTCATGGGTATGCTTGTGAGGTCAATCTAGTATTTATCGTCTCCGTTGCGTCTACGTACCTTTCCTGCAATATTGAATCTCAATATTGATACATGAGTACTCGTAAATTATTTTTACATATTAATAGTGTATCCCTGACTAGTGCTCGAGAATATAGGATTATGCATGCTTGTACTTTTAATATTGCCCTTAGATAGGTTATGTTGAATCCTGAATTAGTTACACTTGCGGTTGAGATAAGGTATAAGATATGCATGTCCTTGGAAGGCTAGCGAAAAATTGAGAACTTTTCATTTAGATATCGAATGGGTTCGATGAACGGATTAGAAGTTATAGTCAATTGAATTTTTATAAAAATGATTATTATTATCGTCGTTCTAGTTTTATCTTATTATTATCATTATTAATAAAAGGAATTATCATTAAAAATTGTTATTTTTATTATTATTACTATTGTTATCACCGTTAAAGTTATAATTAGTATTATTATTATTATTATTATTATTATTATTATTATTATTATTATTATTATTATTATTATTATTATTATTATTATCTTATTATTATTATTATTATTATTATTATTATTATTATTATTATTATTATTATTATTATTATTATTATTATTATTATTATCATTATTAATATATATATCACTATTTAAAAATGGTTATTGTTATTGTTATTATTATTATTATTATCATTAAAATAGTTATTAGTATTATTAATAATATCATAGTAATTATCATTATTAGTATTATTGTAATTAAAACTAATATTAGTAACACCTAATTCTTTTTAGTACTATTATTATTAGTATTATAAACACAATATAAAAGACGATTAAAAGCTATTAAACGAAACGATTAGGAAATAATGAGTATGAGTATCATGATGAAATTAAAATATTATAAGATATTGATCTAGATAAAATTATCATTCTTATTATTTTTATCATTACTATTATTATTAAAAGTATCGTTAGTATTAAAACTATCATTTTAACAAAAAATATCATTTTAATAGAAATGTCATTGTTATTATAAAATATCATTATTATTATCATTTTAAATAGAATTATTATTTTAAAGTTAATATTAAAAAGTATCATAAATATTAAAGTTATCATAATTAGAATTATCGTTTTATTATAATATCATTATTAGTAAATATAAATATTGATATTTTTAAAAGAATAATAATAATTATTATTGCAAAATAATACAACTTTTACTTATTATTATTATCAATGTTATTTTATCAAATAAATATGTAATACAAATAATATAATTACCTTAATAAAACCTATCATAATATTTTTTTTAAATTAACTTTATAAATTTTATTACTTAAGATATATAAAAGTATATTTTTATATAAAATTTTATTTATTAATAAATGAATTATATTATTTACTCTATTAAATCTTTTAAAAATATTTAAAAATATAAAACGACGATATTTAAACTATATAATAATCATGTATAAATTTTGGAAATCATTTTGAGTCAAATTAACTTTTGTTGATCTTTGCATATTAGTCTCGAGCATTAGGATTGTGGTACACTATGACTTGACCTAATTTATTAGACAAATATTGACCAGCACATATATATACATAATTAATTTAGGTTCGTGAATCCGAGGCCAACCTTGCACTTGTTCAATGACGTTATATGTATTTTTACTACGAAATACATTATGGTGAGTTTCATTTGCCCCTTTTACTCTTTACATTTTTGGGCTGAGAATACATGCAAATGCTTTATTAACTGTTTTACAATATTTATATGCGTGAGTTTCATTTGCTCCCTTTTACTCTTCACGTTTTTGGGCTGAGAATACATGCAATTGCTTTATTAACTGTTTTACAATATTTATATTCGTGAGTTTCATTAATCCCTTTTTAAATGCTTTTGCAATATATATTTTGGGACTGAGAATACATGCGCTGCTTTTATAACTGTTTTACGAAATAGACACAAGTACTTAAAACTACATTCTATGGTTGAATTATCTAAATCGAATATGCCCCTTTTTATTAAGTCTGGTAATCTAAGAATTAGGGAACAGACACCCTAATTGACGCGAATCCTAAAGATAGATCTATCGGGCCCAACAAGCCCCATCCAAAGTACCGGATGCTTAAGTACTTCGAAATTTATATCATGTCCGAAGGAGGATCCTGGAATGATGGGGATATTCTTATATGTATATTGTGAATGTCGGTTACCAGGTGTTCAATCCATATGAATGATTATTTTTGTCTCTATGCATGGGACGTATATTTATGAGAAATGAAAATCTTGTGGTCTATTAAAATAATGGAAATGATTATTTATGTTAAACTAATGAACTCACCAACCTTTTAGTTGACACACTTGATAGCATGTTTATTCTCAGGTATGAAAGAAACATTCCGCTGTGCATTTGCTCATTTTAAAGACATTATTTGGAGTCGATCATCGCAATGGAACCAGATGTTGGTGACTTCATCCAGATGGATTAGGACGGGTCCTTTCAGTTGGTATCAGAGCGGTGGTCTTAGCGAACCAGGTCTGCATTAGTGTGTCTAACTGATAAGTCGTTAGGATGCATTAGTGAGTCTGGACTTCGACCGTGTCTGCATGTCAAAAGTTTTGCTTATCATTTCTTGTCGGAAATCATCTGCTTATCATCCTTAGGAAATTACCTACTTATCATTATTAGTCTAGACACGTCTTGCTACATTAATTGCATGAGTAATGTATAGACAAAATTCATATCTTAGCGTATCTGCTAAATCATATCTTATCGTATCTATTACTGTAAACTTTGCCTGACATATTCCGTAAATTCCTACGTAATCTACGAAATCTTTTGATCTATATACATATATGGATATCCTATGTAAATAGAATACCACCCGATAGCCGGAAAATCATTTTATATCGAAAAATCCTTTATCCAATCGTACGAAATGGAAGTTGTCATCAGTTCAAGTCACTCGGATTCTGAAATGGAATCTCACTCAAGCTCCGAAAGCAGTGTGACCAGAATGGATCAACCAATCAGTCATCATCTATTCTGGATGAATTGGGGATGGGTTCGTAGTCTCCTCAATCATTGGAGACAAGAAGAAGGCGATCCTTTCCATCCACCACATTGCCCTCTTGACGAAGAACCTGAAGCACTTACCGGCGAACCTGTCCGAAACACCATTTTCTCTCTCATTTCCAGAGTATCTCGTCACGATTATATACTCCATCAAATTCTAGATTTTATTTATCCGCTCGTCCGAACCGACAATCACCCCGGTGTAATAGAAGAAGTCAACGAGCTTCGCGCTCGGGTAGTGGCTTTGGAGAATATGGTGCAAAAATTACAAACACCAGTAGCAGCACCAGCAGCAACACCAGCAGCATAACCAGTACCACCATCATCAACGCCAATAGTACCATTACCACCTCCAACCACAACCGCATCATAAACCTCAACTTCACAATCTGTCCCACGAGCATCAACGTCATACGCACCATAGATATCAAGGAATACCAGCAACAATAACTGACAATGTATTAATTCATAACTTCATTGGAGAAACATTCCAAGGAGATTATGTAATCTCTAAAGTCTTAGAGATTATCTAATCTAGCCCTAACCATAAATCAGTTAAGCGAACCAAAATGATAGAAGGAAGAGTAGAAACCCTGACAAAAATGGTGTGTGATTAACAAGCTAAACTTGTTTTACCAACAGCATCAACAGTACCGTCAGCGTCACCAGCATCGTCAGTACAGTCAACATCAGAATCAACAACACCTATAACATCACAAACTCCGTCAGTTCAAGAATCACTGTGGACATCATTACGAATCAAAAACGCGTATATTGTATCAAGGAGTTATGAAGAGTTAACTCATTCCCTCTGAAGAAATTATATGTATATTTTATATATACATATTTTGAAATAAAAATAAATCTTTCCGTGCTAAGCTATTGTGTGTGAATCTTAACTACTCGGTTAATTCATCTTAAAAATATGCAATAATGTACGTCCTTCACCCGCAACTTAACCATCGTTAACTACAATCTCTGTCTCAATTCAACAAATTCCAATTCATAATAAATCAAGTATATATTTGATTTTACACTTTCATCATCGATGTAATCGAAACTTCTCAGATACCATCACTCGTACTTTGCGAAGTTCACAAGAATTTAACAAAAATCAACATCACGCCTCAACAAATAACGAAGTATTGATTCGTAATTTCAATATTATTGAAGAAATACTTATGTAATCTCTAAAGCCTTCAAGGGATTATTCAATTCTAGTTTCAACCGTAAATTGAATGAGTTTAATTTAGTATTAACTCATTAAAATTTATGTTATATCTGAGGAGAATATATACATATATATTTTCACAAAGACTGTAATAAAATTCTTATGTACAAAATATTAATTGTGAAATTTTTTAACGGGTAGGTAATACCCGAGAGATATATATATTCACAATTAATATGTTACATTCTTCGAATCTGATCAAGCAAATTATGAACTATACTTCCTACTTTCACAATAATATACATTCTTTCATAGAGATCAAAACAACCATACTCATTCAAACCCAATTACAAATTTTGATTTTGAAACCTCAGAATTCAATTCGAGATATAACCGGTATCATCACTTTTAGATTCCTACATCTTTCAAAGCTATACTTTGACTTCAAAACTGTGTTAGAACATCAAATGTATATTAACGATTACAATCTGTGTTCAAACCCTTCGAAAATATCTGAAGACACTTCAAATAATGAGCAATCGAGATGATGATCCAACCACATATTACCCACAGTTAGGTACTTAAAAAGCACTCGAAACCAAAGTCATAATTCCATACATATCCGTGTCAGATTCTTTGGCATTTATTAGCAAAAATAACTTTGCAATTCCTTTTCAAAGTAGCCAATTTTGTCACAGCTCCAGCAAGTCAACTTCGACTTTTTAGTCAGACTAACCTTATTATAACCTTGAGATATACACCATCGTTACCAGGGAACCTTTTACATCCCACCACATTATTAGCAGATGTACCAACAACTTCATTACCCTTTGACTTTAACCTCTCCAAAAAGTCATTATAGTTATTCATTGAAACCCCACCATTTACTCATTCGCATCTTGTAACAAGAATTGCCATACGAATCATCGGGAATTAGCAATCATTAATTTGAAATCTCGCAGCATGTCTACGCCAACAGTTATATGTGTACGTACAACGTCTATCTCCTGGACTTACATACTTTGAATGTGAAGTTTCTGAAAAACACCTTAAACTGTGAACTAGTTCTTGAAATGCTGACGAAGCAGCAACAAATGTAAACGATCTTAACAGTAAAAAGTTTGATGATAAAGAATAGTGTATTGGCAAAGCTCAGAGAAAGAGAAGTTTTGGAACTGGAAAACGGATTGAGCAAAGTATGAAAGAGGCTGTGGACAAATCACAAGGGCGAAACATGCCTTCAAAGAATCTAAATGATTCAGTACCTGTTGAAGTCATTAAAGGAATACCTTACTCTTGACTCTAAACCCCTGCGGACAATATTCTTCATCATCCTCTGATATTAGAAATTCTAAGATATCATCATATCTTTCATTATAAATATCCTCCATATTTCTGAAGATATTTTCTTAATTATTCTTATCCGAAATCATTTACCTCTTCGCGCTATCTGTATTACATCATAAAAGAAACTATTTTAGTTTCTAAATTCTGAAACATTCGAGTTTAAAATATGAATATTTTTTTTTTTTGAAGTAGTGTTGGGAGCTGAAGCATGAGTTAGTATAATATAATGATACTTGATCAACGTGATTATATTACAGTAATTCATGCTGAGTTTCTAAATGGAACGTGATGATTCACAGATCATAACGTCATCATGTGCCACGTTACACGACTCCTATATTCTATTTAATCTCTAACACATCAAGAAAATATTTCTTGATGATTCGGTCTTTTCTAGGGTATTCTGGTAATTTAACAAATCAAGATCGTGCCATTACAATTTCCTTCTTAGAACATTAACTATGTTCATTCAGAAATTCATATCTACGAATTCTGGACCATTACATACGGTGCTTAATCTCAAGAAGAGGAAACGAAAGAATGAAGCTCCGAAATAGAAATAGGAGTATAAATCGCAGCAAATAGAAGGGAGCATTAACTGTGGATGACAATAATTATAGAAGACAGAAGGAGGGACTTCGAAATATAAAGGAGGATATAAAGCCCAACGACGACCCAGAAATTATAAACCATATATATCGATGCATATAGCAATATAAAGGCATGGGAGAACTAAAAACACTATAAAACTAAGAGTATAGTAAAATTAAATAGATTCTTCCGGTGGCAGATGAAAGAAAAGAATGACAGATATGAAAGTTAGGAGTATATCAAGAATCAGAACTGGATGGAGCATATTAGTGAATAAAAGGTGTGAGTTGTGGAAATAAGGAAACGAAGGGGGTGGATATATAGTAAAATATCCGACAGAGCAATCAAAACATATTATCGCATTTAATCAAAGCTGATCTTAACTTCCTTAATTTTCGAAGAACCAAATCTTATTACGAAGATTTTCTCTAAATTTCGAAAATCAACCGTGACTATGTCATTGGTTAAAAAGAACGTGCATTTACTCATTTCATTCTTTTGTGATAACTTCACTCGTACCCTTCACAAAAATCAAATTGCTTTATCTATATTACTTGATGATAATAAAACTCTAATTTTTAACTCGTATACGTCATGAAAACATACTTATTGTCAGCCATGACCATTTCATTCAAATTTCGGGATGAAATTTCTTTAACGGGTAGGTACTGTGACAACCCGGAAATTTCCAATCAAATTTAAACTTTATCTTTATATTATTCTGACACGATAAGCAAAGTTTGTTAAGTTAAATCTCAAGAATTTTAAACTGTGTTCATACATTCATTATAACCTCGACCAAATTCCGACGATTCATGAACCGTTATATATAAATAGATATGTATATATATGTATGTATGTATATATATATATATATATATATATATATATATATATATATATATATATATATATATATATATATATATATATATATTATAACTTGAGAATATTAATAAAGTATTAAACGTATATTACTTTACACGAACGTATTTGTTTCAATATGTTTATCGATGGAATTAGAAGATAATATCAAATGATTGATTTATCAGATACATTGTGATATGATTACGGGTCTATGTTATGAGGTCCACTGTGATTTAAGAAATCTATTCTTTTTGACAACATTCGGAAAATGGTAAAGTGATTTATAAGTAAGAACGTGGAGTGTAAATTGAAATGTCCCGTTCTTATTGATTAAAAACGTTCCATATTAATTGATTTCGTTGCGAGGTTTTGACCTCTATATGAGACGTTTTTCAAAGACTGCATTCATTTTTAAACAAACCATAACCTTTATTTCATCAATAAAGGTTTAAAAAGCTTTACGTAGATTATCAAATAATGATAATCTAAAATATCCTGTTTACACACGACCATTACATAATGGTTTACAATACAAATATGTTACAACAAAATAAGTTTCTTGAATGCAGTTTTTACACAATATCATACAAGCATGGACTCCAAATTTTGTCCTTATTTAAGTATGCGACAGCGGAAGCTCTTAATAATCACCTGAGAATAAACATGCTTAAAACGTCAACAAAAATGTTGGTGAGTTATAGGTTTAACCTATATATATCAAATCGTAACAATAGACCACAAGATTTCATATTTCAATACACATCCCATACATAGAGATAAAAATCATTCATATGGTGAACACCTGGTAACCGACAATAACAAGATGCATATATAAGAATATCCCCATCATTCCGGGACACCCTTCGGATATGATATAAATTTCGAAGTACTAAAGCATCCGGTACTTTGGATGGGGTTTGTTAGGCCCAATAGATCTATCTTTAGGATTCGCGTCAATTAGGGTGTCTGTTCCCTAATTCTTAGATTACCAGACTTAATAAAAAGGGGCATATTCGATTTCGATAATTCAACCATAGAATGTAGTTTCACGTACTTGTGTCTATTTTGTAAATCATTTATAAAACCTGCATGTATTCTCATCCCAAAAATATTAGATTTTAAAAGTGGGACTATAACTCACTTTCACAGATTTTTTTACTTCGTCGGGAAGTAAGACTTGGCCACTGGTTGATTCACGAACCTATAACAATATATACATATATATCAAAGTATGTTCAAAATATATTTACAACACTTTTAATATATTTTGATGTTTTAAGTTTATTAAGTCAGCTGTCCTCGTTAGTAACCTACAACTAGTTGTCCACAGTTAGATGTACAGAAATAAATCGATAAATATTATCTTGAATCAATCCACGACCCAGTGTATACGTATCTCAGTATTGATCACAACTCAAACTATATATATTTTGGAATCAACCTCAACCCTGTATAGCTAACTCCAACATTCACATATAGAGTGTCTATGGTTGTTCCGAAATATATATAGATGTGTCGACATGATAGGTCGAAACATTGTATACGTGTCTATGGTATCTCAAGATTACATAATATATAATACAAGTTGATTAAGTTATGGTTGGAATAGATTTGTTACCAATTTTCACGTAGCTAAAATGAGAAAAATTATCCAATCTTGTTTTACCCATAACTTCTTCATTTTAAATCCGTTTTGAGTGAATCAAATTGCTATGGTTTCATATTGAACTCTATTTTATGAATCTAAACAAAAAAAGTATAGGTTTCTAGTCGGAAAAATAAGTTACAAGTCGTTTTTGTAAAGGTAGTCATTTCAGTCGAAAGAACGACGTCTAGATGACCATTTTAGAAAACATACTTCCACTTTGAGTTTAACCATAATTTTTGGATATAGTTTCATGTTCATAATAAAAATCATTTTCTCAGAATAACAACTTTTAAATCAAAGTTTATCATAGTTTTTAATTAACTAACCCAAAACAGCCCGCGGTGTTACTACGACGGCGTAAATCCGGTTTTACGGTGTTTTTCGTGTTTCCAGGTTTTAAATCATTAAGTTAGCATATCATATAGATATAGAACATGTGTTTAGTTGATTTTAAAAGTCAAGTTAGAAGGATTAACTTTTGTTTGCGAACAAGTTTAGAATTAACTAAACTATGTTCTAGTGATTACAAGTTTAAACCTTCGAATAAGATAGCTTTATATGTATGAATCGAATGATGTTATGAACATCATTACTACCTTAAGTTCCTTGGATGAACCTACTGGAAAAGAGAAAAATGGATCTAGCTTCAATGGATCCTTGGATGGCTCAAAGTTCTTGAAGCAAAATCAAGACACGAAAACAAGTTCAAGTAAGATCATCACTTGAAATAAGATTGTTATAGTTATAGAAATTGAACCAAAGTTTGAATATGATTATTACCTTGTATTAGAATGATAACCTACTGTAAGAAACAAAGATTTCTTGAGGTTGGATGATCACCTTACAAGATTGGAAGTGAGCTAGCAAACTTGAAAGTATTCTTGATTTTATGAAACTAGAACTTTTGGAATTTATGAAGAACACTTAGAACTTGAAGATAGAACTTGAGAGAGTTCAATTATATGAAGAAAATTGATGAATGAAAGTGTTTGTAGGTGTTTTTGGTCGTTGGTGTATGGATTAGATATAAAGGATATGTAATTTTGTTTTCATGTAAATAAGTCATGAATGATTACTCATATTTTTGTAATCTTATGAGATATTTCATGCTAGTTGCCAAATGATGGTTCCCACATGTGTTAGTTGACTCACATGGGCTGCTAAGAGCTGATCATTGGAGTGTATATACCAATAGTACATACATCTAAGAGCTGTGTATTGTACGAGTACGAATACGGGTGCATACGAGTAGAATTGTTGATGAAACTGAACGAGAATGTAATTGTAAGCATTTTTGTTAAGTAGAAGTATTTTGATAAGTGTATTGAAGTCTTTCAAAAGTGTATAAATACATATTAAAACACTACATGTATATACATTTTAACTGAGTCGTTAAGTCATCGTTAGTCGTTACATGTAAGTGTTGTTTTGAAACCTTTAGGTTAACGATCTTGTTAAATGTTGTTAACCCAATGTTTATAATATCAAAAGAGATTTTAAATTATTATATTATCATGATATTATGATGTACGAATATCTCTTAATATGATATATATACATTAAATGTCGTTACAACGATAAACGTTACATATATGTCTCGTTTCAAAATCATTAAGTTAGTAGTCTTGTTTTTACATATGTAGTTCATTGTTAATATAATTAATGATATGTTTACTTATCATAATATCATGTTAACTATATATATAACCATATATATGTCATCATATAGTTTTTTTTTTACAAGTTTTAACGTTCGTGAATCACCGGTCAACTTGGGTGGTCAATTGTCTATATGAAACCTATTTCAATTAATCAAGTCTTAACAAGTTTGATTGCTTAACATGTTGGAAACATTTAATCATGTAAACATCAATCTCAATTAATATATATAAACATGGAAAAGTTCGGGTCACTACAGTACCTACCCGTTAAATAAATTTCGTCCCGAAATTTTAAGCTGTTGAAGGTGTTGACGAATCTTCTGGAAATAGATGCGGGTATTTCTTCTTCATCTGATCTTCACGCTCCCAGGTGAACTCGGGTCCTCTACGAGCATTCCATCGAACCTTAACAATTGGTATCTTGTTTTGCTTAAGTCTTTTAACCTCACGATCCATTATTTCGACGGGTTCTTCGATGAATTGGAGTTTTTCGTTGATTTGGATTTCATCTAACGGAATAGTGAGATCTTCTTTAGCAAAACATTTCTTCAAATTCGAGACGTGGAAAGTGTTATGTACAGCCGCGAGTTGTTGAGGTAACTCAAGTCGGTAAGCTACTGGTCCGACACGATCAATAATCTTGAATGGTCCAATATACCTTGGATTTAATTTCCCTCGTTTACCAAATCGAACAACGCCTTTCCAAGGTGAAACTTTAAGCATGACCATCTCTCCAATTTCAAATTCTATATCTTTTCTTTTAATGTCAGCGTAGCTCTTTTGTCGACTTTGGGCGGTTTTCAACCGTTGTTGAATTTGGATGATCTTCTCGGTAGTTTCTTGTATAATCTCCGGACCCGTAATCTGTCTATCCCCCACCTCACTCCAACAAATCGGAGACCTGCACTTTCTACCATAAAGTGCTTCAAACGGCGCCATCTCAATGCTTGAATGGTAGCTGTTGTTGTAGGAAAATTCTGCTAACGGTAGATGTCGATCCCAACTGTTTCCGAAATCAATAACACATGCTCGTAGCATGTCTTCAAGCGTTTGTATCGTCCTTTCGCTCTGCCCATCAGTTTGTGGATGATAGGCAGTACTCATGTCTAGACGAGTTCCTAATGCTTGCTGTAATGTCTGCCAGAATCTTGAAATAAATCTGCCATCCCTATCAGAGATAATAGAGATTGATATTCCATGTCTGGAGACGACTTCCTTCAAATACAGTCGTGCTAACTTCTCCATCTTGTCATCTTCTCTTATTGGTAGGAAGTGTGCTGATTTGGTGAGACGATCAACTATTACCCAAATAGTATCAAAACCACTTGTAGTCCTTGGCAATTTAGTGATGAAATCCATGGTAATGTTTTCCCATTTCCATTCCGGGATTTCGGGTTGTTGAAGTAGACCTGATGGTTTCTGATGCTCAGCTTTGACCTTAGAACACGTCAAACATTCTCCTACGTATTTAGCAACATCGGCTTTCATACCCGGCCACCAAAAATGTTTCTTGAGATCCTTGTACATCTTCCCCGTTCCAGGATGTATTGAGTACCTGGTTTTATGAGCTTCTCTAAGTACCATTTCTCTCATATCTCCAAATTTTGGTACCCAAATCCTTTCAGCCCTATACCGGGTTCCGTCTTCCCGAATATTAAGATGCTTCTCCGATCCTTTGGGTATTTCATCCTTTAAATTTCCCTCTTTTAAAACTCCTTGTTGCGCCTCCTTTATTTGAGTAGTAATGTTATTATGAATCATTATATTCATAGATTTTACTCGAATGGGTTCTCTATCCTTCCTGCTCAAGGCATCGGCTACCACATTTGCCTTCCCCGGGTGGTAACGAATCTCAAAATCGTAATCATTCAATAATTCAATCCACCTACGCTGCCTCATATTCAGTTGTTTCTGATTAAATATGTGTTGAAGACTTTTGTGGTCGGTATATATAATACTTTTGACCCCATATAAGTAGTGCCTCCAAGTCTTTAATGCAAAAACAACCGCGCCTAATTCCAAATCATGCGTCGTATAATTTTGTTCGTGAATCTTCAATTGTCTAGACGCATAAGCAATCACCTTCGTTCGTTGCATTAATACACAACCGAGACCTTGCTTTGATGCGTCACAATAAATCACAAAATCATCATTCCCTTCAGGCAATGACAATATAGGTGCCGTAGTTAGCTTTTTCTTCAATAACTGAAACGCTTTCTCTTGTTCATCATTCCATTCAAATTTCTTCCCTTTATGCGTTAATGCAGTCAAGGGTTTTGCTATTCTGGAAAAGTCTTGGATGAACCTTCTGTAGTAACCAGCTAGTCCTAAAAACTGGCGTATGTGTTTCGGAGTTTTCGGGGTTTCCCACTTTTCAACAGTTTCTATCTTTGCCGGATCCACCTTAATACCTTCTTTGTTCACTATGTGACCGAGGAATTGAACTTCTTCCAACCAAAATGCACACTTTGAAAACTTAGCGTACAATTCTTCCTTCCTCAATACTTCTAACACCTTTCTCAAATGTTCACCGTGTTCTTGGTCATTCTTTGAGTAAATAAGTATGTCATCAATGAAAACAATGACAAACTTGTCAAGGTATGGTCCACACACTCGGTTCATAAGGTCCATGAACACAGCTGGTGCATTAGTTAAACCAAACGGCATGACCATAAACTCGTAATGACCGTAACGTGTTCTGAAAGCAGTCTTTGGAATATCATCTTCTTTCACCCGCATTTGATGATACCCGGAACGTAAGTCAATCTTTGAATAAACAGACGAGCCTTGTAGTTGATCAAATAAGTCGTCGATTCTCGGTAGTGGGTAGCGGTTCTTGATGGTAAGTTTGTTCAACTCTCGGTAGTCGATACACAACCTGAATGTACCATCTTTCTTCTTGACAAACAAAACAGGAGCTCCCCACGGTGATGTGCTTGGTCGAATGAAACCACGCTCTAAAAGTTCTTGTAATTGGCTTTGCAGTTCTTTCATCTCGCTGGGTGCGAGTCTGTAAGGAGCACGAGCTATTGGTGCAGCTCCTGGTACAAGATCTATTTGAAATTCAACGGATCGATGTGGGGGTAATCCCGGTAATTCTTTCGGAAATACATCGGGAAATTCTTTTGCAATGGGAACATCATTGATGCTCTTTTCTTCAGTTTGTACTTTCTCGACGTGTGCTAGAACAGCATAGCAACCTTTTCTTATTAGTTTTTGTGCCTTCAAATTACTAATAAGATGTAGCTTCGTGTTGCCCTTTTCTCCGTACACCATTAAGGGTTTTCCTTTTTCTCGTATAATGCGAATTGCATTTTTGTAACAAACGATCTCCGCTTTCACTTCTTTCAACCAGTCCATACCGATTATCACATCAAAACTCCCTAACTCTACTGGTATCAAATCAATCTTAAATGTTTCGCTAACCAGTTTAATTTCTCGATTCCGACATATATTATCTGCTGAAATTAATTTACCATTTGCTAATTCGAGTAAAAATTTACTATCCAAAGGCGTCAATGGACAACTTAATTTAGCACAAAAATCTCTACTCATATAGCTTCTATCCGCACCCGAATCAAATAAAACGTAAGCAGATTTATTGTCAATAAGAAACGTACCCGTAACAAGCTCCGGGTCTTCCTGTGCCTCTACCGCATTAATATTGAAAACTCTTCCACGGCCTTGTCCATTCGTGTTCTCCTGGTTCGGGCAATTTCTAATAATGTGGCCTGGTTTTCCACATTTATAACAAACTACATTGGCATAACTTGCTCCGACACTACTTGCTCCGCCATTACTCGTTCCGACACCATTTGTTCCTTTCGTTCTATTAACCCCTGGTCCGTAGACCTCACACTTCGCCGCGCTATGACCATTTCTTTTACACTTGTTGCAAAATTTGGTGCAGAACCCCGAGTGATTCTTTTCACACCTTTGGCATAGTTGCTTCTGATTGTTGTTGTTGTTGCGGTTATTATTGTTGTTGGGATGATTGTTGTAGTTGTTGTTGTTGTTGTTGTTGTTGTTGTTGTTGGGCCGTTTGTTGTAGTTGCGATTGATGTTGCGATTGTTGGGATAATTGTTGCGATTATTGTTGTAATTGCTGTTGTTGTTGTATTGGTGATTCTTATCACCGTTTTCCTCCCACTTTCTTTTGACTTGCTTCACATTGGCCTCTTCAGCAGTCTGTTCTTTAATTCTTTCTTCAATCTGGTTCACTAGTTTGTGAGCCATTCTACATGCCTGTTGTATGGAGGCGGGCTCGTGTGAACTTATATCTTCTTGGATTCTTTCCGGTAATCCTTTCACAAACGCGTCGATCTTCTCTTCCTCATCTTCGAATGCTCCCGGACACAATAGGCACAATTCTGTGAATCGTCTTTCGTACGTGGTAATATCAAATCCTTGGGTTCGTAACCCTCTAAGTTCTGTCTTGAGCTTATTGACCTCGGTTCTGGGACGGTATTTCTCGTTCATCAAGTGCTTGAATGCTGACCACGGTAGTGCGTACGCATCATCTTGTCCCACTTGCTCTAGATAGGTATTCCACCATGTTAACGCAGAACCTGTGAAGGTATGCGTAGCGTACTTCACTTTGTCCTCTTCAGTACACTTACTTATGGCAAACACCGATTCAACCTTCTCGGTCCACCGTTTCAATCCGATCGGTCCTTCGGTTCCATCAAATTCCAAAGGTTTGCAGGCAGTGAATTCTTTGTAGGTGCATCCTACACGATTTCCTGTACTGCTAGATCCAAGGTTATTGTTGGTATGTAGCGCAGCCTGTACTGCCGCTATGTTTGAAGCTAGAAAAGTACGGAATTCCTCTTCATTCATATTCACGGTGTGTCGAGTAGTCGGTGCCATTTCCTTCAAAATAGTTAAATGGAACAAGTTAATCATACAGAATATTAAGAGTAGTTAATAGTATTTCGTAGCATAATATGAACTCATTTATAAAAGCTTTTTCTTCATATTAGCGTTTTATAAGTTTAAATTCGGGTAGTACCTACCCGTTAAGTTCATACTTAGTAGCTAATATACAATTCAACTACTACAATTCTATATGAAAAACTGATTATAATAATATTTCGCGTTCAAACTTTTATACAATATTTTACAAACTTACAATACCGCTTATTTTACATAAAGCATGAAATATAGCACACAATAACTTTGATACAAAATAGTTGTGAAGACAATTCTAGCTAGTACACAAGTCGTTCAGCAAAGGCAATAAAGACACGTAATTCATACGTCCAGAAACAAGTCATGCATTCTGGTTTTACTAGGACTACTTCCCATCCTTGGTCTTGTGCAACATAACCGTTATGGCCGTTGATAAGACAGCGTGTTGTAACGTCATCAAAGGGACGAGGGTTACGTAATGTCCAACAGTCCCGTAATAATCTAAAAACCTCATTTCTTACCCCAATTACCGACTCCGTCACTTGTGGAAATGTTTTGTTTAATAGTTGTAGCCCGATGTTCTTGTTCTCACTTTGGTGAGAAGCGAACATTACTAATCCGTAAGCATAACATGCTTCTTTATGTTGCATGTTAGCCGCTTTTTCTAAATCACGAAGTCCAATATTCGGATATATTGAGTCAAAATAATTTCTTAACCCGTTGCGTAAAATAGCATTTGGGTTCCCCGCAATATATGCGTCAAAGTAAACACATCGTAACTTATGGGTTTCCCAATGTGATATCCCCCATCTTTCAAACGAAAGTCTCTTATAAACCAAGACATTCTTGGAACGTTCTTCGAATGTCTTACAAACTGATCTCGCCTTAAATAGTTGTGCAGAAGAATTCTGGCCGACTCTAGACAAGATTTCATCAATCATGTCTCCGGGTAGGTCTCTTAAAATATTGGGTTGTCTATCCATTTTGTGTTTTTAAACTGTAAAATAGACAAGAGTTAGATTCATAAAAAAATACTTATTAATACAAGCAATTTTTACATATATCATAAAGCATATGAACACTATATTCCATATATTACACCACACGAATACAACTATCTTATTCCGACTCGCTCGTTTCTTCTTCTTCGGTTTTGGTTCGTTTTGCCAAGTTTCTAGGGATATATGATGTTCCCCTAATACGAGCAGTCGTTGTCCACATTGGTTTAGAAAAACCTGGTGGTTTAGAGGTTCCCGGGTCATTGTTACAACTTAAGGACTTCGGGGGTTGACGATACATATAAAGTTCATCGGGGTTGGAATTAGATTTCTCTATTTTTATGCCCTTTCCCTTATTATTTTCTTTTGCCTTTTTAAATTCAGTTGGGGTAATTTCTATAACATCATCGGAATTCTCGTCGGAATCCGATTCATCGGAGAATTGGTAATCCTCCCAATATTTTGCTTCCTTGGCGGAAACACCATTGACCATAATTAACTTTGGTCGGTTGGTTGAGGATTTTCTTTTACTTAACCGTTTTATTATTTCCCCCACCGGTTCTATTTCTTCATCCGGTTCCGATTCTTCTTCCGGTTCCGATTCTTCTTCCGGTTCCGACTCTTCTTCCGGTTCCTCTTCGGGAACTTGTGAATCAGTCCACAAATCATTCCAATTTACATTTGACTCTTCATTATTATTAGGTGAGTCAATGGGACTTGTTCTAGAGGTAGACATCTATCACATAATATCAAACACGTTAAGAGATTAATATATCACATAATATTCATATGTTAAAAATATATAGTTTCCAACAAAAATGTTAAGCAATCATTTTTAAAGAAAACACGGTCGAAGTCCAGACTCACTAATGCATCCTAACAAACTCGATAAGACACACTAATGCAAATTTTCTGGTTCTCTAAGACCAACGCTCGGATACCAACTGAAATGTCCCGTTCTTATTGATTAAAAACGTTCCATATTAATTGATTTCGTTGCGAGGTTTTGACCTCTATATGAGACGTTTTTCAAAGACTGCATTCATTTTTAAACAAACCATAACCTTTATTTCATCAATAAAGGTTTAAAAAGCTTTACGTAGATTATCAAATAATGATAATCTAAAATATCCTGTTTACACACGACCATTACATAATGGTTTACAATACAAATATGTTACAACAAAATAAGTTTCTTGAATGCAGTTTTTACACAATATCATACAAGCATGGACTCCAAATTTTGTCCTTATTTAAGTATGCGACAGCGGAAGCTCTTAATAATCACCTGAGAATAAACATGCTTAAAACGTCAACAAAAATGTTGGTGAGTTATAGGTTTAACCTATATATATCAAATCGTAACAATAGACCACAAGATTTCATATTTCAATACACATCCCATACATAGAGATAAAAATCATTCATATGGTGAACACCTGGTAACCGACAATAACAAGATGCATATATAAGAATATCCCCATCATTCCGGGACACCCTTCGGATATGATATAAATTTCGAAGTACTAAAGCATCCGGTACTTTGGATGGGGTTTGTTAGGCCCAATAGATCTATCTTTAGGATTCGCGTCAATTAGGGTGTCTGTTCCCTAATTCTTAGATTACCAGACTTAATAAAAAGGGGCATATTCGATTTCGATAATTCAACCATAGAATGTAGTTTCACGTACTTGTGTCTATTTTGTAAATCATTTATAAAACCTGCATGTATTCTCATCCCAAAAATATTAGATTTTAAAAGTGGGACTATAACTCACTTTCACAGATTTTTTTACTTCGTCGGGAAGTAAGACTTGGCCACTGGTTGATTCACGAACCTGTAACAATATATACATATATATCAAAGTATGTTCAAAATATATTTACAACACTTTTAATATATTTTGATGTTTTAAGTTTATTAAGTCAGCTGTCCTCGTTAGTAACCTACAACTAGTTGTCCACAGTTAGATGTACAGAAATAAATCGATAAATATTATCTTGAATCAATCCACGACCCAGTGTATACGTATCTCAGTATTGATCACAACTCAAACTATATATATTTTGGAATCAACCTCAACCCTGTATAGCTAACTCCAACATTCACATATAGAGTGTCTATGGTTGTTCCGAAATATATATAGATGTGTCGACATGATAGGTCGAAACATTGTATACGTGTCTATGGTATCTCAAGATTACATAATATATAATACAAGTTGATTAAGTTATGGTTGGAATAGATTTGTTACCAATTTTCACGTAGCTAAAATGAGAAAAATTATCCAATCTTGTTTTACCCATAACTTCTTCATTTTAAATCCGTTTTGAGTGAATCAAATTGCTATGGTTTCATATTGAACTCTATTTTATGAATCTAAACAAAAAAAGTATAGGTTTCTAGTCGGAAAAATAAGTTACAAGTCGTTTTTGTAAAGGTAGTCATTTCAGTCGAAAGAACGACGTCTAGATGACCATTTTAGAAAACATACTTCCACTTTGAGTTTAACCATAATTTTTGGATATAGTTTCATGTTCATAATAAAAATCATTTTCTCAGAATAACAACTTTTAAATCAAAGTTTATCATAGTTTTTAATTAACTAACCCAAAACAGCCCGCGGTGTTACTACGACGGCGTAAATCCGGTTTTACGGTGTTTTTCGTGTTTCCAGGTTTTAAATCATTAAGTTAGCATATCATATAGATATAGAACATGTGTTTAGTTGATTTTAAAAGTCAAGTTAGAAGGATTAACTTTTGTTTGCGAACAAGTTTAGAATTAACTAAACTATGTTCTAGTGATTACAAGTTTAAACCTTCGAATAAGATAGCTTTATATGTATGAATCGAATGATGTTATGAACATCATTACTACCTTAAGTTCCTTGGATGAACCTACTGGAAAAGAGAAAAATGGATCTAGCTTCAATGGATCCTTGGATGGCTCAAAGTTCTTGAAGCAAAATCAAGACACGAAAACAAGTTCAAGTAAGATCATCACTTGAAATAAGATTGTTATAGTTATAGAAATTGAACCAAAGTTTGAATATGATTATTACCTTGTATTAGAATGATAACCTACTGTAAGAAACAAAGATTTCTTGAGGTTGGATGATCACCTTACAAGATTGGAAGTGAGCTAGCAAACTTGAAAGTATTCTTGATTTTATGAAACTAGAACTTTTGGAATTTATGAAGAACACTTAGAACTTGAAGATAGAACTTGAGAGAGTTCAATTAGATGAAGAAAATTGATGAATGAAAGTGTTTGTAGGTGTTTTTGGTCGTTGGTGTATGGATTAGATATAAAGGATATGTAATTTTGTTTTCATGTAAATAAGTCATGAATGATTACTCATATTTTTGTAATCTTATGAGATATTTCATGCTAGTTGCCAAATGATGGTTCCCACATGTGTTAGTTGACTCACATGGGCTGCTAAGAGCTGATCATTGGAGTGTATATACCAATAGTACATACATCTAAAAGCTGTGTATTGTACGAGTACGAATACGGGTGCATACGAGTAGAATTGTTGATGAAACTGAACGAGAATGTAATTGTAAGCATTTTTGTTAAGTAGAAGTATTTTGATAAGTGTATTGAAGTCTTTCAAAAGTGTATAAATACATATTAAAACACTACATGTATATACATTTTAACTGAGTCGTTAAGTCATCGTTAGTCGTTACATGTAAGTGTTGTTTTGAAACCTTTAGGTTAACGATCTTGTTAAATGTTGTTAACCCAATGTTTATAATATCAAAAGAGATTTTAAATTATTATATTATCATGATATTATGATGTACGAATATCTCTTAATATGATATATATACATTAAATGTCGTTACAACGATAAACGTTACATATATGTCTCGTTTCAAAATCATTAAGTTAGTAGTCTTGTTTTTACATATGTAGTTCATTGTTAATATAATTAATGATATGTTTACTTATCATAATATCATGTTAACTATATATATAACCATATATATGTCATCATATAGTTTTTTTTTTACAAGTTTTAACGTTCGTGAATCACCGGTCAACTTGGGTGGTCAATTGTCTATATGAAACCTATTTCAATTAATCAAGTCTTAACAAGTTTGATTGCTTAACATGTTGGAAACATTTAATCATGTAAACATCAATCTCAATTAATATATATAAACATGGAAAAGTTCGGGTCACTACATAAATAACTTAGATGTTGGATATCGACAAGTTAAGTAACTCGACATTTTTCATACATTTATTTAACCTTTGGACTTTATCCCATGCTTCACCAACAGACCGTAATTTAAAAACTTGAAACCTATTATGAATATATATGATTCTACTTTTTTAAAACGTTTTATGATATAACGATTTCCATTATTTTAACCTTTTAACAAAATGATTCTTAAATATATTTAGTTTTGGAAAACAAAATTATCATATTTATTTGATTTATTTTCAAACGTACAAAAACGTTTTTAGTTTAAAAAGAACTTTATTATTAAAATGTATATAACTTTTATAAATATCTAGAACCACTTTTGACAACTCATTACTTAACCAGTATGATAAAGATAACGATATTTATATTTTATTTTATTAAATATAAATAATGATTTAAATTAATTTTATATATATTTATACGCGTATTATACGTACATAGTTTTATACTTTTACTATACTTTAACTTTACCTTTACTTTACTTTTACTTTACTTTAACTTTAATAATTTACTTTAATAATTCATACTTTAATAATTCACTTTAATAATTCATACTTTAATAATTCACTTTAATAATTCATACTTTAATAATTCACTTTAATAATTCATACTTTAATAATTCACTTTAATAATTCAAAAATCTATTATAAATAGAATTCAATAGGTTTCATTATTTCATAGAAACTTGAAATATATTTCTCTAAACTCTCTCAATCGACTTACATATATATATTTACTCAGTATTATTTCAAGATATTATTAGTATACATAAAATACTACGACGAGGTCATGAGCGTATTATTTCAAAATGGATTTTTCGAGTGGGATAGAGCTAAGGAAAACATGGGTTATAGCTATGGAGGTGATGGGTATGGTTCATGGGTATGCTTGTGAGGTCAATCTAGTGTTTATCGTCTCCGTTGCGTCTACGTACCTTTCCTGCAATATTGAATCTCAATATTGATACGTGAGTACTCGTAAATTATTTTTACATATTAATAGTGTATCCCTGACTAGTGCTCGAGAATATAGGATTATACATGCTTGTACTTTTGATATTGCCCTTAGATAGGTTATGTTGAATCCTGAATTAGTTACACTTGTGGTTGAGATAAGGTATAAGATATGCATGTCCTTGGAAGGCTAGCGAAAAATTGAGAACTTTTCATTTAGATATCGAATGGGTTCGATGAACGGATTAGAAGTTATAGTCAATTGAATTTTTATAAAAATGATTATTATTATCGTCGTTCTAGTTTTATCTTATTATTATCATTATTAATAAAAGGAATTATCATTAAAAATTGTTATTTTTATTATTATTACTATTGTTATCATCGTTAAAGTTATAATTAGTATTATTATTATTATTATTATTATTATTATTATTATTATTATTATTATTATTATTATTATTATTATTATTATTATTATTATTATTATTATTATTATCTTATTATTATTATTATTATTATTATTATTATTATTATTATTATTATTATTATTATTATTATTATTATTATTATTATTATTATTATTATTATCATCATTATTAATATATATATCACTATTTAAAAATGGTTATTGTTATTGTTATTATTATTATTATTATCATTAAAATAGTTATTAGTATTATTAATAATATCATAGTAATTATCATTATTAGTATTATTGTAATTAAAACTAATATTAGTAACACCTAATTATTTTTAGTACTATTATTATTAGTATTATAAACACAATGTAAAAGACGATTAAAAGCTATTAAACGAAACGATTAGGAAATAATGAGTATAAGTATCATGATGAAATTAAAATATTATAAGATATTGATCTAGATAAAAGTATCATTCTTATTATTTTTATCATTACTATTATTATTAAAAGTATCGTTAGTATTAAAACTATCATTTTAACAAAAAATATCATTTTAATAGAAATGTCATTGTTATTATAAAATATCATTATTATTATCATTTTAAATAGAATTATTATTTTAAAGTTAATATTAAAAAGTATCATAAATATTAAAGTTATCATAATTAGAATTATCATTTTATTATAATATCATTATTATTAAATATAAATATTGATATTTTTAAAAGAATAATAATAATTATTATTGCAAAATAATACAACTTTTACTTATTATTATTATCAATGTTATTTTATCAAATAAATATGTAATACAAATAATATAATTACCTTAATAAAACCTATCATAATATTTTTTTTAAATTAACTTTATAAATTTTATTACTTAAGATATATAAAAGTATATTTTTATATAAAATTTTATTTATTAATAAATGAATTATATTATTTACTCTATTAAATCTTTTAAAAATATTTAAAAATATAAAACGACGATATTTAAACTATATAATAATCATGTATAAATTTTGGAAATCATTTTGAGTCAAATTAACTTTTGTTGATCTTTGCATATTAGTCTCGAGCATTAGGATTGTGGTACACTATGACTTGACCTAATTTATTAGACAAATATTGACCAGCACATATATATACATAATTAATTTAGGTTTGTGAATCCGAGGCCAACCTTGCACTTGTTCAATGACGTTATATGTATTTTTACTACAAAATACAGTATGGTGAGTTTCATTTGCCCCTTTTACTCTTTACATTTTTGGGCTGAGAATACATGCAAATGCTTTATTAACTGTTTTACAATATTTATATGCGTGAGTTTCATTTGCTCCCTTTTACTCTTTACGTTTTTGGGCTGAGAATACATGCAATTGCTTTATTAACTGTTTTACAATATTTATATGCGTGAGTTTCATTAATCCCTTTTAAATGCTTTTGCAATATATATTTTGGGACTGAGAATACATGCGCTGCTTTTATAACTGTTTTACGAAATAGACACAAGTACTTAAAACTACATTCTATGGTTGAATTATCCAAATCGAATATGCCCCTTTTTATTAAGTCTGGTAATCTAAGAATTAGGGAACAGACACCCTAATTGACGCGAATCCTAAAGATAGATCTATCGGGCCCAACAAGCCCCATCCAAAGTACCGGATGCTTTAGTACTTCAAAATTTATATCATGTCCGAAGGAGGATCCCGGAATGATGGGGATATTCTTATATGTATATTGTGAATGTCGGTTACCAGGTGTTCAATCCATATGAATGATTATTTTTGTCTCTATGCATGTGACGTATATTTATGAGAAATGAAAATCTTGTGGTCTATTAAAATGATGGAAATGATTATTTATGTTAAACTAATGAACTCACCAACCTTTTGGTTGACACTTGAAAGCATGTTTATTCTCAGGTATGAAAGAAACATTTCGCTGTGCATTTGCTCATTTTAAAGACATTATTTGGAGTCGATCATCGCAATGGAACCAGATGTTGGTGACTTCGTCCAGATGGATTAGGACGGGTCCTTTCAGGATCCTCACACGAAGCTCTTACATGGATCAAAACATACAGGACATGTTTGTGCATTAGGGCTTCGATATTCTAGTGATTGGTCATGATCTGTATTAAGTATTGTAACGGAACGAAATTGTTCAAACTCATTAATATAATAATGGCATTAATTTATTTTGAGTTATGTTCCTATTTTGCATATTTTATCCATGAATAAGTAATTATTCTAAATTCCGTAGTCGATCACATTTGTGGGAGCAAATGTGAGGTTTAGACTATTATGAACTTGGATTGGTATACATTCACGGGATGAATGTGGGGCAAGGTTGCAACCAAGGTTCATAGATACTTGTTGGATACAAATATTGGAAGACCCGCCCTCAAGATTTACTAAATGGAGCCTTTGTGGTTGATCACATGTAATCTTGAGTAAAGACGAATATCATTGTATCCTCTGACCTGAGATGCATATTGGGTTCGGATATTTACCAAGTATTGCGCCTTGATTCTTTCCTTCGCTATTCTGAAATATGGTAGTTCACAAGGAAAAGCTCAGGTATAATGCAAGGTATATATTTTGGACGTATGTAGTCAAGATGGAATTTGTCCCTCTTATTCATTGAGAGTCAGATGTCTAAGGCCTGATAAAGTTAAATCTAGAAGAGAGTGATCACTCTGTGTCTCTTGGATTTAACATAATATCTAGGACGAAAGGATATAATGAAAAGATTCACCTATTCATATTCGAGATGGGAACTCGAAAGGGATGATGTTATTGAATGGCACAAAGTCATAACATATTGGGGGTGATAGATGGTCGTTAGGTGGTATCCATCACTTGCATTAATTTCTTATGTTTCTCGTGCAAGTGGGAGATTGAAAGTATTTCGTATGCCGGAGAGACATATTAAATTAATGTGGCTAATATGTTTTGATCCAAGTCGAGTCATACCCAATAACAAGCTTACCGACACCTTTTTCGTATTTGATCTTAACGATTGGATCATTGATTAAATACGCGACACTTGAATTTTAAGGAAAAGGTTTCTTAAATAATATTACTTGATATGTTTATATAAGTTATGGAACAACTTATATAACAAGGATTTAATTATTTATAGGTTAAATAATTAATTATGATACATTTTATAAAATTGGTTTTATAAAATATACATAACAAATAATATATATACAAGTTTATAAAATGTATTTTATGAAATCAAGTTTTATAAAAACTGATTTTGTAAAATTAGTTTTTTTTTTTATAAAAGTATATTATATTATGGAAATGTGAGTGGCATGGGAGTTAGAATAAGCATGCATTTGTTTAATACTTGCTACCCATGCTTAACTAAGACCAAGGGGACTTAGTATTCTACACACACATGCATTCAAACATATCAAAAGAGCTAGAAAACTGCACAAAAGTTCTGCTGTAGCTGTGCTGAAGGCCGTGGCCTTTTATTGACAAAAGGGAAGTCTTAATTTGGTTTTTACAAGCTCATAACTTGTGTCATTCAAATCCTAACTAATTACAAAGGTGTTGGGGTTATTGCTTGTGGGTATTACTTGCTTGAGGCTTCAAGTTAGAAGCTCTATTGTTCATCATCTTCATCATCATCTTGCAACTTTGAAGACAACCCTCAACTAGCTTGAAGAGGTATATATATCTTCTCATCTTGTTCTTATATGTAAGTATGTATTCTAGACTTGATATTAACATGGAATTTAACTTAATGATTAAACAAATTAACATGAACTTATATTCATGCTTCCGCTTTCTTTAAATCATAAAAATGGTTTTATGAACATGTATATTTTAAGAACATGTTGTTTATTAAAGTTGTTAAATTCCATCAATTTATGTGTTTGTAGTTTATATAATTTATATTAAATTCCATTTAAAAATATATGCTTATATTATATCTTAAGGTATATGTTTTATATATATTTTATATATATTTAAAATATATGCTATATTTAAAATGATTAGAATATATATATATTTAGTATTATATTAAAAATATCAACTTTGTTGTATGTAGGTATTTATATAAGAAATGTTAATATGTCTTATATATAGTTATATAGATTAGTAATATAATTGTAGTATATGTAATATGTAGGTTTTATATACCAAATATCTATTTGTTAAGAATGATATTTTTGATATTAATGATTCTACTAATAATAGCCCTACTAATAATAACTTTATTAATAACGATAATACTAATAATAAAAATGATAATGATAATAATGATAATACATATGTTAATAATGATTCTAATAATACTAATAAGTACATAATGATACTAATACTAATATTAATAATAATAATAATAGTTTGTGTTATTTTGATAATAATAATAATTTTAATCATAATAATAGTAATAATATATATATTAGTAATAATGATAATGATAAAAATTATAATTTTAGTAACAATAACATTAATAATAATAATAATAATAATAATAATAATAATAATAATAATAATAATAATAATAATAATAATAATAATAATAATAATAATAATAATAATAATAATAATAATAATAATAATAATTTTGGTAATGAAATCTACCTTCTAAAGCTTTTCAAAAAAAATATGTCCCGAACAAGTTTCGAACCCAAGACCTCTCGCTCACTCATCAACACCCTTAATCATTCCTCCATTTCAGTTTTTTTGATTTATAATACAAACCCAAATACTTATCTATTACATGTTTCAACCCACTTCATCTTCTTCACCAAAATCTAAACAATCAAACAACTTCATTCTTAATAGTTAATCATCAAAATGGTTTTAGGACTTTTAAACAAACATGAACCAAAAAACAAAAGTATTCTTGTAATTAAGAAAATTCAAAAAAAACTATGAAAAAGCCTACTACTGAAATATGTTTCAATTTTGAGTTCGTTTTGGATAATCTTTACAACATGAAATATGTTTCAAATCATTCCTAAAAACTATTGGAATTGTCAATTGAACTTAAAACATCAAAACAAGCTCTAATTCCTCGATGAACAAATTAGTTGACTTTTGACAAAATAACTTTGACTTACAAATTTGAATTCGTTATTAAGAATTGGAACTTGAGATTTTACAGAAAGTTTGAGTAAAAGATTCCTAACAACTTTGCATTTTTAGTTTTTGAAATTGGTTTCGAATTCAAGTTTTTGTATATCACTGTCAAAAACCCATGAACTCAAAAGTTGATTTTTAGATTAAGACTGTTATAGATTATGATTATAACATGAATTGTGTTGCAAATCATTCCTATAATATTTATGGATCATCAAATTAACTGGAAACATCAAAACACATTCGAATTTGATTCAAGAACACTCAGTTGACTTTTAAAACCAAAACTTTGACTCCAAAATTAGAATTCGATAGAAATAATTGAGGATTGAAAACTTACAGATAGTTTAGATAGGCGATTCCTAACAAGACTGTATTATTACATTTTGGAAATTTGTTCGAATTTGAAATATGGTAAAAATTACCAAGAACAGAGGTGTCGAGCTTATTTTGTGATTTTTCTATTTTGTTTTGCAAATAGCAGTGGATAACTCAATGAATTGATTATGGTACTTATAGTCAATTGAGTTTGTTGTGTTGTGATTATTTGAAATCGACGTCTAACGGATTACAGACAATCTCTGACAGGAATAAAAATGGAGAAGAAAAAAAAAAGAAAAAGGAATACAGTTTGATTGCTACTTGCAACTGATTCCAATTATTTATATATATTCATACTAATAAATAAGTAAATAGATTAATAATAATAATATTAATAATAATTATTATTATATAAATAACAATAATAATAATTAATAATAATAATATTAACAATTATGATAATAATAATCAAAAATGATATTATTAATGATATTTATGATAATTTGTATTATCTTTATAATAATATTAATAATGATTTTAATAATAATGGTAATTATAATTATAAAAGTAATAATATTAATAATAATAATAATAATAGTATAAATCATAATAACTAATAATATTTAAATTACAACTAAATAATAAATTTAATCATTCTTTTAATAATTTTTATATTTAAAATCTTTTATTTTGCTAATCATAATCTTAAAGTTATTAAAATTTTATAACCTTAATGATAATAATAATAATAATAATATTAATAATACTAATATTGATAATAGTATTAATGAAAGTAGTAATAATATTTAATAATAGTATTAGTAATAATAAAGATATAACATGTTACATGTATCAAATTTTACATCTATGTATCATATATTGAAAACAATAACATTACTAATACTGATATTAATATTAACATTAATTTTAATATCAACAATAATAATGGAAGTAATAATATTGATATAACAATTATATTTTAACTTGTAATTTAATATACTAATATTACATATTATTGATTATGTAATATTTAGTAATTATATTATGTATATTATATAATAATCTATATTGAGTATTAAATTCTTAAATATTTTAATATATATTACAATATACATAAAATAATAAATATGTATAGAAATCATATAGATTTACTTAATAACAACATTATTATCTTACATATTATTTTACATACTTGATCCAAATGTTTTAGTTATATTTTATTATTTCCAAATATTATATATACTTACATATTTAATTACAAACAATTGTTCGTGAATCGTCAGGAACAGTCAAAGGTTAATTGAATATATGAAACAGTTTAAAATTTTTGAGACTCAACATTACAAACTTTGCTTATCGTGTCGAAACTATATAAAGATTAAGTTTAAATTTGGTCAGATATTTCCGGGTCGTCACAACAGACATCGTCGTCTGTATAATAATAATCTCGAAGTGTGACGACTCGGGAATTTCCGACCAAATTTAAACTTAATCTTTATATGTTTTTGACACGATAAGCAAAATCTGTAATGTGGAGTCTCGAAAACTTTGGAACAGTTTACATGAATGCATTTGCCCTTTTACCATTTCCGACGATTCACGAACAATTAAGTGTAACTTGATATTAACTATTGTATGTTGTTGTTACCAAAATTTATCTATGTAAAATAAAACAAAATATAATAATTATTATTTAAAACATATCTATATATATAAATAAAAGTATATTAAAAATAAATATTTAATGATTGTAATACTCGTTGGACGTTTTGATTATTATTTAGAGAAGTTTAATTCGAACTTATCTTATTTTAAAATAACGGTGATCCGAAAATGAGTAATATAAATTTTAGGCTTATTAAAAATGTATTTAGGAACTATTTGTTGAATTCTAAAACTTTTTATATCTTACTTGGGGTTGAGAGTGAATAATTAATGTAATTTTTATTTAATGGTTAGTGACTGAATTCTATACCATAATGACCAAAATAAATAAAGATATTTAATTTAAAAATATGGGATTTTTCCGAAGACTTTTATCCGCCACTGATTTCAAATAGTGCACGATGCACAGTCCATGTAAAACTGTCAGCACAATAATCTAATTCAGAGGCTGCTCACTGTTTTCTTTTTCATCCACACCCGTTCATGATTATTGAAATGAGATAATATAGTATTATTATATTTATTATTATATAATATTACTTGAATGAGCTGTACCCATGTTTGAAACTTGTGTGATTATTAAACACATAATATTATATGTATAGCTCTTGATATGCATAATTCAGGGGGAGACACAAAACAAAACCCACCATTCAATCCCATTTCTGCATCTTTTCTTTCCTACTTCCATTCCAGTGAAACCATGATTACTACACGTTCCTATTTTAAACCACAATAAATCACACCCCTTGTTGTTGCTAAACCGAGACAGATTCAAACATCATCAAGTCATGCTGCTGCACTACTATTTTTGATTTAATTACAACCCAAAAACCAAACCTGGAAGTCCATTTATGAATTACTGCACACCCGTGAACCCAACATCGAAACCCACCATGAAATCATCGACTACTTCACCTAGACAAAAACACCAACCACGAACTACCATCACCCCACAGCCAGCAATCACCACCTTCCATCTCCACTCTCAACCTTAAATCACTAATGAACACCATTAATCAACACTCATCTCCACCATCTAAATTGTTTAGAGAACCACCACCCTTCTTTCTCTCTCTCGTCCCTCCTTCTCTCCTATTGTGATCAAGAAACACCTTCTACTACTACAACGTTAAACCACCACGTCAAACCCAAACCCAAATTTTACTACTTTTGTTACGAACAACACAATCACCCAACAACTTGAGATTTGATACTGTTACGTATCTGATTACAGTCACCATACGTTACACCTCACCACCTCTCAATCATCGACAATCACTCAAACAGACCACCATCACCATTATCACTTTTCTTCTTTTTCTTCATTAACTGTTTCTGCTCCAATCGAACCCAAACACCATTAGAATGTTGCTACGTTGCTACTACAGCTATGACCTAACCACACACGATGCGTTCCTATATTTTTTTTTATCAAACAAGCTCCTGCTAAACGTGACATCGAAGACGATGAATAGTACCCTTCGAATTCTATTTTTTTATAAAGCGAATATAATATTTGATGATATATAAAATCGATGGTTGTGTTTCTCCTCTTCTTCGCTCCTGTGATGCTAAAGATCTTGTGTTCCTGTCTACTAATTCAGCGATATATGATGATGATGGTACGGTGACTGTGATAAAGATGAGGATTCGAAAACGATCATGGTTAGATGAGATGATGATAACGAGATGATTGAATGACTATGGCGATAATGGAGAAAGACGATGTTAGAATGATGAGGACAAGATAAATATTTGGGGATTAACTAACTACCGTATTATTTTTTTCTTTTGCTGGTCGAGCTTTATGAGGAAACCAAAACAGGCCACAAAAGTTTATTTGGGTTTTGCTAGTTGGTTTTTAAATGGGTTTAGTTTGTGTGTTTGATTGGGCTGCAGTTTAATTGTTATCAATTGGGCCGTTATGATTATGTTTGTTGGGCCGTGTTTGTTTTTGTTGTTGGACTGATGATGGTACCTGATATACGAATATTGGTTAAAAGAATTTAAGGTGTGAATTAAAACTGAAACCTCAAAGCAGTGTAATGGTTGAGGGGGTTTGTGTTTAGCAAGAGGTCGTGGATTCAAGCCCGAGCTCTGGCAATTCTTTTTAAAAGCTTATTTTAAAAGGTTTGTGAATCTGAGGCCAACTCTGCATTGTTCAGTATCATTGTATGCATATTTTTACTACAAAATATCGTATCGTGAGTTCATTTGCTCCCTTTTACTCTTTACATTTTTGGGACTGAGAATACATGCGCTATTTTTACAACGGCTTTATTAAATGCTTTTGATATATATTTTTGAACTGCGAATACATGAAATGCTTTTATAAATGTTTGACGAGATAGACACAAGCAAAACATTCCTCGAATGAATTATTATGCAGACAGAAGTTCTGTGGATTATTATTGAATTATGTGGACATGATAATTGCCACCAATTGATGTGAATATTTTCCCCTGATTATTATTGATTGGTAACCTAAGAATTAGAATCGGGTATGGCCCTAATTCACGAAAATCCTAAAGGTAGCTACCGGGTTTAACACCCCTACCCAGAATGTTCACTAGACGGAAGAGCTAGTGGGCGTGGTGTTTAGTACTTCGAAGTTTATATATTTATACAGACGAGATGTTCTGTTTTGGGGATATTATTGATGCGCATTATATGTTAAGGTCGGTTACCATGTTGAGCAATGAAATCAAAATGAATGTTATGTATCAAGAGAACGATTTTTATACACAGGTTATGTGCATTAGTTTTGTGCACGAGATATGTGCACGATTATTTAAAAATCGCGAGGCAACCTACGGGGGAGAAAAGGATACGAACCTACTCTGCTAAGCATTATGAAAAATGGTTTCGTACACGAGTGTGACGTCCTCCAGATAGGGCCTGGAAGAATAACGTAACTAAATATATCAAATCACAGTTGTATAAACGAGAACAACTCTATATGAGATGTTATATTGAGTTTTGCAGCGGAAGATAAATAAGTTACATTGTATATAATGAACAATGCATTAAATGTCTTTAATTGATATGATATGAAATGTATGACTCTAAGCATGGCAAGCAATCATCATCAAAGCAGCAGATATACAGTGGAAGTAATATTTAAGTACCTGAGAATAAACATGCTTAAAAAGTCAACACTAGGTTGAGTGAGTTCGTAGGTTTATCATAAATAATGATTTCAGTAATAGTGTTAGACCACAAGATTTTTGTTCATAAACTTGGCCTCGCAGGGACCAATTAGTAAATCACATAGATCCAAAAGTTGTTCATAAGCTTGGTCTCGCAGGGAGCAATTAGTAGATCACGTAATCCAAAAGTTGTTCATAAGCTTGGTCTCGCAGGGACCAATTAGTAGATCACGTAGATCCAAAAGTTGTTCATAAGCTTGGTCTCGCAGGGACCAATTAGTAGATCACGTTGATCCAAAAGTTGTTCATAAGTTTGGTCTCGCAGGGACCAATTAGTAGATCAAGCAGATCCAAAAGTTGTTCATAAGCTTGGTCTCGCAGGGACCAATTAGTAGATCACGTAGATCCAAAAGTTGTTCAAAGTTTTCCTCAAAGACAAGTTGTATTTATACTTGTCGGTTAGGGACTTAGTCGGACATAGCCGGGTATAGATAGTTTAAAGTTGGTACTTGTGTCTAGCGTGTAAAAACAGTTATAAAATTTGTGCATGTATTCTCAGCCCAAAAATGTATATAAAGTTTAAAAGGGAACTATAAACTCACCTTAAATAGCAGTTGAAGTATTCCTTGAAAGGAATGAAATGAATGGAAATAAGTGATCGGAATCTCAACCTAGAGATAGAATGTACGATCAGATGGTGTCTAATAGACATAATTATGGTAACTATACCAATGATAATGGTTTTTTGAAAGAAATTCCATTTTCGGAAAGGTTACTATCTATGGGAAGTTCCACTTTTAGTAAGTTTCCATGTTTAGTAAGTTAGTGTTGAATACTAGTGAGTTGTTCTTAATAAGTCCACCACTTATTAAGTGTATAAGTGACTAAGTGTTGTTCACTTAGTGAGTGTATGATTACTATAGTCGAGTTTGATATTGTGCACCATACCCAAACATCTATGCCACCGCCGAGTCACTTGAATGATCTATTTTTACCAGTTGGCCCAGGATTTCTCGACCAAAATCTAAGTTTGGCATTCGAAATCCACAAGCGTCCCATAGTGGTACCAACGATCACCCTAGGCCTTAAGTAGCGTTCAGGTTCATATATAGTGCACATTATCTTGATTATAACCTTGGTGATAATAACGATAGTAATAATAATAATAATTGAAAATGGAAACATCACTCACGTATCAATATTGTGACTCAATATTGCAGGAAAAAGTACGCAGATGTAACGGACATTACAAATGCTAGGTTGACCTCACGAACAATACCCATAACCTCCATAGCTATAACCCATACTTTCATTAGCTTTATCCCGCTCATAAAACACGTTTTGAAATGACCCGCTCATGACTTCGTCGTAGTATTTTATGTATATATAATAATATGTTATAATTCAGTAGGCTTATAACAACCTTTAGTGGTTTGATTCTTGATTAAGAATACTAATAATGAAGTGTAAGAACAAAGATGATAATGGAGAGAAAGAAAGAAACACTTTGTAAGTGTGAGAAATGGTGCAAGTTTAATGCTTGCATTCATGAGTATTTATAGCCTACAATTTCAATATAAAAATACATACTTTATGTACCAAAATTGACTATATGTATACTAGTTTATAATTTTATTTTTAGTCAACATAAGGATGTACTAGTTTATACTGTTTTTTTATAGTCAACATAAGGATGTATTTGTTTAGGATTCTTTTTTTAGTCTCATTATTATTATTATTATTATTATTATTATTATTATTATTATTATTATTATTATTATTATTATTATTATTATTATTATTATTATTATTATTATTATTATTATTATTATTACATTTACTACATGATAAGTATTATTTTCTTTTTACTACTTCATTACATTGAATATATATATATATATATATATATATATATATATATATATATATATATATATATATATATATATATATATATTCATTTCGAAATATATATTTGAAATATTTATTTAATATTTAGTTTTTCAAAATCAATTATATTTTAAAGTTTATTTTAAAATCGTTTAAATAATAGAAATTATTATAACACATAATGTTTTTAATTTATATATATATATATATATATATATATATATATATATATATATATATATATATATATATATATATATATTTACATAAAATTGTTCGCGAATCGTCGGAATCATATAAAAGTTAGGTTTAAATTTAGTCAGAAATTTCCGGGTTGTCATAACGAGATAGGTGTACTGCATTTAAATCTTGTGGTCTATCAAAATGATGAATTATACCAGTTTATGATAAACCTATGAACTCACCAACCTTTTGGTTGACACTTGAAAGCATGTTTATTCTCAGGTATGAAAGAAACCTTCCGCTGTGCATTTGCTCATTTTAGAGATATTACTTGGAGTCATTCATGGCATATTTTAAAAGACGTTGCATTCGAGTCGTCTAGTTCATGAAGAATATTATTAAGTCATTTATAGTTGGATATGTTATGAAGTGGTATGCATGCCATCAACTTTCGATGTGATGAAAGTTTGTCTTTTAAAAACGAATGCAATGTTTGTAAAATGTATCATTTAGAGGTCAAGTACCTCACGATGTAATCAATTGAAATGTATCCGTCCAGGTAGATTAGGACGGGTCCTTTCAGTTGGTATTAGAGCGGTGGTCTTAGCGAACGAGGTCTGCATTAGTGCGTCAAACTGATAGTCGTTAGGATGCATTAGTGAGTCTGGACTTCGACCGTGTCTGCATGTCAAAAGTTTTGCTTATCATTTTTGTCAGAAAATTACATGCTTATCATTCTTAGTCTACACACATCTTACTGCATTGATTGTATGAATAGTGTATAGACAAAATTCATATCTTAGCATATCTGCTAATTTATATCTTAGCATATCTGCTAATTCATAACTTAGCGTATCTATTACTGTAAACTTTGCCTGACATATTCCGTAAATTCCTCCGTAATCTACGAAATCTTTTGTTATATATATATATATATATATATATATATATATATATATATATATATATATATATATATATATATATATATATATATATATATATATATATATATATATATATATATAATTAGAATACCATCCAATAGCCAGAAATCATTTCCTATCGAAAAATCCTTTACTCAATCGTACGAAATGGAACTCGTCACTAGTTCAAGTTCTTCGGAACCCGACAACTATTCTGACATGGATGTTCACCTAAGCTCCGGAAGCAGCGTCACCTGAATGAATCAGCCATTCAGCCATACCCAATTCATATGATGGGTTCGTAGTCGACTTAATCAATGGAAACGCGAAGAAGGCGATCCTTTCCACCAACCGCCTCTTGGCGAAGAACCTGAAGCACTTACTGGGGAACCTGTCCGAGACACTATTTTCTCTCTCATTTTCAGAGTATCTCATTATGATTATATACTATCTCAGATTCTAGATCTTATTCATCCACTCGTTCCGACCGATAATCATCCCGGAATAATGGAAGAAATCAACAAACTTCGCGTTCGAGTAATCAATTTGAAAAACATGGTGCAAAACCTACCAGCTTCAGCAACAGCACCGGCATAACCAGTACCACCAACAACAACATCCGCATCCCAAGTCTCAATTTCACAATCTGTCCCACGAACATCAACATCATACACATCATAGATACTAAGGAGTACCAACAACAATGAACGATGAAGTATTGATCCATAACTTCATTGAAGAAATATTCTGCGAAGAATATGTGATTTCTAAAAGTCTTAGAGATTATTTATTTTAGCTCAAACTGAAAAGAAAATGAGTTTAATATCATATTAACTCATTAAATCCATGATTACATCTGAAAAAAATTTATATGTATATATATTTTCATAACGATTTTAATTAAAAATTCTTTTGTACAAACTATTAATGATGAAAATATTTTAACGGGTAGGTAATACCCGAGGAATATTTAGATTTCACATTAATAAGTTACACTATACATTCTTCGAATCTGATTCAACGGTCACTTACTATCCTACTTACATCCACCGATATACGTATCCGTTCACCGCAGAATAACCATTTTCATTCAATTTCATATTTGGATTTTGACCTATCATAATCCAACAAGTGGCATAATGAAGAAAACATTTGACAAAATAAAATTTGTTAGAAACAGAAAAAATAACTATGAGAAATTCTATTAAGGATCCACGCTAACAAAATCCTAGCTAACTGTTCCTAGCTAACTGTTAATTCCTTATTACATTTATTTATCCCAATTTATTTATCGCAGTTTTAATTCTCGCAATTTTATTTATCGTCATTTAATTTCTGTTATTTAATTTATGCACTTTAAATATCGGGACACGTATACAATGTTTTGACATATCATATTGACGTCACATATATATATATATATATATATATATATATATATATATATATATATATATATATATATATATATATATATATATATATATATATATATATATATATATATATATATATATATATATATATATTATTTGGAATAACCATAGACACTCTATATGCTGTAATGCTCGACTTCACTATACAGGGTTGAGGTTGATTCTATAAAAATATATATACTTTGAGTTGTGATCGAGTCTAAGACATGTATACAATGGGTCACGATATGTATTAATTAAATCGAATATTATATATTAAACTATATATGAATTATTGAATTGCTAACTGTGGACTACTAACTGTGGATACCAACATTGAACAATTAAAATGAATTAAAATATTGATTATAACATATGAAACTAAACATTTCTTCAAGTTTGCCACTTGATTTCATCTTAAACCTCGTTTGTATCTTGACGATTACAATCTGCGTTCAAACCCTTCATGATTATTGAAAACACCTCAATCGAGAGGATGATCCAACCACACGTTGTAATGACCCGAACTTTTCCATGTTAATATATATTAAATGAAATTGTTATTTACATGATTAAGTGTTTCCAACTTGTTAAGCAATCAAACTTGTTAAGACTTGATTAATTGAAATAGGTTTCATATAGTCAATTGACCACCCAAGTTGACCGGTGATTCACGAACGTTAAAACTTGTAAAAACTATATGATGACATATATATGATTATATATATAGTTAACATGATATTATGATAAGTAAGTATCTCATTAGGTATTTTAACAATGAGTTATATACATAAAATTGAGTTTATTGAATTAAGAAACTCGAAACGATATATATAATTATTATCGTTATAACAACGTCTTACTAAATACATATGAATCATATTTAGATATTGATACACTATGTTTAATCAAGATAAATGATAGGTAAACATGTCATTAAGTGTATTAACAATGAACTACATATGTAAAAACAAGACTACTAACTTAATGATTTCGAAACGAGACATATATGTAACGAGTATCGTTGTAACAACATTTAACTGTATATATATCATACTAAGATATCTTAATATATCATAATATCATGATAATGTAATAATTTAACATCTCTTTATATATAATAAACAATGGGTTAACAACATTTAACAAGATCGTTAACCTAAAGGTTTCAAAACAACATTTACATGTAACGACTAACGATGACTTAACGACTCAGTTAAAATGTATATACATGTAGTGTTTTAATATGTATTCACACACTTTTGAAAGTCTTCAAGACACTTATCAAAATACTTCTACTTAACAAAAATTCTTACAATTACATCCTCGTTCAGTTTCATCAACAATTCTACTCGTATGCACCCGTATTCATACTCGTACAATACACAGCTTTTAGATGTATGTACTATTGGTATATATACTCCAATGATCAGCTCTTAGCAGCCCATGTGAGTCACCTAACATATGTGGGAACCATCATTTGGCAACTAGCATGAAATATCTCATAAAATTACAAAAATATTAGTAATCATTCATGACTTATTTACATGTAAACAAAATTACACATCCTTTATATCTAATCCATATACCAACGATCAAAAACACCTACAAACACTTTCATTCTTCAAATTTATTCATCTAATTGATCTCTCTCAAGTTCTATCTTCAAGTTCTAAGTATTCTTCATAAATTCTATAAGTTCTAGTTTCATAAAATCAAGAATACTTCCAAGTTTGCTAGCTTACTTCTAATCTTGTAAAGTTATCATCCAACCTCAAGAAATCTTTCTTATTTACAGTAAGATATCTTTCTAATACAAGGTAATACTCATATTCAAACTTTGATTCAATTTCTATAACTATAACAATCTTATTTCGAGTGGAAATCTTACTTGAACTTGTTTTCGTGTCATGATTCTTCTTCAAGAACTTTCAAGCCATCCAAGGATCCTTTGAAGCTAGATCTATTTTACTCATTTCCAGTATGTTTATCCACAAAACTTGAGGTAGTAATGATTTTCATAACATCATTCGATTCATATATATAAAACTACCTTATTCGAAGTTGAAATCACTAGAACATAGTTTAGTTAGTTCTAAACTTGTTCGCAAACAAAAGTTAATCCTTCTAACTTTACTTTTAAAATCAACTAAACGCATGTTCTATATCTATATGATATGCTAACTGAATGATTTAAAACCTGGAAATACGAAAAACACCGTAAAACCGGACATACGCCGTCGTAGTAACATCGCGGGCTGTTTTGGGTTTGATAATTAAAAACTATGATAAACTTTGATTTAAAAGTTGTTCTTCTGGGAAAATAATTTTTCTTATGAACATGAAACTATATCCAAAAATCATGGTTAAACTCAAAGTGGAAGTATGTTTTTCAAAATGGTCATCAAGACGTCGTTCTTTCGACTGAAATGACTACCTCTTACAAAAATGACTTGTAACTTATATTTCTGACTATAAACCTATACTTTTTCTATTTAGATTCATAAAATATATTTCAATATGAAATCATAGCAATTTGATTCACTCAAAACGGATTTAAAACGAAGAAGTTATTTTTAAAACAAATTGGATAATTTTTCTTGTTGTAGCTACGTGAAAATTGGTAACAAATCTATATTAATCATATCCTAGCTAACTTATATTGTATTATACATGTATTCTAATATATTATGTAATCTTGGGATACCATATACACGTATGCAAATGTTTTGACATATCATATCGACCCATCTATATATATTATTTGGAACAACCATAAACACTCTATATGCAGTAATGTTAGAGTTAGCTATACAGGGTTGAGGTTGATTCCAAAAATATATATACTTTGAGTTGTGATCTAGCCTGAGACGTGTATACACTGGGTCGTGGTTTGATTCAAAATAATATATATCAATTTATTTCTGTACATCTAACTCTGGACAACTAGTTGTAGGTTACTAACGAGGACATCTGACTTAATAAACTTAAAACATTAAAATGTATTAAAAATGTAGTAAATATATTTTGAACATACTTTGATATATATGTACATATTTGTTATAGGTTCGTGAATCGACCAGTGGCCAAGTCCTACTTCCCGACGAAGTAAAAATCCGTGAAAGTGAGTTATAGTCCCACTTTTAAAATATAATATTTTTGGGATGAGAATACATGCAGCTTTATAAATGTTTTACAAAATAGACACAAATACAGGAAACTACTTTCTATGGTTGAACGATCGAAGCCGAATATGCCCCTTTTACTTGGTAACCTAAGAATTAGTAAACCAGTCTATTAATTGACGTGAATCCTAAAGATAGATCTATTGAGCCCAATAAACCCCATCCGTTGTAGCGGATGCTTTAGTACTTCGATGTTGTTTTATCATGTCTGATGGATGTCCCAGAATGATAGGGGATATTCTTATATGCATCTTGTTAATGTCGGTTACCAGTGTTCAAACTATATGAATGATTTTTATCTCTATGTATGGGATGTGTATTGAAATATGAAATCTTGTGGTCTATTATTATGATTTGATAATATATAGGTTTAACCTATAACTCACCAACATTTTTGTTGACGTTTTAAGCATGTTTATTCTCAGGTAATTATTAACAGCTTCCGCTGTTGCATACTAAAATAAGGACAAGATTTGGAGTACATGCTTGTATGATATTATGTAAAAACTGCATTCAAGAAACTTATATTTGATGTAATATATTCTTATTGTAAACCATTATATAATGGTCGTGTGTAAACGGTATATTTCAGATTATCATTATTTGATAATCTACGTAATGCTTTTTAAACCTTTATAGATAAAATAAAGGTTATGGTTGTTTTAAAAATGAATGCAGTCTTTGAAAAATGTCTCAGATAGAGGTCAAAACCTCGCAATGAAATCAATTAATATGGAATGTTTATAATCAATATGAACGGGACATTTCATTTGGTATCCGAGCGTTAGTCTTAGAGAACCAGAAATTTGCATTAGTGTGTCTTATCGAGTTTTTTAGGATACATTAGCGACTCTGGACTTCGACCGTGTTTTCTTTAAAAACGATCGCTTAACACTTTTGTTGGAAACTATATATTATTAACATGTAAATATTATGTGATATATTAACCTCTTAATGTGTTTGATATTGTGTGATAGATGTCTACCACTAGTACAAATCCCATCGATTTACCTAATAATAATGAAGAGTCGAATATATTTTGGGAAGATTCACAAATTCCCGAAGATGAACTGGAAGAAGAGGAACCGGAAGAGGATGAACCGGAAGAGGAGGAACCGGAAGAGGAGGAACCGAAAGAAGAGGAACCGGAAGAAGAAGAGGTTCCGGAGGAAGAAATATTGATACCTATAGTAAATCGATTAAATAAAAGAAAATCCTCAACCAACGGACCAAAGTTAATAATGGTCAATGGTGTTTCCGCCGAGGAAGCAAAATATTGGGAAGATTATCAATTTTCCGATGAATCGGATCCCGATGAGGATTCTGATGATTTTATAGAAATTATCTCGACCCAATTTAATAAAGTGAAAGAAAATAATAAGGGAAAAGGTATAAAAATAGAGAAACCCGATTCCAACCTCGATGAACTTTATATGTATCGGCAACATACGTATTTCCTAAAATGTAACAATAACCTTGGAACCTCTAAACCACCAGGTTTTTCTAAACCATTGTGAAAAACGACGGCTCGTATTAGAGGAACACCATATATTCCTAGAAAATTAGGAAAACGAACCAAGTCCGAAGAAGAAGTAACCAGTGATTCAGATTAGAGGGTTGTAATCATGTTGTGTATTATATGTATTGTAGTGTGCTTGTACTTTTATGTTCTATGTAAAAATTGCTTGTATTGTTTGTTAATTATCTTTTACGAATCTAATCCTTGTCTATTTTACAGTATAAAAACAAAATGGACGTTAAGGGTAGACAACTGAATATTTTAGAAGATCTACCAGAGGATATGATTGAGGAAATCTTGTCTAGAGTCGGCTAGAATTCATCAGCACATTTAGTTATGGCGAAATTAACTTGTCAAACATTTGAAAGACTTTCCAGAAATGCCTTAGTTTATAAAAGGCTTTCCTTTGATAGGTGGGGTATATCACTGTAGCGACCCGACCAAATCATGTTTGACGGCGCTGACTACTTAGGTCCCGTTACGTGATCATAAGTCTTTAACATGACGCTTGACCAAACTATGTCGCATTCATTTCATAAGTAAAAGGATGTTTCAAGTTTACAAATGTAGTTCAAAAGACTAGTTACATTACAAAGTTTAACGTACGAATGAAACCTATGCGACACAATTTAAAGTAGTCAAAAGACGCTCCAACTATGCATGTATACTCGACATCCAAGCAAGTATCAAAAAGAGTGCAGAAGCATGTATCAAGTAGCTTTCAAGGACCTGAGAAAACATATAGAAAACTGTCAACGAAAATGTTGGTGAAATCATAGGTGTTTTAGTAAACGTTGCATTTGAACCACAAGATTTAATATAATATGATTATCTAAATCATTTGCATTCCAAAGTTTTTATTTGTTTCGCGGGCACCCAATTATCAAACTTAACTATTTTGCAACCTTTACGTAGTGTTAGAACATACACTAGACCCGAAATTATATTTCATCCGCTAACGGTAGCGAACCGTCCGAATGAGGCTCGTCAAGCCCATGTGATCACATAATATAAGTTCACGTTTACACCCTGCAAGTATAACTAATGATAATTGAATTGAGGATTTTTGTTCAAACCCGTACGTGGAATGTTCATTTTCGTACTTGTGTTCAAAGTGTAAAAGCATGATACGTATATGTTTCTCATCCCATAGTTTAAAGTATAAAAGTTGTTTGAAAGATGGGACTATGATCTCACCTTAAGTGCACGTATGAAAAGTACTTCACAAAGTAACATGTGCGAAGGATAATGCTAGTCTTGACCTAAACAAATAGGTCGTATCAATAACGGTAAACATGATAGGTCAAAGATGTTTAATTAGTCCTATGGCTCGTTACGACTCGATTATGTAGCATGTGAATCAAATTGTCAAGTTTCATGCAAGATACAAGTATATAAACAACTTAGGAAGGTTGCATAATCATTTGGTTAAGTTTGAAAAAAAGTCAAACTTTGGTCGGTCAAAGTCAACAAAAAAGTCAACACGTTCGGGTCGGGTCCCGAACTATTTTTTGAGGTTTTTATTCATATATAAACATGTTATAACAAGTCTCATGTGAATCGGAGGTCCATAGGGTGCCAAACATTTTTCATATATTTGACATGTAGGTCAGAACCTGAACACGGCTTAGGCCACGCCGCGACCCAGGATTGCCGCGCCGCGACAATACGCGGGAGCTGGTACCTGGTCAGTCTCAATTGTCCAAGTCTCAATTCAAAACACTTTCAAGCATAACTCGCAAACCGCTAATACTTAGAACTCGTATCTTATATCGTTAGAAAGGTAATTTGACAAAGAACATAACTAAATACATTTCACTAACCAAAAACGTTATTTGTAACAATCGGCTTTCCAAAGTAAATGATCAATTAATGCACACATTTAATACTCAAATTTGATAAGTGCACATTTATGATTCGGGCATTTAATGCATACATACAACATGCCGTTTTATAGGTAATCGAGCATACAATACAACTAACTACTTACTAACAATAATTCATAGCATTCAATGCATCAAATATTCATTTCAAGCTTATCAAACCCTAACCCAAATTCACCAAAATCACTAATCAAGTTTATGGAGTTTTCTCAAGCAACCTACACTTGAAATTGAAGCTAGTGATGTTAGGAATAGATTTAATGCATGCATTTATGGCATTTAACGTCATTCAATCAACCAAAACACCAAATCAAACACACCAAAGTTTATGTTCATGCTAGTTAACTTCAAATAACAAAATCGAACATGTAAATCATATATTCATGTTAGACTTGAGCCATAGACACTAATTAACAACTTTATAAGTTAAAAACATCAAGAACACCAAATCTAGTAATTTTAGAAAGTTACCCAAATGTAATGAAGTCGGTATGGAATCGAAGAGGAAGTTGCAAGAATTCCAAATATGTAATTTGTTTTGGTTGAAGCTTGATCGATTTGTTTTAGATGATGAATTCTTGTTTGAAGATTTGAGAGAAACTTTGAAAGTAATTAGAGAAAATGGAAAAAAAAATGGAAAAGAAATGGGGAGGTGGGTTTGACTAGTCAAAAGCTAGTCACCTCTTTAGCATTTTGGCGAAACTAGTCCCTCGAGTTCGGTTGTGGGTGCGTGAATTGCCTAAACGAGATATTTTTAAAACGCGTATTAGCGAGGGATGTCATAATCATATAACGGAATTTAAATAGTTAAACGGAAAAAGGCGGGATGTTACATTACCTACTCCTTAAAAGAAATTTCGTCCCGAAATTTAAGTAGGCGTAGCGGTCGTTGTTTCTTCCTCAAAATCTGCGTTTCCGGAATTGGGAAATAAGTGAGGGTATTTCTTTTTGCATTTGATCTTGCCTTTCCCAAGTAAACTCGGGTCCTCTTTTGGCGTTCCAACGGACTTTGACAATTGGGATTCGGCTTTGTTTCAATGTCTTCACGGAGGTGTCCACAATTTCAACCGGGTCTTCCACAAAATGAAGTTTATCATCAATAGTAAGTTCCTCGAGAGGGATGACGATATCGAGTTCGGCAAGACACTTTTTCAAGTTAGATACATGGAAGGTAGGATGAACAGAGCTCAATTGGGGCGGAAGATCTAAACGATAAGCAACGGTTCCTATACGCTCCAAGATTTCGAAAGGACCAATATACCGTTGATTTAGCTTCCCGCGTTTTCCAAAACGGATTACACCCTTCCAAGGTGCGACTTTTAACATGACGTGGTCACCGACTTGAAATTCAAGGTCGTTGCGTCTTTTGTCGGTATAGCACTTTTGACGACTCCGGGCCGTCCGAAGCCTATCTCGGATTTGAATGATCTTCTCGGTGGTTTCGTGAATGAGTTCGGGTCCGGTGATTTGTACGTCACCTACTTCGGCCCAACAAAGAGGAGAACGGCATTTTCGGCCATATAGTGCTTCAAAAGGTGCGGCTTTAATACTTGCGTGATAACTATTGTTGTAAGAGAACTAGGCGAGAGGTAAGTGCTTGTCCCATGCTTTTCCAAAATCAACTAAGCAAGCTCGTAACATGTCCTCCAAGGTTTGAATTGTGCGTTCGCTTTGCCCATCGGTTTAGGGATGATATGCGGTGCTCATGTCTAAACGCGTTCCCAACGCTTCTTGCAAGGTACGCCAAAATCTAGAAACAAAACGGCCATCTCGGTCGGAGATAATCGATAAAGGTACACCGTGTCGGGCTACGATCTCCTTGATGTAAAGTTGTGCAAGTTTCTCCATTTTGTCGGTTTCTTTCATAGCGAGAAAGTGTGCGGATTTGGTGAGACGGTCAACAATAACCCAAATGGTATCATAACCGCCCGTCGTTTTTGGTAGTTTGGTGATAAAATCCATCGTTATCCTTTCCCACTTCCATTGCGGGATCTCGGGATGTTGAAGTAGTCCAGACGGTCTTTGGTGTTCGGCTTTGACTTTGGAACATGTCAAACACTTGGAAACATAAGTAGCTACGTCCCTTTTGATATTCGGCCACCAATATTGTTGTTTAAGGTCGTGGTACATCTTATTGGCACCGGGGTGAATCGAGTATCGTGACTTATGGGCTTCATCTAAAATAAGACTTCGTAGGTCCCCATAACTAGGCACCCAAATCCTTCCGGCGAAATATCGGAGTCCGATTTCCTTAGTTTCGAATCGAGAGACGAGAATGTTCAAGAGCTCGTGTGAAACGTTTTCATCCTTGAGAGCCTCATCTTGGGCCACCCGAATTTAGCTATTAAGGTTGGTGTGGATGGTGATGTTTAAAGCTCGGACACGAAGAGGCACTGCTCTTTCTTTTCGACTTAAGGCATCGGCTACTACATTTGCCTTCCCGGGATGGTAACGAAGCTCGCAATCATAATCGTTTAAGGTTTCAATCCACCTTCGTTGTCTCATGTTTAGTTGCTTTTAATCGAAGATGTGTTGGAGACTTTTGTGATCGGTAAAGATAGTACTCTTGGTTCCATAAAGATAGTGTCTCCACATTTTAAGTGCAAAGACAACGGCTCCGAGTTCGAGATCATGTGTCGTATAGTTTCGTTCATGAATTTTGAGTTGTCGAGAAGCATAAGAAATGACTTTCGTTCGTTGCATCAACACACACCCAAAACCATGTTTCGAGGCATCGCAATATACAACAAAATCGTCATTGCCTTCGGGAAGTGAGAAGATAGGAGCGGTGGTTAGCTTTGTTTTCAAGATTTGAAATGCAGATTCTTGTTCGGTCGCCCAAATGAATTTCTTTCCTTTGTGAGTTAATGCGGTTAGAGGACGAGCAACCAAAGAGAAATCTTTGATGAATCTACGATAGTATCCGGCGAGACTGTGACGATCCGAAAATTTCCGACCAAATTTAAACTTTAATCTTTATATTATTCAGACACGATAAGCAAAGTTTGTTAAGTTAAAAATGTTCATTCCGAAACTTTAATCTTTATTCTGGTAATTTGACAAGTCAAAATCGTGTCATTACAATTTCCTTCCTAGAACATTAACAATGTTCATTCCGAAATTTATATCTGCGAATTCTGGACCATTACAAGCAGTGCTTAATCGCAAGAAGAAGAAACGGAAGGACAAAGCTCCGAACTAGAAATGGGAGTATAAATCATAGCAAATAGAAGAGAGCATTAACTGTGGATGACAATGATTATAGAAGAAGCAAGGACTTTGAAATATAAGGGAAGATATAAAACCCAACAACAACCCAGAAATCACAAACCGTGTATATCAATGCATATAGCAATATAAAGACATGGGAGAACTAAAAAACTATAAAACCAAGAGTATAGTAGAAGTAAATAGATTCTTCCGGAGGCAGATGAAAAAGAAGAGCGACAGATATGAAAGTGAGGAGTATATCAAGAATCAGCACTGGATGAAGCATATTAACAAATACTTTAAAATATGAGTTGAGAAGGTGTGAGTTGTAAGAAAACAAATGAGGTGGATTTATAGTGAAATATCTGACAGAGAAATCAAAATGGATTATTGCATTAATTCGAAGAGGATCATAATTTCCTTAATCGCCGAATAATCAAATCCAATATAGATTACAAAGATTTTCTTTTCGGAGATCAATCGTGATGACATCAAAAGATACGACGAATCACTATTATCTTATTTCATTCATTTACGATAACTTCACTCATATGCTTCGAGTAATCGAATTATTTTATCCATTCTTCTTGAACATGATAAAACTCTATAATCGTTATAATAACATTCTCATTGTTAGTCATGACGACCTCTATCAAATTTCGGGGACGAAATTTCTTTAACGGGTAGGTACTGTGACGACCCGGAAATTTCCGACCAAATTTAAACTTTAATCTTTATATTATTCAGACACGATAAGCAAAGTTTGTTAAGTTAAATCTCAAGAATTTTAAACTGTGTTCATACATTCATTATAACCTCGACCAAATTCCGACGATTCACGAACCGTTATATATAAATAGATATGTATATGTATATATATATATTATAACTTGAGAATATTAATAAAGTATTAAACGTATAATACTTTACACGAACGTATTTGTTTCAATATGATTTTCGACGAAAAAAAAATATATTAAATGATTGAATTATCAGAAACATTGAATTATGATTACAAGTCTCTGTTGAGAGGTCCACTATGATTTGAGAAAATCTATTCCTCTTAACGATATTCAGAATAATTTGTAAAGCTATTTATAAATAAAAACAAAAAGTGTCATTTACGAAAGTTAGACAAAAGTTAGTGGAGAATTTGTTTCCATAATATTCTATTAATCTATTTTCAAACGTACAAAGACTTTTTCAGTTTAAAAAGAACTTTATTATTAAAACGTATATAACTTTTATAAATATCTAGGATCACTTTTGACAACTCATTACTTAACCAGTATAATAAATATAACGATATTTATATTTTATTTCATTAAATATATATAACGATTTAAATTAATATTATATATATTTATACGCGTATTATACATACATAGTTTTTTATACTTTTACTATACTTTAACTTTACCTTTACTTTACTTTTACTTTACTTTAACTTTAATAATTCATACTTTAATAATTCACTTTAATAATTAATACTTTAATAATTCACTTTTATAATTCAAAAATCTATTATAAATAGAATTCAATAGGTTTCATTATTTCATAGAAATTTGAAAATATATTTCTCTAAACTCTCTCAATTGATATATATATATATATATATATATATACATATATATATATATATATACATATATATATACATATACATATATATATACATATATATATATATATACATATATATATATATATATATATATATATATATATATATATATATATATATATATATATATATATATATATATATATATATATATATATATATATATATATATATATATATTTGCTCTGTATTATTTCAAGATATTATTAGTATACATAAATTATTACGACGGAGTGCTGTCCGAGTGATTTCAAAATAGTTTTTTTGAATGAGTCGAAGCTAAGGAAATTATGGGTTATAGCTATGGAGGTGATGGGTATGGTTCATGGGTATGCTCGTGAGGTCAATCTAGTGTTTATCATCTCCGTTGCGTCTACGTACTTTCCTGCAATATTGAATCTCAATATTGATACGTTCGTGAATCCGAGGCCAACCTTGCACTTATTAAATGACGTTATATGTATTTTTACTAAGAAATACAGTATTGTGAGTTTCATTTGCTCCCTTTTATATATATTTTTTGGGACTGAGAATACATGCGCTGTTTTTATTAATGTTTTACGAAATAGGCACAAGTACTGAAACTAATTCTACGTGAGTTTAAACCAGAAATATACCCTTAGCTTGGTAACATTAAACTACTTGTCTATGTACGGTAGGCGCGAATCCTAAAGATAGATCTATTGGGCCTGACAAACCCCATCCTGACTATGGGATGCTTTAGTACTTCGAGGTTATTTTAAACACACCTAATCTGGTGTACTTCAGAGGGTAAAACATGAACGTTAAGGCTTGTTACCGGGTGCCTACAACTTATAGAATACTTTTATACACTTGCGAGTGTACATATATTTATAAACGGAAATCTTGTGGTCTATTAATATATTGAAATGATTGTTATGATAAACCTGTGAACTCACCAACCTTTTGGTTGACACTTTAAAGCATGTTTATTCTCAGGTATTAAAAAAATCTTCCGCTGTGCATTAGCTCATTTTAAGGATATTACTTGGAGTCATTCATGGCATATTTTGAAAGACGTTGCATTCAAGTCATTGAGTTCATCAAGATTATTATTAAGCCAATTATAGTTGGATGTATTATGAAATGGTGTGCATGCCGTCAACTTTCGTTGTAAAGAAAGTTTGTCTTTTAAAAACGAATGCAATGTTTGTAAAATGTATCACATAGAGGTCAAATACCTCGTGATGTAATCAACTATTGTGAATCGTTTATAATGTATATGAACGGGTCCTTTCAGTTGGTATCAGAGCGGTGGTCTTAGCGAACCAGGTCTGCATTAGTGTGTCTAACTGATAGTCGTTAGGATGCATTAGTGAGTCTGGACTTCGACCGTGTCTACATTTCAAAAGTTTTGCTCATCATTTTTGTCGGAAATTACCTGCTTATCATTCTTAGTCTAGACACATCTTATTGCATTGATTGCATGAATAGTGTATAGATAAAATTCATATCTTAGCGTATCTGCTAATTCATATCTTAGCGTATCTGTTACTGTAAACTTTGCCTGACATATTCCGTAAATTCCTCCGTAATCTACGAAACCTTTTGCTCTATATAATTAGAATACCACCCGATAGCCGGAAAATCATTTCATATCGAAAAATTCTTTATTCAATCGTACGAAATGGAATTCGTCATTAGTTCAAGTCCCTCGGATTCCGAAATGGAATCTCACTCAAGTTCCGAAAGCAGTGTGATCGGAATGGATCAACCAATTAGTCATCATCTATTCTGGATGAATTGGGGATGGGTTCGTAGCCTCCTTAATCATTGGAGATAAGAAGAAGGTGATCCCTTCCATCCACCACATTGCCCTCTTGGCGAAGAACCTGAAGCACTTACCGGCGAACCTATCCGAAACACCATTTTCCCTCTTATTTCTAGAGTATCTCGTCATGATTACATACTACACCAAATTCTTAGATTTTATTTATCCGCTCGTCCGAACCGACAATCACTCCGGTGTAATAGAAGAAGTCAACGAGCTTCGCGCTCGGGTAGTGGCTTTGGAGAATATGGTGCAAAGGTTACAAACACCAGCAGCAGCACCAGCAGCATAAACAGTACCACCATCAGCAACACCAACAGTACCATCACCACCAACAACAACAACATCCACATCCCACACCGCAACATCACAATATGTATCTCAAACATCAACGTCATACGCCCTGTAAATATTCAGGAATATCAACAACAACAAACGATGAAGTATTAATTCATAAACTTCATGGAAGAGATATCTCTGCGGCAGTTATGTAATCTCCAAAATCTTAGAGATTATTTAATTCTGACCGTAAATCGGATGAGTGAACGGAGATGGTAGAGTAGAAACTTTGATCGAAAATGGTGTACGATTTACAAGCTAGAATTGTTTTACCAACAGCATCAACAGGACCGTAGCATCATCAACACAGTCAGTGCCGTCAGTATCGTCAGAATCAACAGCACCTGTAACATCACAAACTCTGTCAGTTCAAGAATCATTGTGGACATCATTACGAATCAACAACAAATATATTGTATCAACGAGTTATGAAGTATTAACTCATTTCCAATCGAAAGATTTATATGTATATTTTATATGTATAAATTTTTAAACCATAATAAATCTTCACGTACTAAGCTATTATGTGTGAATCTTAACTACTCAGTTAATTCATATTACAAATATGCAATGATGTACGTCCTTCGTCCGCAACTTAACCATCGTTAATTACAATCTCTGTCTCAATTCAATAAAAAATCCAATTTATAATAAATCAAGTGTATTATTCGAATATATGTTTGATTTTACGCTTTCATCATCGATGTACTCGAAACTTTTCAAATAACATCATTCGTACCTTGCAAAGTTCACAAGAATTTCACGAAAACCAACAAATAACAAAGTAATGATTCATAATTTCAATAGTATTGAAGAAATACTTATGCAATTTATAAAGTTTTAGGGATTACTCAATTCTAGTTCCAACCATAAAACAAATGAGTTTAATTTAATATTAACTCATTAAATCTATATTACATCTAAAGAAAATATACACATATATTTTCATAAAGACTGTAATAAACTTCTTTTGTACAAAATATTAATTGTGAAAATTTTTTTAACGGGTAGGTAATACCCGAGAGATATATAAATTCACAATTAATATATTACATTTTTCGAAACTGATTCAGCAATCATCAACTATACTCCCTACTTTCACAACAATATCCATTCTTTCATATAAATCAAAACAATCATACTCATTCAAATTCAATTACATATTCTGATTTTGAAATCGCATAATTCAATTCGAAATATAACCAGTATTATCACTCTTAGATTCCTATATCTTTCAAAGCTATACTTTGACTTCAAAACTGTGTTAGAACATCATATGTATTAACGATTACAATATGTGCTCAAACCCTTCGAAATTCCTGAAGACACTTCAACTAAGGAACAATCGAGATGATGATCCAACCACATGTTACCCACAGTTATACACCTGAAAAACTCTCAAAACCCAAGTCATAGTTCGACACGTATCCGTGTTGGACCCTTTGGCATTTACTAGCTAAAATAACTTTTCAATTCCGTTTCAAAATAGACAGTTTTGTCACAGCTCCAGCAAGTCATCTTCGACTTCTCAATCAAAACAGTCTTATTATAACCTCGATAGATACGTTGCCCTTTCGCCAACGTTACCGGGGAATCGTTTATATTCACCACATTAGCAATAAACTTACCAACAACTTCATTGATCTTTGACTTTCCAAAAAAAAAAAAAATCATTATAATTATCGAAACCCTATCATATACTCATTCGTACCTTATAACAAGAATTGCCATACCAATTATTGAGAATCAGCAATCAGTATTTTGAAACCTCGCAGCATGTCTACATCAACAATTACATATACACACAATGTCTACCTCCAAGACTTACATTCTTTGAATGAGAAATTTCTGAAAAACACCCTAAACTGCGAACCAGTTCTCGAAATTTTGAAAAATGCTGATGAAGCAGCAAAAACTGTAAACGACCTTAACAGTAAAAAGTTGGATGATAAAGGATAGTATATTGGCAAAGCTCAGAAAAAGAGAAGCTTTGGAACTGGAAAACGGATTGAGCAAAGTAAGAATGAGGCTGTGGACAAATCACAAAGGCTGAACCTGCCTTCAAAGAATCCAAATGATTCAGTACTTGCTGAAGTCATTAACGAATACCTTACTCCTGACTCTAAACCCTTGCGGACAATATCCTTCATCATCCTCTGATATTAGACATTCTAAGATATCATCGTATCTTTCATTATAAATATCATCCATACTTCTGAAGATATTTTTATAATTATTCTTATCTGAAATCATTTACCTCTTCGCGCTATCTGTATTATATCATAAAAGAAACTATTTTAGTTTCTAAATTCTGAAAACATTCGAGTTTAAAATAGGAATATTCTTGAAGAAGTGTTGGGAGCTGAAGCATGAGTTAGTATAATATAATGACACTTGATCAACGTGATTATATTACAGTAATTCATGCTGAGTTTCTAAATGAAACATGATGATTCACAGATCATAACGTCATCATGTGCTATATTACACGACTCTTGTATTCTCTTTGATCTCTAAATATCAAGAAAATATTTCTTGATGATTCGGCCTTTTCCGAGGTATTCTGGTAATTTGACAAGTCAAGATCGTGTCATTTCAATTTCCTTCCTAGAACATTAACAATGTTCATTCCGAAATTTATATCTGCGAATTCTGGACCATTACAAGCGGTGCTTAATCGCAAGAAGAAGAAACAGAAGGACAAAGCTCTGAACTAGAAATGGGAGTATAAATCATAACAAATAGAAGAGAGCATTAACTGTGGATGACAATGATTATAGAAGAAGCAAGGACTTTGAAATATAAGGGAAGATATTAAACCCAACAACAACCCAGAAATCACAAACCGTGTATATCAATGCATATAGCAATATAAAGACACGGGAGAATTAAAAAACTATAAAACCAAGAGTATAGTAGAAGTAAATAGATTCTTCCGGAGGCAGATGAAAAAGAAGAGCGACAGATATGAAAGTGAGGAGTATATCAAGAATCAGCACTGGATGAAGCATATTAACAAATACTTTAAAATATGAGTTGAGAAGGTGTGAGTTGTAAGAAAACAAATGAGGTGGATTTATAGTGAAATATCCGACAGAGAAATCAAAATGGATTATTGCATTAATTCGAAGAGGATCATAATTTCCTTAATCGCCGAATAATCAAATCCAATATAGATTACAAAGATTTTCTTTTCGGAGATCAATCGTGATGACATCAAAAGATACGACGAATCACCATTATCTTATTTCATTCATTTACGATAACTTCACTCATACGCTTCGAGTAATCGAATTATTTTATCCATTCTTCTTGAACATGATAAAACTCTATAATCGTTATAATAACATTCTCATTGTTAGTCATGACGACCTCTATCAAATTTCGGGGACGAAATTTCTTTAACGGGTAGGTACTGTGACGACCCGGAAATTTCCGACCAAATTTAAACTTTAATCTTTATATTATTCAGACACGATAAGCAAAGTTTGTTAAGTTAAATCTCAAGAATTTTAAACTGTGTTCATACATTCATTATAACCTTGACCAAATTCCGACGATTCACGAACCGTTATATATAAATAGATATGTATATGTATATATATATTATAACTTGAGAATATTAATAAAGTATTAAACGTATAATACTTTACACGAACGTATTTGTTTCAATATGATTTTCGACGAAAAAAAAATATATTAAATGATTGAATTATCAGAAACATTGAATTATGATTACAAGTCTCTGTTGAGAGGTCCACTATGATTTGAGAAAATCTATTCCTCTTAACGATATTCAGAATAATTTGTAAAGCTATTTATAAATAAAAACAAAAAGTGTCATTTAAGAAAGTTAGACAAAAGTTAGTGGAGAATTTGTTTCCATAATATTCTATTAATCTATTTTCAAACGTACAAAGACGTTTTCAGTTTAAAAAGAACTTTATTATTAAAACGTATATAACTTTTATAAATATCTAGAATCACTTTTGACAACTCATTACTTAACCAGTATAATAAATATAACGATATTTATATTTTATTTCATTAAATATATATAACGATTTAAATTAATATTATATATATTTATACGCGTATTATACATACATAGTTTTTTATACTTTTACTATACTTTAACTTTACCTTTACTTTACTTTTACTTTACTTTAACTTTAATAATTCATACTTTAATAATTCACTTTAATAATTCATACTTTAATAATTCACTTTAATAATTCATACTTTTATAATTCACTTTAATAATTCATACTTTAATAATTCACTTTAATAATTCATACTTTAATAATTTACTTTTATAATTCAAAAATCTATTATAAATAGAATTCAATAGGTTTCATTATTTCATAGAAACTTGAAAATATATTTCTCTAAACTCTCTCAATTGATATATATATATATATATATATATATATATATATATATATATATATATATATATTTGCTCTTTATTATTTCAAGATATTATTAGTATACAAAAAATATTACGACGGATTGCTGTCCGAGTGATTTCAAAATAGTTTTTTTGAATGAGTCGAAGCTAAGGAAATTATGGGTTATAGCTATGGAGGTGATGGGTATGGTTCATGGGTATGCTCGTGAGGTCAATCTAGTGTTTATCATCTTCGTTGCGTCTACGTACTTTCCTGCAATATTGAATCTCAATATTGATACGTTCGTGAATCCGAGGCCAACCTTGCACTTATTAAATGACGTTATATGTATTTTTACTACGAAATACAGTATTGTGAGTTTCATTTGCTCCCTTTTATATATATATTTTGGGACTGAGAATACATGTGCTGTTTTTATTAATGTTTTACGAAATAGGCACAAGTACTGAAACTAATTCTACGTGGGTTTAAACCAGAAATATACCCTTAGCTTGGTAACATTAAACTACTTGTCTATGTACGGTAGGCGCGAATCCTAAAGATAGATCTATTGGGCCTGACAAACCCCATCCTGACTATGGGATGCTTTAGTACTTCGAGGTTATTTTAAACACACCTGATCTGGTGTACTTCAGAGGGTAAAACATGAACGTTAAGGCTTGTTACCGGGTGACTACAACTTATAGAATACTTTTATACACTTGCGAGTGTACATATATTTATAAACGGAAATCTTGTAGTCTATTAATATATTGAAATGATTGTTATGATAAACCTGTGAACTCACCAACCTTTTGGTTGACACTTTAAAGCATGTCTATTCTCAGGTATTAAAGAAATCTTCCGCTGTGCATTAGCTCATTTTAAGGATATTACTTGGAGTCATTCATGGCATATTTTGAAAGACGTTGCATTCGAGTCATTGAGTTCATCAAGATTATTATTAAGCCAATTATAGTTGGATGTATTATGAAATGGTGTGCATGCCGTCAACTTTCGTTGTAAAGAAAGTTTGTCTTTTAAAAACGAATGCAATGTTTGTAAAATGTATCATATAGAGGTCAAATACCTCGCGATGTAATCAACTATTGTGAATCGTTTATAATGTATATGAACGGGTCCTTTCAGAGACCCAAGAATTGACGAATGTGAGTAGGAGTAGTAGGAGTCTCCCATTTACTAATGGCTTCAATTTTCATTGGATCGACTTTAATACCTTGGTTACAACATGACCAAGAAATTGAACTTCCTTTAACCAAAATTCACACTTGGAGAATTTGGCATAGAGTCGTTCTTGTCTTAAAAGTTCAAGCACAAGTCGGAGGTGTTCCTCGTGTTCTTCTTCGCTTTTTGAATAAACCAAAATATCATCGATGAACACGATAACGAATTTGTCAAGATACGGTTTGCACACGCGGTTCATAAGATCCATGAACACCGCCGGTGCGTTAGTGAGACCAAATGGCATTACAAGAAATTCATTGCTACCATAACGAGTTCGGAAAGCGGTTTTGGAGACATCTTCCCCCTTAACCCTTAATTGATGATAACCCGAGCGGAGATCGATTTTTGAATATACACAAGACCCTTGTAGTTGATCAAAGAGGTCATCGATGCGAGGAATAGGATATCGGTTCTTAACCGTCAATTTGTTTAGTTCACGATAATCAATGCACATTCGTAGGGATCCGTCTTTCTTTTTAACAAAAAAAATCGGAGCGCCCCAAGGTGAATGGCTAGGTTGGATAAAACCACGATCAAGTAGTTCTTGGATTTGACTTTGCAATTCTTGCATTTCGGATGTAGCGAGTCTATATGGTGCACGTTCTACGGGCGCAGCTCCCGGAATAAGATCGATTTGGAATTCAACTGGTCGATGAGGTGGAAGACCCGGCAATTCGTCGGGAAATACATCGGAATAGTCACTAACAATTGGCACATCATCGATGTGCTTCTCATCGGACTCGACTTTCTTAACGTGAGCAAGGATCGCAAAACAACCCTTACGGAGTAGTTTTCTAACTTTAATGCATGAAACGAGGTTGAGTCCGGTGCAACTCTTATCGCCATAGACGATCAAAGGTTCACCATTCTCGATAGGAATTCAGATTGCGTTAAGATCACAAAGGATGTGAGATTTCGTTTTGGCTAGCCAATTCATACCGATTATTACATCGAAGCTTCCTAGTTCCATGGGTATCAAGTCAATTTCAAACTCATTACCCAAAATGTTTAACGTACACCCCCGATAATATGTGTCGACACTCAATAGTTTTTCGTTGGCCACTTCAATGGTATAAGTGGTATCTAGTGGAAGTGGTGGAGTATTAAAAGAATGAGTCAAAGTCTTGGATACAAAACTCTTATCGGCACCCGAATCGAATAAACAAGTAACATAAGTGTTGTTGAGGAGAAACGTACCCGTGACTAATTCATTATCATCTCGGGCTTCCTCGGTGTTGATGTTGAAAACTCGTCTACGCGTGTTGGTGTTGGATTTCTTCTTCGAACACGCATTTCTAAAATGACCCGTTTGGCCACATTCATAACAAGTACCCGGTTTTGGTGCATTGGGCACCTTTTGAGCGACGGGGGCGGCACTTCTACAATCGTTGGCCACATGACCACCCCTTTGGCACCGATGGAAAAATAGATTGCTACATTCACCATAGTGGTGTTTGTGGCATTTGTTGCAAAAGAGTTTATTTTCGCCATAACTTTCTTGGCGTCGGAGGTGAAAGGCTTTTTGGTGAAGTTGTTGTTGTAGTTGTTTCTTGATTGGGGGGCTTTCCATTTTCTTTTGTTGCCGCCCGATTTATCCTCGGCCTTAGGTGCCGGAACTACGATTTCGTCAACTGTTTCGATCAATTGGCGGTCCATGTTCAAAGCTTGTTGTAGGATAGCGGGTTTGGATGACATCACTCCTTGTTTGATGCGCTTTGGAAGACCATCCATATAGAGTTCAACCCTTTGAGATTCGGGGTTCACGAGGTTGGGACGCATCAAGGATAGCTCGGCGTATCGTTGATTGTAGGCCTTGAGATCGTTTCCGACCGCCTTTAAAGTTCTTAGCTCTTGTTCGAGCTTTCGGGTTTCTTCACGAGGGAAAAATTCGACGATCATCCTTTCTCTCAAATCGGCCCAAGAGAGGGTGTCATAACCCGTCCTTAACCATAAGAACGTGTTAGATAACGTATGATTTCATTGCGAGGTATTGACCTCTATATGCGACATTTTTTTAAAGAAAAACTGCATATATTATACATTACAAACCATGATCCTTATTTAGTTTGCAAACAAGTTTGAAAACATTCAAACTATGTTCTTGTTGTTAAAATTTTATACCACAAAATAAGATAGCTATATATATATGAATCGAATAAGGTTATGAACATAGATTCTACCTCAAGTTCCTTGGACAAGGTTGTTGTAAAAGAGGAGTAATAACCTAGAACCAAAAGGGTGATGGAAGTGGATGAAAGATTGGAAGTAAGTTGGTGTTCTTGGAAGGATTTCTTGAAGTGTTTTTGTAAGGTTTTCTTATGAGGTTTAAGTGTTGTTTTTGAAGCTAAATGATGGGGAAAATGCTTGGAGATGATCAAGTATGAAGTTAAGAGTATTTTGAGAGAGAAATGGAAGTGTAAGTATGAGAAAATGGGGTGAAGAAATGGTGTGCATGCATAAAAACGTTTTTAGGTTATAAAGGAAAAAAAAGATACCTAACTTTGTTTTCTTGCTAAATAATTCATGCTACTTGACAAATGGTTGGTTCCACATGTTTCTTAATCATTTAAGGCTGCTAAGGAGCAGATTTTTATTGGTATATACCAATAGTAAATACATCTAGAAGCTGCGTATGATACGGGTACATATACCCTAGGTATACGTATAGAAATCTTTGAGAAAACGGAACGAGGATTCAAATATAGTTATCTTTTGTAAATATACTTATATTGTTTTATGTATTTAAGTCTTTAAAAGTGATTAAATACATTACTTATACGATATATGTATAAACATTATAGGTCATAAGTATTTAAGTCAAATAACGTTACGTATGGTTATCGTTTTGAAAACTTAAGTTAGTAGTTTCAAAATATACTTATAACTTATTGTTATTAATACAAAATGAGATATTAAAACATTCTTAGGTCATGTTAAATATGTATATATACATATATATACACAAACGTATAATTATCATATATTGTATAGTTCGTGATATCATCGGTCAAACTAGACGGTCAAACGTTGTGTAAAACTCTTTTCGAAAAACATAAGTCTCGACAATTTGGATTGCTTATCATGTTGGTAAGGTTTAATTTATGTAAATATTAATCTTATAAGTATAGAACGATCAAAAAAGTGCGGGTCGTTACATTACCTCCCCGTTAAATAAATTTCGTCCCGAAATTTTAAAATTGTACCTATTTTGCGTCATCGAGAAACAAGTGTGGATACTTTTGTTTCATCTGATCCTCCCGTTCCCACGTAAACTCGGGACCTCTTCGAGCATTCTAACGAACCTTAACGATCGGTATGTTGCTCTGCTTGAGCTGTTTAACTTCACGGTCCATGATTTCGATTGGTTCTTCGACGAATTGTAGTTTCTCGTCGACATGGATTTCTTCAAGAGGAATGGTGAGGTCTTCCTTTGCAAGACACTTCTTAAGGTTTGAGACGTGAAAGGTATTATATACTCCGGCGAGTTGTTGCAGTAACTCGAGTCGATAAGCTACCGGTCCAATGCGTTCAATAATCTTGAACGGGCCTACGTACCTTGGGTTCAGTTTACCCCTTTTGCCGAAACGTATTACACCTTTCCATGGTGATACTTTTAACATAACCATGTCACCGATCTGAAACTCTAATGGTTTCCTTCGAACATCGGCGTAGCTCTTTTGGCGACTACGGGCTGTTTTCAATCTCTCCTTGATTTGTACAATCTTCTCAGTCATTTTGTGTATGATCTCGGGACCCGTTAATTGTCGATCTCCTACTTCATTCCAACAGATAGGAGATCTACACTTCCTTCCATACAATGCTTCGAATGGCACAGCTCCAATGCTCGCATGATAACTATTATTATACGAGAATTCTGCTAACGGTAGATATTTATCCCATCCGTTTCCAAAATCGATCACACATGCCCTGAGCATGTCTTCAAGAGTCTGAATTATTCTTTCACTCTGCCCGTCGGTTTGCGGATGATATGCGGTACTCATATCCAAACGAGTTCCTAGTGCCTCCTGTAGTGATTGCCAGAACTTTGAGGTAAATCTACTATCACGATCAGATATAATGGAAATAGGTATTCCATGCCTTGAAACTATTTCCTTTATATATAATCGTAATAATTTCTCCATTCTATCCGTTTCCTTTATAGGCAAGAAATGTGCAGATTTGGTAAGACGATCAACAATTACCCAAATAGTGTCGTATCCCCAGGCAGTCTTTGGTAACTTCGTGATGAAATCCATGGTAATACCGTCCCATTTCCATTCTGGGATTTCTGGTTGTTGAAGTAATCCTGACGGCTTTTGGTGTTCTGCTTTGACTTTGGAACAAGTTAAACACTCCCCAACATATGTTGCAACGTCTGTCTTTAAATTAGGCCACCAATAATGCGTCTTAAGATCTTGATACATCTTTCCAACTCCAGGATGTATCGAGTATCTTGTCTTATGTGCCTCATTCAATATCAACTTCCTTAATTCACCCAACTTCGGTACCCAAATACGGTTTGCAAAATATCGAATTCCGTCTTCCCGTATAACGAGTTGCTTCTCATACTTCTTCATTATTTCATTTCTTATGTTTTCTTTAGTAAGTGCTTCTCGTTGAACTTCTTTGATTTGTGAGTTGAGATTCATGCGAATTTTTATGTTCATCGCTCGTACTCGAATTGGTTCTCGTTCCTTTCTGCTTAGAGCATCGGCCACCACGTTCGCCTTCCCGGGATGATAACGAATTTCACAATCATAGTCGTTTATCAGCTCGACCCACCTACGTTGCCTCATGTTCAGCTGTTTTTGATCGAAAATATGTTGAAGGCTTTTATGATCAGTAAACACAGTGCATTTAACCCCATACAAGTAGTGTCTCCATATCTTCAATGCAAACACGACTGCTCCCAGTTCTAGATCATGCGTCGTATAATTCCGCTCGTGAATCTTTAATTGTCGGGATGCGTATGCAATAACTTTCTTTCGTTGCATAAGAACGCAACCAAAACCTTGTCGCGAAGCGTCACAATATATTTCAAAATCATCGTTCCCTTCTGGTAACGATAAAATAGGCGCCGTAGTCAACTTCTTTTTCAGTAATTGAAATGCACTCTCCTGCTCAGAAGTCCATTCATATTTCTTCCCTTTTTGCGTTAACGCTGTCAACGGCTTAACTATTCGGGAAAAATCTTGAATAAACCTTCTATAATAACCGGCTAAACCCAAAAATTGGCGTATCTGCATTGGTGTCTTAGGAGTCTCCCATTTTTCAATGGCTTCAATTTTTGCTGGATCAACCTGAATTCCTTTGCTACTAACAACGTGGCCAAGAAATTGCACTTCTTTCAACCAGAAAGCACATTTAGAAAATTTAGCATATAGCTGTTCTTTTCTCAACAACTCTAATATCAACCTTAAATGCTGCTCATGCTCTTGCTCACTCTTGGAATAGATAAGAATATCATCAATGAAAACGATAACAAACTTATCTAAATATGGACTACAAACTCGATTCATGAGGTCCATGAATACAGCTGGCGCATTCGTCAATCCAAACGGCATGACCAAAAATTCGTAATGACCGTAGCGTGTCCGAAAAGCAGTTTTCGGTATATCTTCTTCTTTGACACGTAATTGATGATAGCCCGATCTTAGGTTAATTTTCGAGTACACACATGATCCTTGGAGTTGATCAAATAAGTCGTCAATTCTCGGTAGTGGATACCGATTCTTGATAGTTAACTTATTTAATTCACGATAATCTATACACATTCGGAAAGATCCGTCTTTCTTCTTGACGAATAAAATTGGAGCTCCCCACGGTGAAGTACTTGGTCGTATGAATCCACGATCCAGTAATTCTTTTAACTGACTCTGAAGTTCTTTTAACTCGGACGGTGCAAGTCTATATGGAGCACGGGCAACCGGTGCAGCTCCTGGTACAAGATCTATTTGAAATTCTACAGATCTAAATGGAGGTAATCCCGGCAACTCTTCCGGAAATACTTCAGGAAAATCTCTTGCCACAGGCACGTCATTGATGCACTTCTCTTTTTCTTTCTTTTCGACTTTAATAACATGTGCTAAGATAGCATAGCACCCTTTCTTCAAGCACTTTTGAGCTTTCAAATAACTAATGAGTTTTAGCTTTGATTTACCCTTCTCTCCATAAATCATTACTGGCGTTTTATCCTTACGAGGAATGCGAATTGCCTTCTTGGCGCACACAACTTCAGCTCCTATTTTGGACATCCAGTCCATGCCGATTATTACATCAAAACTTCCTAATTCTACGGGTATCAAATCAATCTTAAATGTTTCTCCGGCTAAATTTATTTTACAATCACGGCAAATTTTATCAGCTTTAATTAGTTTACCATTAGCTAACTCAATCATGTACTTAGCATCGAGAGGTAATGATGAACAATTCAATTTAGCGTGAAAGTCTCTACACACGTAACTTCTATCAGCACCAGTATCAAATATAATAGATGCGGATAAGTTATTAATGGTAAACGTACCCGTAACAAGCTCCGGGTCTTCACATGCCTCTCTAGCATTAATAACAAATGCTCTTCCACGTGCAGGTCCGATATTCTTCTCTGGATTCGGGCACTGGCTCTTATAGTGACCTTGTTTTCCACACCCAAAACAAGTAATGGTAGCCAAAGCAGTTCTATTTGCATTGGTGGCAGGAGTCTTGGTACCATTTGTATTTGTAACGAGAGCCCTACAATCTTCAGCAAGATGACCCTTTCGATTACATTTGTTGCATACCACATTACAGTAACCAGAGTGATGTTTGTGGCATCGGTTGCATAAAGGATTTTGTCCTTTATAACCAAAGCTTAAACCACTACCCGTACCTTGCGTGTTTTCTTGTTTCTTAAAAGATTGTTGTTGGTTACCTCGATCATAATTTCCATTCCACTTTCTTTTGTTACCTGATACCTTCACATCAGTATTGGATACTTTCTTATCCATGATGACCTGATCCATTAGCTCGTTTGCCATGGTTATAGCTTCATGAATTGTCTTAGGTTTCGATGCTGTAACATTTGCCTTGACCTTTTTGGGCAAACCATCTTTGTACATTTCAATCTTCCGTTCTTCGGTTGGAACCAATTCAGGACATAGCAAAACTAATTCCATGAATCGCTGATTGTAGTTGGTGATTTCAGTACCAATAACCTTCAGACTTCGTAACTCATCTTCCAACTTCCTAACCTCGTTCCTTGGACAATATTCGTTGATTAACATTGTTTTGAATTCTTCCCACGGAGTATCATAAGCTACATCTCCTCCTACAGCCTTCACATAATTTTTCCACCACGTGAGTGCACTATCTTGTAAAGTGCACGATGCGTATTTGGTCATGTCCTTTTCAACACAACCACTGATTTTGAACACAGTTTCCATCTTTTCTATCCACCGGGTTAAACCGATCGGTCCTTCTGTTCCACTGAATGATGAGGGCTTGCAAGCTTGAAAAGTTTTGTAAGTGCACCCCACACGAGGATTTGGGTTAACTGCAGCACCTCTTGCCGCCTCGACCCATAACATTCTGTCGTTCACTCGCTGATTGATGAGTTCCTGGATTTCTTGTTCCGTCATTCGGTTCAATCGCGCCATATTCTTCTATAAGAATGAAAAGAAAATAATTATTCACATGGAATATTATAGATGTAGTGTATATTTACAGTACATTATAGCTTATTAATAATATGAACCAGGTATTATTATAAAAGCCTTTTCTTCTTATTAGCATTTTATAATTATATCTAGGGTAGTACCTACCCGTTAAGGTCCATACTTAATAGCTTAGTACAGAATCAATTACTACCATCTAAATAATACTTAACCATAGAAAATTATTGCATTTCACACTTCACTATTTTACATATGCTTATCTTACATCGAACATTAAGCAAACCACACTAATAATATTATACAAAACATTATATGATCCCATGGTTTAATACGGCAGCGCATCGTTTGGTCTATTTTCTAGGACGTTTAGGTTCAAAGAATCGCTTAACGCTTATCCTGGCTGTCTGCCTATATTTTGGCTGTGGGACTGAAGAACTGGATGCCGGGATAGAACGAATAGGAATAGCGGGAATAGGGGTGGTAGTGTCTAGTGGAGTTGGTGCCACATCATCCTTATTAAACTCAGGATTTGAATTTTCTAATTCATTAGCCTTTCGTTTCTTTCCTAGTTCGAACTCTTCTTTTGTAATTTCCTGTATTTCTTCCTCGGGTTCACTTTCCTCCTCGGGTTCACTTTCCTCCTCGGGTTCACTTTCCTCCTCGGGTTCACTTTCCTCCTCGGGTTCACTTTCCGGGTTCTCTATAGTCGGTTCATCCGGAATTTGTGAGTCTTCCCCAAAGATATTATTTTCGTCATCGGATAGGTTAATGACTGGAACACCATCTGAAGATTCTGGTTCAGAGTCGCTGAATGTGATAACAAGTTTTGAGCCCGACATCTATCACACAACAACTAACCCATTAGTACTACATAATATTTACATATAAATTTTAACCAACAATGATAAGCAATGGTTTTTAAATCAGACCCGGTCAAAGTCCAGACTTACTAATGTATCCTAACGACTTATCAGTTAGACACACTAATGCAAACCTGGTTCGCTAAGACCACCGCTCTGATACCACATGTCATAACCCGTCCTTAACCATAAGAACGTGTTAGATAACGTATGATTTCATTGCGAGGTATTGACCTCTATATGCGACATTTTTTTAAAGAAAAACTGCATATATTATACATTACAAACCATGATCCTTATTTAGTTTGCAAACAAGTTTGAAAACATTCAAACTATGTTCTTGTTGTTAAAATTTTATACCACAAAATAAGATAGCTATATATATATGAATCGAATAAGGTTATGAACATAGATTCTACCTCAAGTTCCTTGGACAAGGTTGTTGTAAAAGAGGAGTAAGAACCTAGAACCAAAAGGGTGATGGAAGTGGATGAAAGATTGGAAGTAAGTTGGTGTTCTTGGAAGGATTTCTTGAAGTGTTTTTGTAAGGTTTTCTTATGAGGTTTAAGTGTTGTTTTTGAAGCTAAATGATGGGGAAAATGCTTGGAGATGATCAAGTATGAAGTTAAGAGTATTTTGAGAGAGAAATGGAAGTGTAAGTATGAGAAAATGGGGTGAAGAAATGGTGTGCATGCATAAAAACGTTTTTAGGTTATAAAGGAAAAAAAAGATACCTAACTTTGTTTTCTTGCTAAATAATTCATGCTACTTGACAAATGGTTGGTTCCACATGTTTCTTAATCATTTAAGGCTGCTAAGGAGCAGATTTTTATTGGTATATACCAATAGTAAATACATCTAGAAGCTGCGTATGATACGGGTACATATACCCTAGGTATACGTATAGAAATCTTTGAGAAAACGGAACGAGGATTCAAATATAGTTATCTTTTGTAAATATACTTATATTGTTTTATGTATTTAAGTCTTTAAAAGTGATTAAATACATTACTTATACGATATATGTATAAACATTATAGGTCATAAGTATTTAAGTCAAATAACGTTACGTATGGTTATCGTTTTGAAAACTTAAGTTACTAGTTTCAAAATATACTTATAACTTATTGTTATTAATACAAAATGAGATATTAAAACATTCTTAGGTCATGTTAAATATGTATATATACATATATATACACAAACGTATAATTATCATATATTGTATAGTTCGTGATATCATCGGTCAAACTAGACGGTCAAACGTTGTGTAAAACTCTTTTCGAAAAACATAAGTCTCGACAATTTGGATTGCTTATCATGTTGGTAAGGTTTAATTTATGTAAATATTAATCTTATAAGTATAGAACGATCGAAAAAGTGCGGGTCGTTACAGAGGGCGTGAGCTTCATCGGTACCCACCGATTGTACATACGTGTTCCACCACGTGAGGGCGATACCGGTAAAGGTGTGGGTGGAATATTTGACTTTATCGTGGTCCCAACAACCACTTATGCTAAAAACGGCTTCCGTTTGTTTGAACCATCGAGTGAGCACAACCGGTCCCCCGGTTCCATTAAAAGTGTGAGGTTTGCACCCCATGAAGGCTTTGTAGGAGCACCCTTCGCTTGAGTTACCGGCCCCTTGATTGTTGTTGTGGTTGTTGTTATTGTTGGAGGAGTGATCGGCCATGGCCGCTTCCACGGCGGTGGCTATCATTCGGTGTAGTGCTTGTTCGGGAGTCTCATGGCGTGGCACACGACGAGGAGGCATTGTTCCTTCAAAACACAAGAATACCGTTGATTAGTATTCTTAATAATACTAACCATGATATGGAATAAGGATAGAGAGAAATTTTCCTTGACTCGCCTTAAATTCTTTATTGCATAATGTCGGAATGTTCATACGAGTCACCGGAATATAATCCCAGAAATTATATTACCCTAATTCATATGTGCATTCGACACTAATTCATATAGTCAAGGTGGCGCGTCAATTGAATCAAGTAACGTGAGATTAAGATTGAATAAGAATTAGATATGATAGACGAGTTCGAGTATAATGCACAAGTAGTCAAGTAATTCCTACTTCAAGTCTATATGCCGGTTGTAGTCTAGACTTACTAATGTACCCTATGACTCGGGGTTGACACCAATGAACTCTAAATCCCTACAACCAACGCTCTGATACCATCTGTAGCTACCCAACCAAATCATGTTTGACGGCGCCGACTACTTAGGTCCCGTTACGTGGTCATAAGTCTTTAACATGATGTTTGATCAAAATATGTCGCATTCATTTCATAAGTAAAAGGATGTTTCAAGTTTACAAATGTAGTTCAAAAGACTAGTTACATTACAAAGTTTAACGTACGAATGAAACCTATGCGACACAATTTAAAGTAGTCAAAAGACGCTCCAACTATGCATGTATACTCGACATCCAAGCAAGTATCAAAAAGAGTGCGGAAGCATGTATCAAGTAGCTTTCAAGGACCTGAGAAAACATATAGAAAACTGTCAACGAAAATGTTGGTGAAATCATAGGTGTTTTAGTAAACGTTGCATTTGAACCACAAGATATAATATAATATGATTATCTAAATCATTTGCATTCCAAAGTTGTTATTTGTTTTGCGGGCACCCAATTATCAAACTTAACTGTTTTGCACCCTTTGCATAGTGTTAGAACATACACTAGACCCGAAATTATATTTCATCTGCTAACGGTAGCGAACTGTTCGAATGAGGCTCGTCAAGCCCATGTGGTCACATAATATAAGTTCACGTTTACACCCTGAAAGTGTAACTAATGATAATTGAATTGAGGATTTTTGTTCAAACCCGTACGTGGAATGTTCGTTTTCGTACTTGTGTTCAAAGTGTAAAAGCATGATACGTATATGTTTCTCATCCCATAGTTTAAAGCATAAAAGTTGTTTGAAAGATGGGACTATGATCTCACCTTGAGTGCACGTATGAAAAGTACTTCACAAAGTAACGTGTGCGAAGGATAATGCTAGTCTTGACCTAAACAAATAGGTCGTATCAATAACGGTAAACACGATAGGTCAAAGATGTTCAATTAGTCCTATGGCTCGTTACGACTCGATTATGTAGCATGTGAATCAAATTGTCAAGTTTCATGCAAGATACAAGTATAGAAACAAGTTAGGAAGGTTGCATAATCATTTGGTTAAGTTTGACAAAAAGTCAAACTTTGGTCGATCAACGTCAACGAAAAAGTCAACACGTTCGGGTCGGGTCCCGAACTATTTTTCTGAGGTTTTTATTCATATATAAACATGTTAGAATAAGTCTCGTGTGAATCGGAGGTCCATAGGGTGCCAAACATTTTTCATATATTTGACATGTAGGTTAGAACCTGAACACGGCTTAGGCCGCGCCGCGACCCAGGATCGCCGCGACAATACGCGGGAGCTGGTACCTGGTCAGTCTCAATTGTCCAAGTCTCAATTCAAAACACTTTCAAACATAACTCACAAACCGCTAATACTTAGAACTCGTATCTTATATCGTTAGAAAGGTAATTTGACAAAGAACACAACTAAATACATTTCACCAACTAAAAACGTTATTTGTAACAATCGGATTTCCAAAGTAAATGATCAATTAATGCACACATTTAATACTCAAATTTGATAAGTACACATTTATGATTCGGGCATTTAATGCATACATACTGAAATGTCCCGTTCTTATTGATTAAAAACGTTCCATATTAATTGAGTTCGTTGCGAGGTTTTGACCTCTATATGAGACGTTTTTCAAAGACTGCATTCATTTTTAAAACAAACCATAACCTTTATTTCATAGATAAAGGTTTTAAAAAGCTTTACGTAGATTATCAAATAATGATAATCTAAAATATCCTGTTTACACACGACCATTACATAATGGTTTACAATACAAATATGTTACAACAAAATAAGTTTCTTGAATGCAGTTTTTACACAATATCATACAAGTATGGACTCCAAATCTCGTCCTTATTTAAGTATGCGACAGCGGAAGCTCATAATAATCACCTGAGAATAAACATGCTTAAAACATCAACAAAAATGTTGGTGAGTTATAGGTTTAACCTATATATATCAAATCATAATAATACACCACAAGATTTCATATTTCAATACACATCCCATACATAGAGATAAAAATCATTCATATGGTGAACACCTGGTAACCGACATTAACAAGATGCATATATAAGAATATCCCCATCATTCCGGGACACCCTTCGGATATGATATAGATTTCGAAGTACTAAAGCATCCGGTACTTTGGATGGGGCTTGTTGGGCCCAATAGATCTATCTTTTGGATTCGCGTTAATTAGGGTGTCTGTTCCCTAATTCTTAGATTACCAGACTTAATAAAAAGGGGCATATTCGATTTCGATAATTCAACCATAGAATGTAGTTTCACGTACTTGTGTCTATTTTGTAAATCATTTATAAAACCTGCATGTATTCTCATCCCAAAAATATTAGATTTTAAAAGTGGGACTATAACTCACTTTCACAGATTTTTACTTCGTCGGGAAGTAAGACTTGGCCACTGGTTGATTCACGAACCTATAACAATATATACATATATATCAAAGTATGTTCAAAATATATTTACAACACTTTTAATATATTTTGATGTTTTAAGTTTATTAAGTCAGCTGTCCTCGTTAGTAACCTACAACTAGTTGTCCACAGTTAGATGTACAGAAATAAATCGATAAATATTATCTTGAATCAATCCACGACCCAGTGTATACGTATCTCAGTATTGATCACAACTCAAACTATATATATTTTGGAATCAACCTCAACCCTGTATAGCTAACTCCAACATTCACATATAGAGTGTCTATGGTTGTTCCGAAATATATATAGATGTGTCGACATGATAGGTCGAAACATTGTATACGTGTCTATGGTATCTCAAGATTACATAATATACAATACAAGTTGATTAAGTTATGGTTGGAATAGATTTGTTACCAATTTTCACGTAGCTAAAATGAGAAAAATTATCCAATCTTGTTTTACCCATAACTTCTTCATTTTAAATCCGTTTTGAGTGAATCAAATTGCTATGGTTTCATATTGAACTCTATATTATGAATCTAAACAGAAAAGTATAGGTTTATAGTCGGAAAAATAAGTTACAAGTTGTTTTTGTAAATGTAGTCATTTCAGTCGAAAGAACGACGTCTAGATGACCATTTTAGAAAACATACTTCCACTTTGAGTTTAATCATAATTTTTGGATATAGTTTCATGTTCATAATAAAAATTATTTTCTCAGAATAACAACTTTAAAATCAAAGTTTATCATAGTTTTTAATTAACTAACCCAAAACAGCCTTACTACGACGGCGTAAATCCGGTTTTACGGTGTTTTTCGTGTTTCCAGGTTTTAAATCATTAACTTAGCATATCATATAGATATAGAACATGTGTGTAGTTAATTTTAAAAGTCAAGTTAGAAGGATTAACTTTTGTTTGCGAACAAGTTTAGAATTAACTAAACTATGTTCTAGTGATTACGAGTTTAAACCTTCGAATAAGATAGCTTTATATGTATGAATCGAATGATGTTATGAACATCATTACTACCTTAAGTTCCTTGGATAAACCTACTGGAAAAGAGAAAAATGGATCTAGCTTCAACGGATCCTTGGATGGCTCGAAGTTCTTGAAGCAGAATCATGACACGAAAACAAGTTCAAGTAAGATCATCACTTGAAATAAGATTGTTATAGTTATAGAAATTGAACCAAAGTTTGAATATGATTATTAGCTTGTATTAGAATGATAACCTACTGTAAGAAACAAAGATTTCTTAAGGTTGGATGATCACCTTACAAGATTGGAAGTGAGCTAGCAAACTTGAAAGTATTCTTGATTTTATGTAACTAGAACTTGTAAAATATATGAAGAACACTTAGAACTTGAAGATTGAACTTGAGAGAGATCAATTAGATGAATAAAATTGAAGAATGAAAGTGTTTGTAGGTGTTTTTGGTCGTTGGTGTATGGATTAGATATAAAGGATATGTAATTTTGTTTTCATGTAAATAAGTCATGAATGATTACTCATATTTTTGTAATTTTATGAGATATTTCATGCTAGTTGCCAAATGATGGTTCCCACATGTGTTAGGTGACTCACATGGGCTACTAAGAGCTGATCATTGGAGTGTATATACCAATAGTACATACATCTAAAAGCTGTGTATTGTACGAGTACGAATACGGGTGCATACGAGTAGAATTGTTGATGAAACTGAACGAGGATGTAATTGTAAGCATTTTTGTTAAGTAGAAGTATTTTGATAAGTGTCTTGAAGTCTTTCAAAAGTGTATGAATACATATTAAAACACTACATGTATATACATTTTAACTGAGTCTTTAAGTCATCGTTAGTCGTTACATGTAAATGTTGTTTTGAAACCTTTAGGTTAATGATCTTGTTGAATGTTGTTAACCCATTGTTTATTATAACAAATGAGATGTTAAATTGTTATATTATCATGATATTATGATATATAATATATCTCAGTATGATGTATATACAGTTAAATGTCGTTACAACGATAATCGTTACATATATGTCTCATTTCGAAATCATTAAGTTAGTAGTCTTATTTTTACATATGTATTTCATTGTTAATACACTTAATAATATATTTACTTATCATTTAACATAATTAACCAAGTGTATCAATATCTTAATATGATTCATATGTACCTAGTAAGACGTTGTTATAACGATAATCGTTATATATATCGTTTTCGAGTTTCTTAAATTAATAGTCTCATTTTTATGTATATAACTCATTGTTAAAATACCTAATGAGATACATACTTATAATAAAAACATGTTAACTATATATATAACCATATATATGTCATCGTATAGTTTTTACAAGTTTTAACGTTCGTGAATCACCGGTCAACTTGGGTGGTCAATTGTCTATATGAAACATATTTCAATTAATCAAGTCTTAACAAGTTTGATTGCTTAACATGTTGGAAACATTTAATCATGTAAATATCAATCTCAATTAATATATATAAACATGGAAAAGTTCGGGTCACTACAGTACCTACCCGTTAAATAAATTTCGTCCCGAAATTTTAAGCTGTTGAAGGTGTTGACGAATCTTCTGGAAATAGATGCAGGTATTTCTTCTTCATCTGATCTTCACGCTCCCAGGTGAACTCGGGTCCTCTACGAGCATTCCATCGAACCTTAACAATTGGTATCTTGTTTTGCTTAAGTCTTTTAACCTCACGATCCATTATTTCGACGGGTTCTTCGATGAATTGAAGTTTTTCGTTGATTTGGATTTCATCTAACGGAATAGTGAGATCTTCTTTAGCAAAACATTTCTTCAAATTCGAGACGTGGAAAGTGTTATGTACAGCCGCGAGTTGTTGAGGTAACTCAAGTCGGTAAGCTACTGGTCCGACACGATCAATAATCTTGAATGGTCCAATATACCTTGGATTTAATTTCCCTCGTTTACCAAATCGAACAACGCCTTTCCAAGGTGCAACTTTAAGCATGACCATCTCTCCAATTTCAAATTCTATATCTTTTCTTTTAATGTCAGCGTAGCTCTTTTGTCGACTTTGGGCGGTTTTCAACCGTTGTTGAATTTGGATGATCTTCTCGGTAGTTTCTTGTATAATCTCCGGACCCGTAATCTGTCTATCCCCCACTTCACTCCAACAAATCGGAGACCTGCACTTTCTACCATAAAGTGCTTCAAACGGCGCCATCTCAATGCTTGAATGGTAGCTGTTGTTGTAGGAAAATTCTGCTAACGGTAGATGTCGATCCCAACTGTTTCCGAAATCAATAACACATGCTCGTAGCATGTCTTCAAGCGTTTGTATTGTCCTTTCGCTCTGCCCATCAGTTTGTGGATGATAGGCAGTACTCATGTCTAGACGAGTTCCTAATGCTTTCTGTAATGTCTGCCAGAATCTTGAAATAAATCTGCCATCCCTATCAGAGATAATAGAGATTGGTATTCCATGTCTGGATACGACTTCCTTCAAATACAGTCGTGCTACTCTTATTGGCAGGAAGTGTGCTGATTTGGTGAGACGATCAACTATTACCCAAATAGTATCAAAACCACTTGCAGTCCTTGGCAATTTAGTGATGAAATCTATGGTAATGTTTTCCCATTTCCATTCTGGGATTTCGGGTTGTTGAAGTAGACCTGATGGTTTCTGATGCTCAGCTTTGACCTTAGAACACGTCAAACATTCTCCTACGTATTTAGCAACATCGACTTTCATACCCGGCCACCAAAAATATTTCCTGAGATCCTTGTACATCTTCCCCGTTCCAGGATGTATTGAGTATCTGGTTTTATGAGCTTCTCTAAGTACCATTTCTCTCATATCTCCAAATTTTGGTACCCAAATCCTTTCAGCCCTATACCGGGTTCCGTCTTCCCGAATATTAAGATGCTTCTCCGATCCTTTGGGTATTTCATCCTTTAAATTTCCCTCTTTTAAAACTCCTTGTTGCGCCTCCTTTATTTGAGTAGTAAGGTTATTATGAATCATTATATTCATAGATTTTACTCGAATGGGTTCTCTGTCCTTCCTGCTCAAGGCATCGGCTACCACATTTGCCTTCCCCGGGTGGTAACGAATCTCAAAGTCGTAATCATTCAACAATTCAATCCACCTACGCTGCCTCATATTCAGTTGTTTCTGATTAAATATGTGTTGAAGACTTTTGTGGTCGGTATATATAATACTTTTGACCCCATATAAGTAGTGCCTCCAAGTATTTAATGCAAAAACAACCGCGCCTAATTCCAAATCATGCGTCGTATAATTTTGTTCGTGAATCTTCAATTGTCTAGACGCATAAGCAATCACCTTCGTTCGTTGCATTAATACACAACCGAGACCTTGCTTTGATGCGTCACAATAAATCACAAAATCATCATTCCCTTCAGGCAATGACAATATAGGTGCCGTAGTTAGCTTTTTCTTCAATAACTGAAACGCTTTCTCTTGTTCATCATTCCATTCAAATTTCTTCCCTTTATGCGTTAATGCAGTCAAGGGTTTTGCTATTCTGGAAAAGTCTTGGATGAACCTTCTGTAGTAACCAGCTAGTCCTAAAAACTGGCGTATGTGTTTCGGAGTTTTCGGGGTTTCCCACTTTTCAACAGTTTCTATCTTTGCCGGATCCACCTTAATACCTTCTTTGTTCACTATGTGACCGAGGAATTGAACTTCTTCCAACCAAAATGCACACTTTGAAAACTTAGCGTACAATTCTTCTTTCCTCAATACTTCTAACACCTTTCTCAAATGTTCACCGTGTTCTTGGTCATTCTTTGAGTAAATAAGTATGTCATCAATGAAAACAATGACAAACTTGTCAAGGTATGGTCCACACACTCGGTTCATAAGGTCCATGAACACAGCTGGTGCATTAGTTAAGCCAAACGGCATGACCATAAACTCGTAATGACCGTAACGTGTTCTGAAAGCAGTCTTTGGAATATCATCTTCTTTCACCCGCATTTGATGGTACCCGGAACGTAAGTCAATCTTTGAATAAACAGACGAGCCTTGTAGTTGATCAAATAAGTCGTCGATTCTCGGTAGTGGGTAGCGGTTCTTGATGGTAAGTTTGTTCAACTCTCGGTAGTCGATACACAACCTGAATGTACCATCTTTCTTCTTGACAAACAAAACAGGAGCTCCCCACGGTGATGTGCTTGGTCGAATGAAACCACGCTCTAAAAGTTCTTGTAATTGGCTTTGCAGTTCTTTCATCTCGCTGGGTGCGAGTCTGTAAGGAGCACGAGCTATTGGTGCAGCTCCTGGTACAAGATCTATTTGAAATTTAACGGATCGATGTGGGGGTAATCCCGGTAATTCTTTCGGAAATACATCGTGAAATTCTTTTGCAATGGGAACATCATTGATGCTCTTTTCTTCAGTTTGTACTTTCTTGACGTGTGCTAGAACAGCATAGCAACCTTTTCTTATTAGTTTTTGTGCCTTCAAATTACTAATAAGATGTAGCTTCGTGTTGCCCTTTTCTCCGTACACCATTAAGGGTTTTCCTTTTTCTCGTATAATGCGAATTGCATTTTTGTAACAGACGATCTCTGCTTTCACTTCTTTCAACCAGTAAATACCGATTATCACATAAAAACTCCCTAACTCTACTGGTATCAAATCAATCTTAAATGTTTCGCTAACCAGTTTAATTTCTCGATTCCGACATATATTATCTGCTGAAATTAATTTACCATTTGCTAATTCGAGTAAAAATTTACTATCCAAAGGCGTCAATGGACAACTTAATTTAGCACAAAAATCTCTACTCATATAGCTTCTATCCGCACCCGAATCAAATAAAACGTAAGCAGATTTATTGTCAATAAGAAACGTACCCGTAACAAGCTCCGGGTCTTCCTGTGCCTCTGCCGCATTAATATTGAAAACTCTTCCGCGGCCTTGTCCATTCGTGTTCTCCTGGTTCGGGCAATTTCTAATAATGTGGCCCGGTTTTCCACATTTATAACAAACTACATTGGCATAACTTGCTCCGACACAACTTGCTCTGCCATTACTCGTTCCGACACCATTTGTTCCTTTCGTTCTATTAACCCCTGGTCCGTAGACCTCACACTTCGCCGCGCTATGACCATTTCTTTTACACTTGTTGCAAAATTTGGTGCAGAACCCCGAGTGATACTTTTCACACCTTTGGCATAGCTGCTTCTGATTGTTGTTGTTGTTGCGGTTATTATTGTTGTTGGGATGATTGTTGTAGTTGATGTTGCTGTTGTTGTTGTTGTTATTGTTGGGCCGTTTGTTGTAGTTGCGATTGATGTTGCGATTGTTGGGATAATTGTTGCGATTATTGTTGTAATTGCTGTTGTTGTTGTATTGGTGATTCTTATCACCGTTTTCCTCCCACTTTCTTTTGACTTGCTTCACATTGGCCTCTTCAGCAGTCTGTTCTTTAATTCTTACTTCAATCTGGTTCACTAGTTTGTGAGCCATTCTACATGCCTGTTGTATAGAGGCGGGCTCGTGTGAACTTATATCTTCTTGGATTCTTTCCGGTAATCCTTTCACAAATGCGTCGATCTTCTCTTCCTCATCTTCGAATGCTCCCGGACACAATAGGCACAATTCTGTGAATCGTCTTTCGTACGTGGTAATATCAAATCCTTGGGTTCGTAACCCTCTAAGTTCTGTCTTGAGCTTATTGATCTCGGTTCTGGGACGGTACTTCTCGTTCATCAAGTGCTTGAATGCTGACCACGGTAGTGCGTACGCATCGTCTTGTCCCACTTGTTCTAGATAGGTATTCCACCATGTTAACGCAGAACCTGTGAAGGTATGCATAGCGTACTTCACTTTGTCCTCTTCAGTACACTTACTTATGGCAAACACCGATTCGACCTTCTCGGTCCACCGTTTCAATCCGATCGGTCCTTCGGTTCCATCAAATTCCAAAGGTTTGCAGGCAGTGAATTCTTTGTAGGTGCATCCTACACGATTTCCTGTACTGCTAGATCCAAGGTTATTGTTGGTATGTAGCGCAGCCTGTACTGCGGCTATGTTTGAAGCTAGAAAAGTACGGAATTCCTCTTCATTCATATTCACGGTGTGTCGAGTAGTCGGTGCCATTTCCTTCAAAATAGTCAAATGGAACAAGTTAATCATACAGAATATTAAGAGTAGTTAATAGTATTTCGTAGCATAATATGAACTCATTTATAAAAGCTTTTTCTTCATATTAGCGTTTTATAAGTTTAAATTCGGGTAGTACCTACCCGTTAAGTTCATACTTAGTAGCTAATATACAATTCAACTACTACAATTCTATATGAAAAACTGATTATAATAATATTTCGCGTTCAAACTTTTATACAATATTTTACAAACTTACAATACCGCTTATTTTACATAAAGCATGAAATATAGCACACAATAACTTTGATACAAGATAGTTGTTAAGATAATTCTAGCTAGTACACAAGTCGTTCAGCAAAGGCAATAAAGACACGTAATTCATACGTCCAGAAACAAGTCATGCATTCTGGTTTTACTAGGACTACTTCCCATCCTTGGTCTTGTGCAACATAACCGTTATGGCCGTTGATAAGACAGCGTGTTGTAACGTCGTCAAAGGGACGAGGGTTACGTAATGTCCAACAGTCCCGTAATAATCTAAAAACTTCATTTCTTACCCCAATTACCGACTCCGTCACTTGTGGAAACGTTTTGTTTAATAGTTGTAGCCCGATGTTCTTGTTCTCACTTTGGTGAGAAGCGAACATTACTAATCCGTAAGCATAACATGCTTCTTTATGTTGCATGTTAGCCGCTTTTTCTAAATCACGAAGTCCAATATTCGGATATATTGAGTCAAAATAATTTCTTAACCCGTTGCGTAAAATAGCATTTGGGTTCCCCGCAATATATGCGTCAAAGTAAACACATCGTAACTTATGGGTTTCCCAATGTGATATCCCCCATCTTTCAAACGAAAGTCTCTTATAAACCAAGACATTCTTGGAACGTTCTTCGAATGTCTTACAAACTGATCTCGCCTTAAATAGTTGTGCCCAGGAATTCTGGCCGACTCTAGACAAGATTTCATCAATCATGTCTCCGGGTAGGTCTCTTAAAATATTGGGTTGTCTATCCATTTTGTGTTTTTAAACTGTAAAATAGACAAGAGTTAGATTCATAAAAAAATACTTATTAATACAAGCAATTTTTACATATATCATAAAGCATAAGAACACTATATTACATATATTACACCACACGAATACAACTATCTTATTCCGACTCGCTCATTTCTTCTTCTTCGGTTTTGGTTCGTTTTGCCAAGTTTCTAGGGATATATGATGTTCCCCTAATACGAGCCGTCGTTGTCCACATTGGTTTAGAAAAACCTGGTGGTTTAGAGGTTCCCGGGTCATTGTTACAACTTAAGGACTTCGGGGGTTGACGATACATATAAAGTTCATCGGGGTTGGAATTAGATTTCTCTATTTTTATGCCCTTTCCCTTATTATTTTCTTTTGCCTTTTTAAATTCAGTTGGGGTAATTTCTATAACATCATTGGAATTCTCGTCGGAATCCGATTCATCGGAGAATTGGTAATCCTCCCAATATTTTGCTTCCTTGGCGGAAACACCATTGACCATAATTAACCTTGGTCGGTTGGTTGAGGATTCTCTTTTACTTAACCGTTTTATTATTTCCCCCACCGGTTCCGATTCTTCTTCCGGTTCCGATTCTTCTTCCGGTTCCGACTCTTCTTCCGGTTCCTCTTCGGGAACTTGTGAATCAGTCCACGAATCATTCCAATTTTCATTTGACTCTTCATTATTATTAGGTGAGTCAATGGGACTTGTTCTAGAGTTAGATATCTATCACATAATATCAAACACGTTAAGAGATTAATATATCACATAATATTCATATGTTAAAAATATATAGTTTCCAACAAAAATGTTAAGCAATCATTTTTAAAGAAAACACGGTCGAAGTCCAGAATCACTAATGCATCCTAACAAACTCAATAAGACACACTAATGCAAATTTTCTGGTTCTCTAAGACCAACGCTCGGATACCAACTGAAATGTCCCGTTCTTATTGATTAAAAACGTTCCATATTAATTGAGTTCGTTGCGAGGTTTTGACCTCTATATGAGACGTTTTTCAAAGACTGCATTCATTTTTAAAACAAACCATAACCTTTATTTCATAGATAAAGGTTTTAAAAAGCTTTACGTAGATTATCAAATAATGATAATCTAAAATATCCTGTTTACACACGACCATTACATAATGGTTTACAATACAAATATGTTACAACAAAATAAGTTTCTTGAATGCAGTTTTTACACAATATCATACAAGTATGGAATCCAAATCTCGTCCTTATTTAAGTATGCGACAGCGGAAGCTCTTAATAATCACCTGAGAATAAACATGCTTAAAACGTCAACAAAAATGTTGGTGAGTTATAGGTTTAACCTATATATATCAAATCATAATAATAGACCACAAGATTTCATATTTCAATACACATCCCATACATAGAGATAAAAATCATTCATATGGTGAACACCTAGTAACCGACATTAACAAGATGCATATATAAGAATATCCCCATCATTCCGGGACACCCTTCGGATATGATATAGATTTCGAAGTACTAAAGCATCCGGTACTTTAGATGGGGCTTGTTGGGCCCAATAGATCTATCTTTAGGATTCGCGTCAATTAGGGTGTCTGTTCCCTAATTCTTAGATTACCAGACTTAATAAAAAGGGGCATATTCGATTTCGATAATTCAACCATAGAATGTAGTTTCACGTACTTGTGTCTATTTTGTAAATCATTTATAAAACCTGCATGTATTCTCATCCCAAAAATATTAGATTTTAAAAGTGGGACTATAACTCACTTTCACAGATTTTTACTTCGTCGGGAAGTAAGACTTGGCCACTGGTTGATTCACGAACCTATAACAATATATACATATATATCAAAGTATGTTCAAAATATATTTACAACACTTTTAATATATTTTGATGTTTTAAGTTTATTAAGTCAGCTGTCCTCGTTAGTAACCTACAACTAGTTGTCCACAGTTAGATGTACAGAAATAAATCGATAAATATTATCTTGAATCAATCCACGACCCAGTGTATACGTATCTCAGTATTGATCACAACTCAAACTATATATATTTTGGAATCAACCTCAACCCTGTATAGCTAACTCCAACATTCACATATAGAGTGTCTATGGTTGTTCCGAAATATATATAGATGTGTCGACATGATAGGTCGAAACATTGTATACGTGTCTATGGTATCTCAAGATTACATAATATACAATACAAGTTGATTAAGTTATGGTTGGAATAGATTTGTTACCAATTTTCACGTAGCTAAAATGAGAAAAATTATCCAATCTTGTTTTACCCATAACTTCTTCATTTTAAATCCGTTTTGAGTGAATCAAATTGCTATGGTTTCATATTGAACTCTATTTTATGAATCTAAACAGAAAAGTATAGGTTTATAGTCGGAAAAATAAGTTACAAGTCGTTTTTGTAAAGGTAGTCATTTCAGTCGAAAGAACGACGTCTAGATGACCATTTTAGAAAACATACTTCCACTTTGAGTTTAATCATAACTTTTGGATATAGTTTCATGTTCATAATGAAAATTATTTTCTCAGAATAACAACTTTAAAATCAAAGTTTATCATAGTTTTTAATTAACTAACCCAAAACAGCCCGCGGTGTTACTACGACGGCGTAAATCCGGTTTTACGGTGTTTTTCGTGTTTCCAGGTTTTAAATCATTAAGTTAGCATATCATATAGATATAGAACATGTGTGTAGTTAATTTTAAAAGTCAAGTTAGAAGGATTAACTTTTGTTTGCGAACAAGTTTAGAATTAACTAAGCTATGTTCTAGTGATTACGAGTTTAAACCTTCGAATAAGATAGCTTTATATGTATGAATCGAATGATGTTATGAACATCATTACTACCTTAAGTTCCTTGGATAAACCTACTGGAAAAGAGAAAAATGGATCTAGCTTCAACGGATCCTTGGATGGCTCGAAGTTCTTGAAGCAGAATCATGACACGAAAACAAGTTCAAGTAAGATCATCACTTGAAATAAGATTGTTATAGTTATAGAAATTGAACCAAAGTTTGAATATGATTATTACCTTGTATTAGAATGATAACCTACTATAAGAAACAAAGATTTCTTGAGGTTGGATGATCACCTTACAAGATTGGAAGTGAGCTAGCAAACTTGAAAGTATTCTTGATTTTATGTAACTAGAACTTGTAAAATATATGAAGACCACTTAGAACTTGAAGATAGAACTTGAGAGAGATCAATTAGATGAATAAAATTGAAGAATGAAAGTGTTTGTAGGTGTTTTTGGTCGTTGGTGTATGGATTAGATATAAAGGATATGTAATTTTGTTTTCATGTAAATAAGTCATGAATGATTACTCATATTTTTGTAATTTTATGAGATATTTCATGCTAGTTGCCAAATGATGGTTCCCACATGTGTTAGGTGACTCACATGGGCTGCTAAGAGCTGATCATTGGATTGTATATACCAATAGTACATACATCTAAAAGCTGTGTATTGTACGAGTACGAATACGGGTGCATACGAGTAGAATTGTTGATGAAACTGAACGAGGATGTAATTGTAAGCATTTTTGTTAAGTAGAAGTATTTTGATAAGTGTCTTGAAGTCTTTCAAAAGTGTATGAATACATATTAAAACACTACATGTATATACATTTTAACTAAGTCGTTAAGTCATCGTTAGTCGTTACATGTAAATGTTGTTTTGAAACCTTTAGGTTAATGATCTTGTTGAATGTTGTTAACCCATTGTTTATTATAACAAATGAGATGTTAAATTGTTATATTATCATGATATTATGATATATAATATATCTCAGTATGATGTATATACAGTTAAATGTCGTTACAACGATAATCGTTACATATATGTCTCGTTTCGAAATCATTAAGTTAGTAGTCTTATTTTTACATATGTATTTCATTGTTAATACACTTAATAATATATTTACTTATCATTTAACATAATTAACCAAGTGTATCAATATCTTAATATGATTCATATGTACCTAGTAAGACGTTGTTATAACGATAATCGTTATATATATCGTTTTCGAGTTTCTTAAATTAATAGTCTCATTTTTATGTATATAACTCATTGTTAAAATACCTAATGAGATACATACTTATAATAAAAACATGTTAACTATATATATAACCATATATATGTCATCGTATAGTTTTTACAAGTTTTAACGTTCGTGAATCACCGGTCAACTTGGGTGGTCAATTGTCTATATGAAACATATTTCAATTAATCAAGTCTTAACAAGTTTGATTGCTTAACATGTTGGAAACATTTAATCATGTAAATATCAATCTCAATTAATATATATAAACATGGAAAAGTTCGGGTCACTACACATACAACATGCCGTTTTGTAGGTAATCGAGCATACAATACAACTAACTACTTACTAACAATAATTCATGGCATTCATGGCATCAAATATTCATTTCAAGCTTATCAAACCCTAACCCGAATTCACCAAAATCACTAATCAAGTTTATGGAGTTTTCTCAAGCAACCTACACATGAAATTGAAGCTAGTGATGTTAGGAACACATTTAATACATGCATTTATGGCATTTAACATCATTCAATCAACCAAAACACCAAATCAAACACACCAAAGTTTATGTTCATGCTAGTTACTTCAAATAACAAAATCGAACATATAAATCATATATTCATGTTAGACTTGAGCCATAGACACTAATTAACAACTTTATAAGTTAAAAACATCAAGAACACCAAATCTAGTGATTTTAGAAAGTTATCCAAATGTAATGAAGTCAGTATGGAATCGAAGAGGAAGTTGCAAGGATTCCAAATATGTAATTTGTTTTGGTTGAAGCTTGATCGATTTGCTTTATATGATGAATTCTTGTTTGAAGATTTGAGAGAAACTTTGAAAGTAATTAGAGAAAATGGAAAAAAAATGGAAAAGAAATGGGGAGGTGGGTTTGACTAGTCAAAAGCTAGTCACCACTTTGGCATTTTGGCGAAACTAGTCCCTCGAATTCGGTTGCGGGTGCGTGAATTGCCTAAAACGCGTATTAACGAGGGATGTCATAATCATATAACGGAATTTAAATAGTTAAACGGAAAAGTAAACGGAAAAATGCGGGATGTTACAATCACATTGGGGAGACTGTAAGTTACGCCGTGTTTTCTTTAGAGCGTTAAATTCGGGGAACCCAAATGCAATTTTACGTTACGGGTTAAGAACCTATTTTGACTCAACATATCCCAACATAGGATTTCATGAGTTAGAAAGTGCTTCTAACATGCAACATAAAGAAGCATGTTATACTTACGGGTTAGTGATATTCGCTTCTTACTAAAGTGAGAAAAAGAACATCGGATTACAACTTTTAAATAAAACCTTCCCACAAGTGACGGATTCAGTAGTTGGGGTGAGAAACAAGGTTTTAGATTATTACGGGGCTGTTGGACATTATGAAACCCTCGTCCTGTTGATGATATTACAACATGCCGCCTAGCCAATGGTCATAACGGTTACTTTCCACAAGATCAAGGATGGGAAGTCGTCTTAGTAAAACCTGAATGCATGACTTATTTCTGGACTTATGAGTTACGTGTCTTTATTTCTTTTGCTGAACAACTTGCGTATTAACTAGAATTGCCTTCATAGCTATCGAGTAGCAAAGTTATTATGTGCTATATTTCATCCTATATGTATAATAGCAGTATTGTAAGTTTGTAAAATATTGTATAAAGTTTGAACGCGAAATATTATTGTAAAAAGTTTTTCATATAGAATCGTAGTAGTTGAATTGTATAATAGCTACTAAGTATGAACTTAACGGGTAGGTACTACCAGAATTAAAACTATAAAATACTAATATGAAGAAAAATCTTTTATAAATAAGTTCATATTATGCTATAAAATACTATTGACTACTCTTAAATTCTATATGAGTAACTCAATACTTTTGCCTATTTTTGAAGGAAATGGCACCGGCGACTCGTCAGAACTTGAACATGAGTGAGGAAGACTTCCGTATTTTCCTTGCTGTGAACATAGCAGTAGTGCAGGCGGCGATGCAAAATAATAATAACTCTGGATCTAGCAGTGGAACTAATTCCGTAAGAAATCGTGTAGGATGCTCCTACAAAGAATTCACTGCCTGCAAACCTTTGGAATTTGATGGAACCGAAGGACCAATTGGATTGAAATGGTGGACCGAGAAGGTCGAATCGGTGTTTGCCATAAGTAAGTGTACTGAAGAGGAAAAAGTTAAGTACGCTACACATACCTTCACAGGTACGGCGTTAACATGGTGGAATACCTATCTCGAGCAGGTAGGACAAGATGCTGCTTATGCACTACCATGGTCATCATTCAAGCAATTGATGAATGAGCAGTATCATCCCAGAAATAAGGTCAATAAGCTCAAGGTAGAGCTTAGAGGATTACGAACGCAAGGTTTCGATATCACCACGTACAAATGACGATTCATAGAATTGTGCCTATTATGTCCCAGAACGTTCGAAGACGAAGAAGAGAAGATCGACACATTTGTAAAAAGGTTACCGGAAAGAATTCAAGAATATGTGAGTTCGCACGAGCCCGCCTCCATACAAAAGGCAAGTCGAATGGCTCACAAATTAGTGAACCAGATCGAAGGAAGGATTAAAGAGCAGACGATCGAAGAGGCTAACATGAAACAAGTCAAGAGAAAGTGGGAAGAAACCAATGACAAGAGTCACCAATACAACAACAACAATCACAACCACAATCGCAATAACTATCCCAATAACCGCAACATCAATTGCAACAACAACTTCAATAAAAATCCCAACAACAACTACAATAACCGTCCCAACAACAATAACAACAACAACAACAGCAACAATAACAATCCCAACAACAATCCCAATAACAATAATGGCAACAAAAACCAAAAACAACCATGCCAAAGATGTGAAGAGCATCACCTGGGGTTCCGCACGACATTTTGCAATAGGTGTAAAAGAAATGGTCATAGCGCGAAGAAGTGCGAAATCTACGGACCAATGCATAACATAACTAAATGAACAAATAATGTCGGAACCAATAACACCGCCATAGTTTGTTTTGGATGTGGAAAACCGGGCCACTTTAGTAGAAATTGCCCGAATCAGGGGAATGCTAATTGTAGTGACCCGAACTTTTCCATGTTTATATATATATTAAATGAAATTGTTATTTACATGATTAAGTGTTTCCAACATGTTAAGCAATCAAACTTGTTAAGACTTGATTAATTGAAATAGGTTTCATATAGACAATTGACCACCCAAGTTGACCGGTGATTCACGAACGTTAAAACTTGTAAAAACTATACGATGACATATATATGGTTATATATATAGTTAACATGATTTTATTATAAGTATGTATCTCATTAGGTATTTTAACAATGAGTTATATACATAAAAATGAGACTATTAATTTAAGAAACTCGAAAACGATATATATAACGATTATCGTTATAACAACGTCTTACTAGGTACATATGAATCATATTAAGATATTGATACACTTGGTTAATTATGTTAAATGACAAATAAATATACTATTAAGTGTATTAACAATGAAATACATATGTAAAAATAAGACTACTAACTTAATGATTTCGAAACGAGACATATATGTAACGATTATCATTGTAACGGCATTTAACTGTATATATATCATACTAAGATATATTATATATCATAATATCATGATAATAAACAATTTAAAATCTCATTTGTTATAATAAACAATGGGTTAACAACATTCAACAAGATCGTTAACCTAAAGGTTTCAAAACAACATTTACATGTAACGACTAACGATGACTTAACGACTCAGTTAAAATGTATATACATGTAGTGTTTTAATATGTATTCATACACTTTTGAAATACTTCAAGACACTTATCAAAATACTTCTACTTAACAAAAATTCTTACAATTACATCCTCGTTCAGTTTCATCAATAATTCTACTCGTATGCACCCGTATTCGTACTCGTACAATACACAGCTTTTAGATGTATGTACTATTGGTATATACACTCCAATGATTAGCTATTAGCAGCCCATGTGAGTCACCTAACATATGTGGGAACCATCATTTGGCAACTAGCATGAAATATCTCATAAAATTACAAAAATATGAGTAATCATTCATGACTTATTTACATGAAAACAAAATTACATATCCTTTATATCTAATCCATACACCAACGAACAAAAACACCTACAAACACTTTCATTCTTCAATTTTCTTCATCTAATTGATCTCTCTCAAGTTCTATCTTCAAGTTCTAAGTGTTTTTCATAAATTCCAAAAGTTCTAGTTTCATAAAATCAAGAATACTTCCAAGATTGCAAGTTTACTTCCAAGTTTTCTAAATCCATTCCAAGTAATCATCCAAGATCAAGAAACCTTTGTTACTTACAGTAGGTTATCTTTCTAATACAAGGTAATAATCATATTCAAACTTTAATTCAATTTCTATAACTATAACAATCTTATTTCGAGTGGAAATCTTACTTGAAATTGTTTTCATGTCATGATTCTGCTTCAAGAATTTTCAAGCCATCCAAGGATCCTTTGAAGCTAGATCTATTTTTCTCATTTCCAGTAGGTTTATCCAAGGAACTTGAGGTTGTAATGATGTTCATAACATCATTCGATTCATACATATAAAGCTATCTTATTCGAAGGTTTAAACTTGTAATCACTAGAACATAGTTTAGTTAATTCTAAACTTGTTCGCAAATAAAAGTTAATCCTTCTAAATTGACTTTTAAAATCAACTAAACACATGTTCTATATCTATATTATATGCTAACTTAATGATTTAAAACCTGGAAACACGAAAAACACCGTAAAACCGGATTTACGCCGTCGTAGTAACACCGCGGGCTGTTTTGGGTTAGTTAATTAAAAACTATGATAAACTTTGATTTAAAAGTTGTTATTCTGGGAAAATGATTTTTATTATGAACATGAAACTATATCCAAAAATTATGGTTAAACTCAAAGTGAAAGTATGTTTTCTAAAATGGTCATCTAGACGTCGTTCTTTCGACTTAAATGACTACCTTTACAAAAACAACTTGTAACTTATTTTTCCGACTATAAACCTATACTTTTTCTGTTTAGATTGTTAAAATAGAGTTCAATATGAAACCATAGCAATTTGATTCACTCAAAACGGATTTAAAATGAAGAAGTTATGGGTAAAACAAGATTGGATAATTTTTCTCATTTTAGCTACGTGAAAATTGGTAACAAATCTATTCCAACCATAACTTAATCAACTTATATTATATATTATGTAATCTTGAGATACCATAGACACATATACAATGTTTTGACCTATCATGTCGACACATCTATATATATTTTGGAACAACCATAGACACTCTATATGTGAATGTTGGAGTTAGCTATACAGGGTTGAGGTTGATTCCAAAATATATATAGTTTGAGTTGTGATCAATACTGAGATACATATACACTGGGTCGTGGATTGATTCAAGATAATATTTATTTGTTTATTTCTGTACATCTAACTGTGGACAACTAGTTGTAAGTTACTAACGAGGACAGCTGACTTAATAAACTTAAAATATCAAAATATATTAAAAGTGTTGTAAATATATTTTGAACATACTTTGATATATATGTATATATTGTTATAGGTTCGTGAATCAACCAGTGGCCAAGTCTTACTTCCCGACGAAGTAAAAATCAGTGAAAGTGAGTTATAGTCCCACTTTTAAAATCTAATATTTTTGGGATGAGAATACATGCAGGTTTTATAAATGATTTACAAAATAGACACAAGTACGTGAAACTACATTCTATGGTTGAATTATTGAAATCGAATATGCCCCTTTTTATTAAGTCTGGTAATCTAAGAATTAGGGAATAGACACCCTAATTGACGCGAGTCCTAAAGATAGATCTATTGGGCCTAACAAACCCCATCCAAAGTACCGGATGCTTTAGTACTTCGAAATTTATATCATATCCGAAGGGTGTCCCGGAATGATGGGGATATTCTTATATATGCATCTTGTTAATGTCGATTACCAGGTGTTCACCATATGAATGATTTTTATCTCTATGTATGGGATGTGTATTGAAATATGAAATCTTGTGGTCTATTGTTACGATTTGATATATATAGGTTAAACCTATAACTCACCAAAATTTTTGTTGACGTTTAAAGCATGTTTATTCTCAGGTGAATACTAAGAGCTTCCGCTGTTGCATACTAAAATAAGGACAAGATTTGGAGTCCATGTTTGTATGATATTGTGTAAAAACTGCATTCAAGAAACTGATTTCGATGTAACATATTTGTATTATAAACCATTATGTAATGGTCTTGTGTAAACAGGATATTTTAGATTATCATTATTTGATAATCTACGTAAAGCTTTTTAAACCTTTATTTATGAAATAAAGGTTATGGTTTGTTTTAAAAATGAATGCAGTCTTTGAAAAACGTCTCATATAGGGGTCAAAACCTCGCAAAGAAATCAATTAATATGGAACGTTTTTAATCAATAAGAACGGGACATTTCAGTTGGTATCAGAGCGTTGGTCTTAGAGAACCAGAAAATTTGCATTAATGTGTCTTATCGAGTTTGTTAGGATGCATTAGTGAGTCTAGACTTCGACTGTGTTTTCTTTAAAAATGATTGCTTAACATTTCTGTTGGAAACTATATATTATTAACTTGTATATATTATGTGATATATTAATCTCTTAACATGTTTGATATTGTGTGATAGATGTCTACCTCTAGCACAAATCCCATTGACTCACCTAATAATAACGAAGAGTCGAATATATATTGGACTGATTCACAAGTTCCCGAAGAAGAACCGGAAGAAGAATCAGAACCGGAAGAAGAATCAGAACCGGAAGAGGAGGAACAGGAGGAGGAAATAGAACCGGTGGGGGAAATAATAAAACGGTTAAGTAAAAGAAAATCCTCAACCAACCGACCAAGGTTAATTATGGTCAATGGCGTTTCCGCCAAGGAAGCAAAATATTGGGAGGATTACCAATTCTCCGATGAATCGGATTCCGACGAGAATTCCGATGATGTTATAGAAATTACCCCAACTGAATTTAAAAAGGCAAAAGAAAATAATAAGGGAAAGGGCATAAAAATAGAGAAATCTAATTCCAACCCCGATGAACTTTATATGTATCGTCAACCCCCGAAGCCCTTAAGTTGTAACAATGACCCGGGAACCTCTAAACCACCAGGTTTTTCTAAACCAATGTGGAAAATGATGGCTCGTATTAGGGGAACATCATATATCCCTAGAAACTTGGCAAAATGAACCAAAACCGAAGAAGAAGAAACGAGTGAGATGGAATAAGATAGTAGTATTCGTGTGGTGTAATATATGTAATATAGTGTGCTTATGCTTTATGATATATGTAAAAATTGCTTATATTAATAAATAATTTTTTTTATGAATCTAACTCTTGTCTATTTTACAGTTTAAAAACACAAAATGGATAGACAACCCAATATTTTAAGAGACCTACCTGGAGACATGATTGATGAAATCTTGTCTAGAGTCGGTCAGAATTCCTCGGCACAACTATTTAAGGCGAAATCAGTTTGTAAGACATTCGAAGAACGTTCCAAGAATGTCTTGGTTTATAAGAGACTTTCGTTTGAAAGATGGGGGATATCACATTGGGAAACCCATAAGTTACGATGTGTTTACTTTGACGCATATATTGCGGGGAACCCAAATGCTATTTTACGCAACGGGTTAAGAAATTATTTTGACTCAATGTATCCGAATATAGGACTTCATGATTTAGAAAAAGTGGCTAACATGCAACATAAAGAAGCATGCTATGCTTACGGGTTAGTAATGTTCGCTTCTCACCAAAGTGAGAAAAAGAACATCGGGCTACAACTATTAAACAAAACGTTCCCAAAAGTGACGGAGTCGGTAATTGGGGTAAGAAATCAGGTTTTTAGGTTATTACAAGACTGTTGGTCATTACGTAACCCTCGTCCCTTTGACGACGTTACAACACGCTGTCTTATCAACGGCCATAACGGTTATGTTCCACATGACCAAGGATGGGAAGTAGTCCTAGTAAAACCAGAAAGCATGACTTGTTTCTGGACGTATGAATTACGTGTCTTTATTGCCTTTGCTGAACGACTTGTGTACTAGCTAGAATTATCTTGACAACTATCTTGTATCAAAGTTATTGTATGCTATATTTCATGCTTTATGTAAAATAAGCGGTATTGTAAGTTTGTAAAATATTGTATAAAAGTTTGAACGCGAAATATTATTATAATCAGTTTTTCATATAGAATTGTAGTAGTTGAATTATATATTAGCTACTAAGTATGAACTTAACGGGTAGGTACTACCCGAATTTAAACTTAAAAAAAGCTAATATGAAGAAAAAGCTTTTATAAATGAGTTCATATTATGCTACGAAATACTATTAACTACTCTTAATATTCTGTATGATTAACTTGTTCCATTTGACTATTTTGAAGGAAATGGCACCGACTACTCGACACACCGTGAATATGAATGAAGAGGAATTCCGTACTTTTCTAGCTTCAAACATAGCCGCAGTACAGGCTGCGCTACATACCAACAATAACCTTGGATCTAGCAGTACAGGAAATCGTGTAGGATGCACCTACAAAGAATTCACTGCCTGCAAATCTTTGGAATTTGATGGAACCGAAGGACCGATCGGATTGAAACGGTGGATCGAGAAGGTCGAATCGGTGTTTGCCATAAGTAAGTGTACTGAATAGGACAAAGTGAAGTACGCTACACATACCTTCACTGGTTCTGCGTTAACATGGTGGAATACCTATCTAGAGCAAGTGGGACAAGATGATGTGTACGCACTACCGTGGTCAGCATTCAAGCACTTGATGAATGAGAAGTACCGTCCCAGAACCGAGGTCAATAAGCTCAAGACAGAACTTAGAGGGTTACGAACCCAAGGATTTGATATTACCACGTATGAAAGATGATTCACAGAATTGTACCTATTGTGTCCGGGAGCGTTCGAAGATGAGGAAGAGAAGATCGATGCGTGTGTGAAAGGATTACCGGAAAGAATCCAAGAAGATATAAGTTCACACAAGCCCGCCTCCATACAACAGGCATGTAGAATGGCTTACAAACTAGTGAACCAGATTGAGGAAAGAATTAAAGAACAGACGGCTGAAGAGGCCAATGTGAAGCAAGTCAAAAGAAAGTGGGAGGAAAACGGTGATAAGAATCACCAATACAACAACAACAGTAATTACAATAATAATCGCAACAATTATCCCAACAATCGCAACATCAATCGCAACTACAACAACAACAACAACAACAACAACAACAACAACAACAACAACAACAACAACAACAACAACAACAAGTACAACAATCATCCCAATAACAACAACAACCGCAACAACAACAACAATCAGAAGCAGCTATGCCAAAGGTGTGAAAAGTATCACTCGGGGTTCTGCACCAAATTTTGCAACAAGTGTAAAAGAAATGGTCATAGCGCGGCGAAGTGTGAGGTCTACGGACCAGGGGTTAACAGAACGAAAGGAACAAATGGTGTCGGAACGAGTAATGGCGGAGCAAGTAGTGTCGAAGCAAGTTATGCCAATGTAGTTTGTTATAAATGTGGAAAACCGGGCCACATTATTAGAAATTGCCCGAACCAGGAGAACACGAATGGACAAGGCCGCGGAAGAGTTTTCAATATTAATGCGGCAGAGGCACAGAAAGACCCGGAGCTTGTTACGGGTACGTTTCTTATTGACAATAAATCTGCTTACGTTTTATTTGATTCGGGTGCGGATAGAAGCTATATGAGTAGAGATTTTTGTGCTAAATTAAGTTGTCCATTGACGCCGTTGGATAGTAAATTTTTACTCGAATTAGTAAACGGTAAATTAATTTCAGCAGATAATATATGCCGGAATTGAGAAATTAAACTGGGTAGCGAAATATTTAAGACTGATTTGATACCAGTAGAGTTAGGGAGTTTTGATGTAATAGTTGGCATGGACTGGCTGAAGAAGGTGAACGCAGAGATCGTATGTTATTAAATGCAATTCACATTATACGAGAAGAAGGAGAACCCTTAATGGTGTACGGAAAAAAGGGCAATATGAAGCTACATCTTATTAGTAATTTGAAGGCACAAAAACTAATAAGAAAAGGTTGCTATGCTGTTCTAGCACACGTCGAGATAGTACAAACTGAAGAAAAGAGCATCAATGATGTTCCCGTCGCAAAAGAATTTCCCGATGTATTTCCGAAAGAATTACCGGGACTACCTCCACATCGATCTGTTGAATTTCAAATAGATCTTGTACCAGGAGCTGCACCAATAGCTCGTACTCCTTATAGACTCGCACCCAGCGAGATGAAAGAACTACAAAGCCAACTGCAAGAACTATTAGAACGTGGTTTCATTCGACCAAGCACATCACCATGGGGAGCTCCTGTTTTTTTTTTGTCAAGAAGAAGGATGGTACATTTAGGTTGTGTATTGACTACAGAGAGTTGAACAAACTTACCATCAAAAACCGTTATCCACTGCCGAGAATTGACGACTTATTTGATCAACTACAAGGCTCGTCGGTTTATTCGAAGATCGATTTACGTTCTGGATATCATCAAATGCGAGTAAAGGAGGATGATATTCCAAAAACTGCTTTTAGGACGCGTTATGGTCATTACGAGTTTATGGTTATGCCGTTTGGATTGAATAACGCACCAGCTGTGTTCATGGACCTTATGAACCGAGTGTGTGGGCCATATCTTGACAAGTTTGTCATTGTTTTCATCGATGACATACTTATTTACTCAAAGAATGATCAAGAGCACGAAGAACATTTGAGAAAAGTGCTAGAAGTATTGAGGAAAGAAAAACTGTACGCTAAGTTTTTAAAGTGTGCATTTTGGTTGGAAGAAGTTCAATTCCTCGGTCACATAGTAAACAAAGAAGGTATCCAGGTGGACCCGGTAAAGATCGAAACCGTTGAAAAGTGGAAAACCCCAAAAACTCCGAAGCATATACGTCAATTTTTAGGATTGGCTGGTTACTACAGAAGATTCATCCAAGATTTCTCCAAAATAGCAAAACCCTTGACTGCATTAACGCATAAAGGGAAGAAATTTGAATGGAAGGATGAACAAGAAAAGGCGTTTCAATTATTGAAGAAAAAGCTAACTACGGCACCTATATTGTCATTGCCTGAAGGGAATGATGATTTTGTGATTTATTGTGACGCATCAAAGCAAGGTCTCGGTTGTGTATTAATGCAACAGACGAAGGTGATTGCTTATGCGTCTAGACAATTGAAGATTCACGAGCAAAATTATACGACGCATGATTTGGAATTAGGCGCGGTTGTTTTTGCATTAAAGACTTGGAGGCACTACTTATATGGGGTCAAAAGTATTATATATACCGACCACAAAAGTCTTCAACACATATTTAACCAGAAACAACTGAATATGAGGCAGCGTAGGTGGATTGAATTGCTGAATGATTACGACTTAGAGATTCGTTACCACACTGGGAAGGCAAATGTGGTAGCCGACGCCTTGAGCAGAAAGGACAGAGAACCCATTCGAGTAAAATCTATGAATATAATGATTCACACTAACCTTACTACTCAAATAAAGGAGGCGCAACAAGGAGTTTTAAAAGAGGGAAATTTAAAGGATGAAATACCCAAAGGATCGGAGAAGCATCTTAATATTCGGGAAGACGGAACCCGGTATAGGGCTGAAAGAATTTGGGTACCAAAATTTGGAGATATGAGAGAAATGGTACTTAGAGAAGCTCATAAAACCAGATACTCAATACATCCTGGAACGGGGAAGATGTACAAGGATCTCAAGAAACATTTTTGGTGGCCGGGTATGAAAGCCGATGTTGCTAAATACATAGGAGAATGTTTGATGTGTTCTAAGGTCAAAGCTGAGCATCAGAAACCATCAGATCTACTTCAACAACCTGAAATCCCGGAATAGATATGGGAAAATATTACCATGGATTTCATCACTAAATTGCCAAGGACTGCAAGTGGTTTTGATACTATTTGGGTAATAGTTGATCGTCTCACCAAATTAGCACACTTCCTGCCAATAAGAGAAGATGACAAGATGGAGAAGTTAGCACGACTGTATTTGAAGGAAGTCGTCTCCAGACATGGAATACCAATCTCTATTATCTCTGATAGGGATGGCAGATTTATTTCAAGATTCTGGCAGACATTACAGCAAGCATTGGGAACTCGTCTAGACATGAGTACTGCCTATTATCCACAAACTGATGGGCAGAGCGAAAGGATGATACAAACGCTTAAAGACATGCTACGGGCTTGTGTTATTGATTTCGAAAACAGTTGGGATCGACATCTACCGTTAGCAGAATTTTCCTACAACAACAGCTACCATTCAAGTATTGAGATGGCACCATTTAAAGCACTTTATGGTAGAAAGTGCAGGTCTCCATTTGTTGGAGTGAAGTGGGGGATAGACAGATTACGGGTCCAGAGATAATACAAGAAACTACCGAGAAAATCATCCAAATTCAACAAAGATTGAAAACCGCCCAGAGTCGACAAAAGAGCTACGCGGACAGTAAAAGAAAAGATATAGAGTTTGAAATTGGAGAAATGGTCATGCTTAAGGTTTCACCTTGGAAAGGCGTTGTTCGATTTGGTAAACGGGGGAAACTAAATCCAAGGTACATTGGACCATTCAAGATTATAGATCGTGTCGGACCAGTAGCTTAACAACTGGAGCTACCTCAACAACTCGCGGCTGTACATAACACTTTCCATGTCTCAAATTTGAAGAAATGTTTTGCTAAAGAAGATCTCACTATTCCGTTGGACGAAATCCAAATCAATGAAAAACTTCAATTCATTGAAGAACCCGTCTAAATAATTGATCGTGAGGTTAAGAGACTTAAACAAAACAAGATACCGATTGTTAAGGTTCGATGGAATACTCGTAGAGGACCCGAGTTCACCTGGGAGTGTGAAGATCAAATGAAGAAGAAATACCCGCATTTATTTCCAGAAGATACGTCAACACCTCCAACTGCTTAAAATTTCGGGACGAAATTTATTTAACGGGTAGGTACTGTAGTGACCCGAACTTTTCCATGTTTATATATATATTAAATGAAATTGTTATTTACATGATTAAGTGTTTCCAACATGTTAAGCAATCAAACTTGTTAAGACTTGATTAATTGAAATAGGTTTCATATAGACAATTGACCACCCAAGTTGACCGGTGATTCACGAACGTTAAAACTTGTAAAAACTATACGATGACATATATATGGTTATATATATAGTTAATATGATTTTATTATAAGTATATATCTCATTAGGTATTTTAACAATGAGTTATATACATAAAAATGAGACTATTAATTTAAGAAACTCGAAAACGATATATATATAACGATTATCGTTATAACAACGTCTTACTAGGTACATATGAATCATATTAAGATATTGATACACTTGGTTAATTATGTTAAATGATAAGTAAATATACTATTAAGTGTATTAACAATGAAATACATATGTAAAAATAAAACTACTAACTTAATGATTTCAAAACGAGGCATATATGTAACGATTATCGTTGTAACGGCATTTAACTGTATATATATCATACTAAGATATATTATATATCATAATATCATGATAATATAACAATTTAACATCTCATTTGTTATAATAAACAATGGGTTAACAACATTCAACAAGATCGTTAACCTAAAGGTTTCAAAACAACATTTACATGTAACGACTAACGATGACTTAACGATTCAGTTAAAATGTATATACATGTAGTGTTTTAATATGTATTCATACACTTTTGAAAGACTTCAATACACTTATCAAAATACTTCTACTTAACAAAAATGCTTACAATTACATCCTCGTTCAGTTTCATCAACAATTCTACTCGTATGCACCCGTATTCGTACTCGTACAATACACAGCTTTTAGATGTATGTACTATTGGTATATACACTCCAATGATCAGCTCTTATCAGCCCATGTGAGTCACCTAACACATGTGGGAACCATCATTTGGCAACTAGCATGAAATATCTCATAAAATTACAAAAATATGAGTAATCATTCATGACTTATTTACATGAAAACAAAATTACATATCCTTTATATCTAATCCATACACCAACGACCAAAAACACCTACAAACACTTTCATTATTCAATTTTCTTCATCTAATTGATCTCTCTCAAGTTCTATCTTCAAGTTCTAAGTGTTCTTCATAAATTCCAAAAGTTCTAGTTTCATAAAATCAAGAATACTTCCAAGATTGCAAGTTTACTTCCAAGTTTTCTAAATCCATTCCAAGTAATCATCCAAGATCAAGAAATCTTTGTTACTTACAGTAGGTTATCTTTCTAATACAAGGTAATAATCATATTCAAACTTTAATTCAATTTCTATAACTATAACAATCTTATTTCGAGTGGAAATCTTACTTGAAATTGTTTTCGTGTCATGATTATGCTTCAAGAACTTTCAAGCCATCCAAGGATCCTTTGAAGCTAGATCTATTTTTATCATTTCCAGTAGGTTTATCCAAGGAACTTGAGGTTGTAATGATGTTCATAACATCATTCGATTCATACATATAAAGCTATCTTATTCGAAAGTTTAAACTTGTAATCACTAGAACATAGTTTAGTTAATTCTAAACTTGTTCGCAAATAAAAGTTAATCCTTCTAACTTGATTTTTAAAATCAACTAAACACATGTTCTATATCTATATGATATGCTAACTTAATGATTTAAAACCTGGAAACACGAAAAACACCATAAAACTGGATTTACGCCGTCGTAGTAACACCGCGGGCTGTTTTGGGTTAGTTAATTAAAAACTATGATAAACTTTGATTTAAAAGTTGTTATTCTGGGAAAATGATTTTTATTATGAACATGAAACTATATCCAAATATTATGGTTAAACTCAAAGTGGAAGTATGTTTTCTAAAATGGTCATCTAGACGTCGTTCTTTCGACTGAAATGACTACCTTTACAAAAACAACTTGTAACTTATTTTTCCGACTATAAACCTATACTTTTTCTGTTTAGATTCATAAAATAGATTTCAATATGAAACCATAGCAATTTGATTCACTCAAAACGGATTTAAAATGAAGAAGTTATGGGTAAAACAAGATTGGATAATTTTTCTCATTTTAGCTACGTGAAAATTGGTAACAAATCTATTCCAACCATAACTTAATCAACTTGTATTGTATATTATGTAATATTGAGATACCATAGACACGTATACAATGTTTCGACCTATCATGTCGACACATCTATATATATTTCGGAACAACCATAGACACTCTATATGTGAATGTTGGAGTTAGCTATACAGGGTTGAGGTTGATTCCAAAATATATATAGTTTGAGTTGTGATCAATACTGAGATACGTATACACTGGGTCGTGGATTGATTCAAGATAATATTTATCGATTTATTTCTGTACATCTAACTGTGGACAACTAGTTGTAGGTTACTAACGAGGACAACTGACTTAATAAACTTAAAATATCAAAATATATTAAAAGTGTTGTAAATATATTTTGAACATACTTTGATATATATGTATATATTGTTATAGGTTCGTGAATCAACCAGTGGCCAAGTATTACTTCCCGACGAAGTAAAAATCTGTGAAAGTGAGTTATAGTTCTACTTTTAAAATCTAATATTTTTGGGATGAGAATACATGCCGGTTTTATAAATGATTTACAAAATAGACACAAGTACGTGAAACTACATTCTATGGTTGAATTATCGAAATCGAATATGCCCCTTTTTATTAAGTCTGGTAATCTAAGAATTAGGGAACAGACACCCTAATTGACGCGAATCCTAAAGATAGATCTATTGGGCCTAACAAACCCCATCCAAAGTACTGGATGCTTTAGTACTTCGAAATTTATATCATATCCGAAGGGTGTCCCGGAATGATGGGGATATTCTTATATATGCATCTTGTTAATGTCGATTACCAGGTGTTCACCATATGAATGATTTTTATCTCTATGTATGGGATGTGTATTGAAATATGAAATCTTGTGGTCTATTGTTACGATTTGATATATATAGGTTAAACCTATAACTCACCAACATTTTTGTTGACGTTTAAAGCATGTTTATTCTCAGGTGAATACTAAGAGCTTCCGCTGTTGCATACTAAAATAAGGACAAGATTTGGAGTCCATGTTTGTATGATATTGTGTAAAAACTGCATTCAAGAAACAGATTTCGATGTAACATATTTGTATTGTAAACCATTATGTAATGGTCGTGGGTAAACAGGATATTTTAGATTATCATTATTTGATAATCTACGTAAAGCTTTTTAAACCTTTATTTATGAAATAAAGGTTATGGTTTGTTTTAAAAATGAATGCAGTCTTTGAAAAACGTCTCATATAGAGGTCAAAACCTCGCAACGAAATCAATTAATATGGAACGTTTTTAATCAATAAGAACGGGACATTTCACTAATGGGCAGGGCCGCGGAAGATTTTTCAATATTAATACGGCAGAAGCGCAGGAAGACCTGGAGCTTGTTACGGGTAAGTTTCGCATTGACAATAAATTTGCTTATGTTTTATTTGACTCGGGTTCGGATAAAAGCTATATGAGTAGAGATTTTTGTGCTAAACTAAGTTGTTCACCGACGCCCTTGGATAATAAATTTTTACTTGAATTAGCAAACGGTAAATATATTACAGCAGATAATATATGTCGGAATCGAGAAATTAAACTGGTTAGCGAAATATTTAAGATTGACTTGATACCAGTAGAGTTAGGGAGTTTTGATGTGATAATCGGTATGGACTGGTTAAAAGAAGTGAAAGCAGAGATCGTTTGTTACAAAAATGCAATTCGCATTATACGATAAAAAGAAAACCCTTAATGGTGTACGGAGAAAAGAGCAACGCGAAGTTAAATCTTATTAGTAACCTGAAGGCACAAAAACTAATAAGAAAAGGTTGCTATGCTGTGCTAGCACACGTCGAGAAAATCAATTCCGAAGAAAAGAACATCAATGATGTTCCCATCGCAAAAGAATTTTCCGATGTATTTTCGAAAGAAAGACCTTGATTGGTGAAGGGCTTAAAAGTTAGGTAGCTGCTATCTATCGGATCTTTTCTAAGAGGTTAGGTAGGTGGTTGAGTCGAAGCGGAGAAGGAGGACGAAGGAAATGAGTTTACAGACTCTGGATAGAAAGCCCTATGATGGGAAACTACCACGTTAGGGTGGATATCAATTCAGTTCTTCTTAATAACTTTCTGGATCTCCAGGACTACCTCCACACCGGTCCGTTGAATTTCAAATAGACCTTGTACCGGGAGCTGCACCAATAGCTCGTGCTCCATACAGACTCGCACCCAGCGAAATGAAGGAACTTCAGAACCAATTTCAAGAACTTTTAGAGCGTGGTTTCATTCGACCAAGCACGTCACCGTGGGGAGCTCCTGTTCTGTTTGTCAAGAGGAAAGATGGTACATTTAGGTTGTGTATCGACTACCGAGAGTTGAACAAACTTACCATCAAGAACCGCTACCCACTACCGAGAATCGATGACTTATTTGATCAATTACAAGGCTCGTCAGTTTATTCGAAGATTGATTTACGTTCTGGATATCATCAAATGCGGGTGAAGGAGGATGATATTCCAAATACTGCTTTTAGGACGCGTTCTGGTCATTACGAGTTTATGGTTATGCCGTTTGGGTTGACTAACGCACCAGCTGTGTTCATGGACCTCATGAAACGAGTGTGTGGACCATACCTTGACAAGTTTGTCATTGTTTTCATTGATGACATACTTATTTACTCGAAGAATGATCAAGAGCACGAAGAACATTTGAGAAAAGTGCTAGAGTTGCTGAGAAAAGAAAAATTGTACGCTAAGTTTTTAAAGTGTGCATTTTGGTTGGAAGAAGTTCAATTCCTCGGTCATATAGTGAACAAAGAAGGTATTCAGGTGGATCCAGCAAAGATTGAAACCGTTGAAAAGTGGGAAACCCCGAAAACTCCTAAACACATAAGCCAATTTTTAGGGCTAGCTGGTTATTACAGGAGATTCATCCAAGATTTTTCCAAAGTAGCAAAACCCTTGACTGCATTAACGCATAAAGGGAGGAAATTTGAATGGAAGGATGAACAAGAAAAAGCGTTTTAATTATTAAAGAAAAAGTTAACTATGGCACCTATATTGTCATTACCTGAAGGGAATGATGATTTTGTGATATATTGTGACGCCTCAAAGCAAGGTCTCGGTTGTGTATTAATGCAACGAACGAAAGTAATTGCTTATGTGTCTAGACAATTGAAGATTCATGAGCAGAATTATACGACACATGATTTGGAATTAGGCGCAGTTGTTTTTGCATTAAAGACTTGGAGGCACTACTTATATGGGGTCAAAAGTATTATATATACCGACCACAAAAGTCTTCAACACATATTTAATCAGAAACAACTGAACATGAGGCAGCGCAGGTGGATTGAATTGTTGAATGATTACGACTTTGAGATTCGTTACCACCCGGGGAAGGCGAATGTGGTAGCCGACGCATTGAGTAGAAAGGACAGAGAACCCATTCGAGTAAAAGCTATGAATATAATGATTCACAATAACCTTACTACTCAAATAAAGGAGGCACAACAAGGAGTTTTAAAAGAGGGAAATTTAAAGGATGAAATACCCAAAGGATCGGAGAAGCATCTTAATATTCGGGAAGACGAAACCCGATATGAGAGAAATGGGCTTAGAGAAGCTCATAAAACCAGATACTCAATACATCCTGGAACGGAGAAGATGTACAAGGATCTCAAGAAACATTTTTGGTGGCCGGGTATGAAAGCCGATGTTGCTAAATACGTAGGAGAATGTTTGATTTGTTCTAAGGTCAAAGCTGAGCATCAGAAACCATCATGTCTACTTCAACAACCTAAAATCCTGGAATGCAAATGGGAAAACATTACCATAGATTTCATCACTAAATTGCCAAGGACTGCAAGTGGTTTTGATACTATTTGGGTAATAGTGGATCGTCTCACCAAATCAGCACACTTCCTGCCAATAAGAGAAGATGACAAGATGAAGAAGTTAGCACGATTGTATTTGAAGGAAGTCGTCTCCAGACATGGAAAACCAATCTCTATTATCCCTAATAGGGATGGCAGATTTATTTCAAGATTCTGGCAGACATTACAGCAAGCATTAGGAACTCGTCTAGACATGATTACTGCTTATCATCCATAAACTGATGGGTAGAGTGAAAGGACAATACAAACACTTGAAGACATGCTACGAGCATGTGTTATTGATTTCGAAAACAGTTGGGATCGACACCTTCCGTTAGCAGAATTTTCCTACAACAATAGCTACCATTCAAGCATTGAGATGGCGCCATTTGAAGCACTCTATGGTAGAAAGTGCAGGTCTCCGATTTGTTGGAGTGAAGTGGGGGATAGACAGATTACGGGTCCGGAGATAATACAAGAAACTACCGAGAAGATCATCCAAATTCAACAACGGTTGAAAACCGCCCAAAGTCGACAAAAGAGCTACGCTGACATTAAAAGAAAAGATATAGAATTTGAAATTGGAGAGATGGTCATGCTTAAAGTTGCACCTTGGAAAGGTGTTATTTGATTTGGTAAACGAGGGAAATTAAATCGAAGGTATATTGGACCATTCAAGATTATTGATCGTGTCGGACCAGTAGCTTACCGACTTGAGTTACCTCAACAACTCGCGACTGTACATAACACTTTCTACGTCTCGAATTTGAAGAAATGTTTTGCTAAAGAAGAACTCACTATTCCGTTAGACGAAATCCAAATCAACAAAAAACTTCAATTCATCGAAGAACCCGTCGAAATAATGGAGCGTGAGGTTAAAAGACTTAAGCAAAACAAGATACCAATTGTTAAGGTTCGATGGAATGCTCGTAGAGGACCTGAGTTCACTTGGGAATGAGAAGATTAGATGAAAAAGAAATACCCGCACCTATTTCCAGAAGATATATCAACACCTCCAACTGCTTAAAATTTTCGGACGAAATTTATTTAACGGGTAGGTACTGTAGTGACCCGAACTTTTCCATGTTAATATATATTAAATGAAATTGTTATTTACATGATTAAGTGTTTCCAACATGTTAAGCAATCAAACTTGTTAAGACTTGATTAATTGAAATAGGTTTCATATAGTCAATTGACCACCCAAGTTGACAGGTGATTCACGAACGTTAAAACTTGTAAAAACTATATGATGACATATATATGATTATATATATAGTTAAAATGATATTATGATAAGTAAGTATCTCATTAGGTATTTTAACAATGAGTTATATACATAAAATTGAGTTTATTGAATTAAGAAACTCGAAACGATATATATAACGATTATCGTTATAACAACGTCTTACTAAATACATATGAATCATATTAAGATATTGATACACTATGTTTAATCACGATAAATGATAGGTAAAAATTTCATTAAGTGTATTAACAATGAACTACATTTGTAAAAACAAGACTACTAACTTAATGATTTCGAAACCAGACATATATGTAACGATTATCGTTGTACAACATTTAACTGTATATATATCATGCTAAGATATATTAATATATCATAATATCATGATAATGTAATAATTTAACATCTCTTTAGATATAATAAACAATGGGTTAACAACATTTAACAAAATCGTTAACCTAAAGGTTTCAAAACAATATTTACATGTAACGACTAACGATGACTTAACGACTCAGTTAAAATGTATATACATGTAGTGTTTTAATATGTATTCATACACTTTTGAAAGACTTCAAGACACTTATCAAAATACTTCTACTTAACAAAAATTCTTACAATTACATCCTCGTTCCGTTTCATCAACAATTCTACTCATATGCACCCGTATTCGTACTCGTACAATACACAGCTTTTAGATGTATGTACTATTGGTATATACACTCCAATTATCAGCTCTTAGCAGCCCATGTGAGTCACCTAACACATGTGGGAACCATCATTTGGCAACTAGCATGAAATATCTCATAAAATTACAAAAATATTAGTAATCATTCATGACTTATTTACATGTAAACAAAATTACACATCCTTTATATCTAATCCATATACCAATGACCAAAAACATCTACAAACACTTTCATTCTTCAATTTTCTTCATCTAATTGATCTCTCTCAAGTTCTATCTTCAAGTTCTAAGTGTTCTTCATAAATTCTATAAGTTCTAGTTTCATAAAATCAAGAATACTTCCAAGTTTGCTAGCTTACTTCCAATCTTGTAAAGTGATCATCAAACCTCAATAAATCTTTCTTATTTAGAGTAATATATCTTTATAATACAATAAAATACTCATATTCAAACTTTGGTTCAATTTCTATAACTATAACAATCTTATTTCGAGTGGAAATCTTACTTGAACTTGTTTTCGTGTCATCATTCTGCTTCAAGAACTTTCAAGCCATCCAAGGATCCTTTGAAGCTAGATCTATTTTTTTCATTTTCAGTAGGTTTATCTACAAAACCTGAGGTAGTAATGATGTTCATAACATCATTCGATTCATATATACAAAACTACCTTATTCGAAGGTTTAAACTTGAAATCACTAGAACATAGTTTAGTTAATTATAAACTTGTTCGCAAAAAAAAGTTAATCCTTCTAACTTGACTTTTAAAATCAACTAAACACATGTTCTATATCTATATGATATGCTAACTTAATGATTTAAAACCTGGAAACACGAAAAACACCGTAAAACCGGACATACGCCGTCGTAGTAACACCGCGGGCTGTTTTGGGGTTGATATTTAAAAACTATGATAAACTTTGATTTAAAAGTTGTTCTTCTAGGAAAATTATTTTTCTTATGAACATGAAACTATATCCAAAAATCATGGTTAAACTCAAAGTGGAAGTATGTTTTTCAAAATGGTCATCAAGACGTCGTTCTTTCGATTGAAATGACTACCTCTTACAAAAATAAATTGTAACTTATATTTTCGACTATAAACCTATACTATTTCTGTTTAGATTCATAAAATAGAGTTCAATATGAAACCATAGCAATTTGATTCACTCAAAACGGATTTAAAACGAAGAAGTTATGGGTAAAACAAGATTGGATAATTTTTCTTGTTGTAGCTACGTGAAAATTGGTAATAAATCTATATTAATCATATCCTAGCTAACTTATATTGTATTATACATGTATTCTAATATATTATGTAATCTTGGGATACCATAGACACGTATGCAAATGTTTTGACATATCATATCGACCCATCTATATATATTATTTGGAACAACCATAGACACTCTATATGCAGTAATGTTGGAGTTAGCTACACATGGTTGAGGTTGATTCCAAAAATATATATACTTTGAGTTGTGATCTAGCCTGAGACTTGTATACACTGGGTCGTGGTTTGATTCAAGATAATATATATCAATTTATTTCTGTACATCTAACTCTGGACAACTAGTTGTAGGTTACTAACAAGGACAGCTGACATAATAAACTTAAAACATTAAAATGTATTAAAAATGTTGTAAATATATTTTGAACATACTTTGATATATATGTACATATTTGTTATAGGTTCGTGAATCGACCAGTGGCCAAGTCTTACTTCCCGACGAAGTAAAAATCTGTGAAAGTGAGTTATAGTCCCACTTTTAAAATCTAATATTTTTGGGATGAGAATACATGCAGCTTTATAAATGTTTTACAAAATAGACACAAGTACATGAAACTACTTTCTATGGTTGAACGATCGAAGCCGAATATGCCCCTTTTACTTGGTAACCTAAGAATTAGTAAACCAGTCTACTAATTGACGCGAATCTTAAAGATAGATCTGTTAGGCCCAACAAACTCCATCCGTTGTAACGGATGCTTTAATACTTCGATGTTGTTTTATCATGTCCGATGGATGTCCCGGAATGATAGAGGATATTCTTATATGCATCTTGTTAATGTCGGTTACCAGGTGTTCAAACTATATGAATAATTTTTATCTCTATGTATGGGATGTGTGTTTTTCAATAAGAAATCTTGTGGTCTATTATTATGATTTGATAATATATAGGTTAAACCTATAACTCACCAACATTTTTGTTGACATTTTAAGCATTTTTATTCTCAGGTGATTATTAAGAGCTTTCGCTGTTGCATACTAAAATAAGGACAAGATTTGGAGTCCATACTTGTATGATATTATGTAAAAACTGCATTCAAGAAATTTATTTTTTGTGTAATATATTCTTATTGTAAACCATTATGTAATGGTCGTGTGTAAACGGTATATTTCAGATTATCATTATTTGATAATCTACGTAATGCTTTTTAAACCTTTATAGATAAAATAAAGGTTATGGTTGTTTTAAAAATGAATGCAGTCTTTGAAAAACGTCTCATATAGAGGTCGAAACCTCGCAACGAAATCAATTAATATGGAACATTTATAATCAATATGAACGGGACACTTCACACGTTATATACGAAAATAAGGACTTATGCATATAGCCATGCACCCAGAAAACTCTTGTAACCTAATTAGAAGATTAACCCGAATCTATGATCCATTGGCGTTGTTATTACAGAAAATAACTTTACAATCCCTCTTCAAATTAGCCAATTTTGTCACAGCTCCAGCAAATCAACTTCGACTTTCATTTGGATTAGCCTTATTATAACCTTTATCTATTAGAATTATGGTCTTCCATTTTGAAATTCTGAAAAGCACCCAATCTACGAATCAATACTCTGAATTATGAAAAAGCTGAATGAAGCAGTAAAAACTGTAAACGACCTTAACACTCAAAAGTTTGATGATAAAGAATAGTATGTTGGCAAAGCTCAGAAAAAGGGAAGGTTTGAAATTGGAAAACTAATTGAGCAAACCATGAAGGAGGCTATGGACAAATCACAAAGACTAAATCTGCCTTCAAAGAATCCTGATGATTCTGTTTCTGATGAAATCTTAAACGAATACCTTACTTCTTAATTGTGTTAAATCATTGTGAATAAATTTCTTCATCACACTATCATTCTAAAATTCTAAGATATCATCGTATCTTTCATTATAAATATCCTCGATATATCTGAAGATAATTTCATAACTATTCTTATCCGATCATTTATTTTCTCGCGTTATTAGTGTTACATCAGAAAGGAAACTGTTTAGTTTCTATATTCTGAAAAATTGGAATTTAAAATATGAATGCTTTTGAAGTAGTGTTGGGAACTGAAGCATGAGTTAGTATAATATACTGACACTTTATCAACGTGATTATATTACAGTAAGTCATGCTGAGTTTCTAAATGGAACGTGATGATTCACAGATCATAACGTCATCGTGTGCCATGTTACACGACTCTTACATTCTACCTCATCTCCAAACACATTAAGAACATATCTTCTTAATAGTTCTATTTTTTCTCTTTAATTCTGATAATTTAACCAATCAAGATCGTGCTATTACAATCTCTCTCTTAGAACGTTAGTTATGTTCATTCGGAACTTCACACCTACGAATTCTGAACCATTATTCGTTTGACTTAAAGTCGGGAAGAGAAAACCAAACAAATGGAACTCCAAAATATAAAGGAAACGAAGGGAGTGGGTTATAATAAAATATCAGATAGAGCAATCAAGATAGATCATCGTATTTAACCAAAGAAGATCCTAATTTCCTCAATTACCGAAGAAACAAATCTTATTACGAAGATTTCCTCTAAATCCCTAGAATATCGAAAATCAACCATATCTACGTCAAAGGATATGACAAAACATTATTTTCTCATTTCACTCTTTTGTGATAGCTTCATTCGTACTCTTCGAGTAATCAAATTATCTTATCCATATTACTCAACACTAATAAAACTATATTTATCAGCTCATATTCGTCAGGAAAACATTCTTATTGTCAGCCATGATGATCTCAATCAAATTTCGGGACGAAATTTCTTTAACGGGTAGGTACTGTGATGACCCGGGAATTTTCGACCAAATTTAAACTTAATCTTTATATGTTTCTAACATGATAAGCAACATCTGTAATGTTGAGTCTCGAAAACTTTGGAACAGTTTACATGAATGCATTTGCCCTTTTACCATTTCCAACGATTCACAAACAATTAATTGTAACTTGATATGTATGTATATATATATATATATATATATATATATATATATATATATATATATATATATATAAATAATAATTAGAAATATAATTTTAACTATTGTATGTTGTTGTTACCAAAATTTATCTATGTAAAATAAAACAAAATATAATAATTATTATTTAAAACATATCTATATATATAAATAAAAGTATATTAAAAATAAATATTTAATGATTGTAATACTCGTTGGATGTTTCGATTATTATTTAGAGAAGTTTAATTCGAACTTATATTATCTTAACTGTTTCTACTCCAATCGAACCCAAACACCATTAGAATGTTGCTACGTTGCTACTGCAGCTATGACCTAACCACACACGCTGCGTTCCTATATTTTCTTTTTTTATCAAACAAGCTCCTGCTAAACGTGACATTGAAGACGATGAATAATACCCTTCGAATTCTATTTTTTTATAAATCGAATATAATATTTGATGATATATAAAATCGATGGTTGTGTTTCTCCTCTTCATCGCTCCTGTGATGCTAAAGATCTTGTGTTCCTGTCTACTAATTCAGCGATATATGATGATGATGGTACGGTGACTGTGATAAAGATGAGGATTCGAAAACAATCATGGTTTACTGAGATGATGATAACGAGATGATTGAATGATGATGGCGATAATGGAGAAAGATGATGTTAGAATGATGAGGACAAGATAAATATTTGGGGATTAACTAACTACCGTATTTTTTTTTTCTTTTGCTGGTCGAGCTTTATGAGGAAACCAAAACAGGCCACAAAAGTTTATTTGGGTTTTGCTAGTTGGTTTTTAAATGGGTTTAGTTTGTGTATTTGATTGGGCCGAAGTTTAATTGTTGTCAATTGGGCCGTTATGATTATGTTTGTTGGGCCGTGTTTGTTTTTGTTGTTGGACTGATGATGGTACCTGATATACAAATATTGGTTAAAAGAATTTAAGGTGTGAATTAAAACAGAAACCTCAAAGCAGTGTAATGGTTGAGGGGGTTTGTGTTTAGCAAGAGGTCGTGGGTTCAAGCCCGGGCTCTGGCAATTCTTTTTAAAAGCTTATTTTAAAAGGTTTGTGAATCCGAGGCCAACCCTGCACTGTTCAGTATCGTCGTATGCATATTTTTACTACAAGATATCGTATCGTGAGTTCATTTGCTCCCCTTTACTCTTTACATTTTTGGGACTGAGAATACATGCGCTATTTTTACAACTACTTTATTAAATGCTTTTGATATATATTTTTGAACTGCGAATACATGAAATGCTTTTATAAATGTTTGACGAGATAGACACAAGCAAAACATTCCTCGAATGAATTATTATGTAGACAGAAGTTCTGTGGATTATTATTGAATTATGTGGACATGATAATTGCCACCAATTGATGTGAATATTTTCCCCTGATTATCATTGCTTGGTAACCTAAGAATTAGAATCGGGTATGGCCCTAATTCACGCGAATCCTAAAGGTAGCTACCGGGTTTAACACCCCCACCCAGAATGTTCACTAGACAGAAGAGCTAGTGGGCGTGGTGTTTAGTACTTCGAAGTTTATATATTTATACAGACGAGATGTTCTATTTTGGGGATATTATTGATGCGCGTTATATGTTAAGGTCGGTTACCATGTTGAGCAATGAAATCGAAATGAATGTTATGTATCGAGAGAATGATTTTTATACACAGGTTATGTGTATTAGTTTTGTGCACGAGATATGTGCACAATTATTTAAAAATCGTGAGGCAACCTACAGGGGAGAAAAAGATACGAACCTACTCTGCTAAGCATTATGAAAAAGGGTTTCGTACACGAGATAGGTGTACTGCATTTAAATCTTGTGGTCTATCAAAATGATGAATTTACCAGTTTATGATAAACCTATGAACTCACCAACCTTTTGGTTGACACTTGAAAGCATGTTTATTCTCAGGTATGAAAGAAACCTACCGCTGTGCATTTGCTCATTTTAGAGATATTACTTGGAGTCATTCATGGCATATTTCAAAAGACGTTGCATTCGAGTCGTTGAGTTCATGAAGAATATTATTAATTCGTTTATAGTTGGATATGTTATGAAGTGGTATGCATGCCGTCAACTTTCGATATGATGAAAGTTTGTCTTTTAAAAACGAATGCAATGTTTATAAAATATATCATTTAGAAGTCAAGTACCTCGCGATGTAATCAATTTAAATGTATCCGTCCAGGTGGATTAGGACGGGTCCTTTCACGAAGTACTAAAGCCATCCATAGACACTAATGGGGGTTGTTAGGCCCAATAGATCTATCTTTAGAATTCGCGTCAATTAGGGGCCATTTCCCTAATTCTTAGGTTACCAGACTTGAAAGGCGATATTCGATTTCGATAATCCAACCATATAATATAGTTTTCGATTACTTGTGTCTATTTCATCAAACATTTATAAAAGCGCATGTATTCTCAGTCCCAAAAATATATATTGCAAAAGCATTTAAAAAGGGAACAAATGAAACTCACTATACTGTATTCCATAGTAAAAATACATATTACGTCATTGAACAAGTGCAAGGTTGGCCTCGGATTCTAAAACATATAATAGAAATATCATAATTTCATTTATTAATATATATTATTTATATATATTTTGTAGTTATATAAGATTTATACTAGATTTCTCTTAAAAACATATACTTTTTGTTATGTCTTAAATTATATGTTATATATATTTATTTTGTATATGTATTTAAAGTGATTAATATAGTTATATTATTATTTATATATATATTTAGGATTATAAAAAAAAAACTTAATTTGTTGTATGTAAGTTTTTATATAAGTAATGTTAATATGATTTATATATATATATATATATATATATATATATATATATATATATATATATATATATATATATATATATATATATATATATATATATATATATTATATGGAATATTAATATAATTGTGGTATATTTAATAAGTATGTTTCATGTACAAATATTTATTTGTTTAAAAAAAAGATAGTTTTGATATTAATGATTACTAATAATAATAACTTTATTAAAAATGATAAGATTACAATAATAATGATATTGTTAATAATGATACTTTTGTTTAATAATAATAATAATACTAATAGTTACAAAAGTGATACTAATACTAATATTAATGAAAATAATGATAACTCATATTATTTTCATAATAATAATAATAATAATAATAATAATAATAATAATAATAATAATAATAATAATAATAATAATAATAATAATAATAATAATAATAATAATAATAATAATAATAATAATAATCATTATCATAATAATAATCATAATAATAATAATAATAATAATAATAATAATAATAATAATAATAATAATAATAATAATAATAATAATAGTAATAATAATAATAATAATAATAATAATAATAATAATAATAATAATAATAATAATAATAATAATAATAATAATAATAATAATAATAATAATAATAATAATAATAATAATAATAATAATAATACGACTATTAGTGATAATAATAATAATAATAATATTCATACTTGTATTTATAATCCTAATAAATGAAAAATTGTATCATAATACTTATATTAGTAATAATAATATTAATGATTAATATTCATAATACTTAATAATAATAATAATTCTAATACTTAATGATAATAATAATAATAACCATAATGATAAGTGTAATAATAACAATAATAATAATAATCATAATAACAATACAAATAATAATAATAATAATAATAATAATAATAATAATAATAATAATAATAATAATAATAATAATAATAATAATAATAATAATAATAATAATAATAATAATAATAATAATAATAATAATAGTAGTAATAATAATAATAATAGTAATAATAATCAATTTAAAAATTGAAAACTACCTCCAATATTCGAAATAAAAAAAAATGCCTCAGCCGGGTCTCGAACCCGAGATCTCCTGCTAACCCGACACCCCTCCTAACCATCCCTCCATCTTTGTTTTTCTAAAATTATACTATCCTAATTTAAATATAACCAGTATTACTTGTCTCCCATTTTCCTCTTCTGCTTCTTCCTCTAAATCAACTAAGGATCGAATCTAGTTTAATAGTTAACCAATACATTAATTTAGGATTTATAATTGATACAGAAGTGACTAGTAAGTGATTAGATTAATTAAAACAAAAAAAATGTAAAGAAAAAGAACTAAATTGGACTCTGATGAACACGAATGAACTCAACATCCAATCTCGAAATCTATAGTGTTTTAGACCATGATCACAACATGAAAAAGGTTGAATTTATCTCCTAGAAACTCTCTGAACAATCAATTTGACTTGAAAAATCAAAACGAACTCGAATTTTGTGATGAACAAAACGTTTGACTTTTTGAAAATTAGCTTTGACTCTAAAATTCGAACTTGATAGGAAAAATTGGACCTTGCAACTTTCCAGATAGTTTATTTGGAGGATTTCTAACATAACTGCATTTAAGGATTTTAAAATTTAATTCGAATTCGAGGTTTTGGAAAAATTAAACAAGAACAGAAGATACGTTTTTATTTTCTGGGTTTTTGGTTTTTAATTTTTGATTTGCAGAAGAGTAGAGCTTTATATAATGTTATATATCAAATAATTGAAGCTTAATAAAGATGATTTGATCAATTTGTCTACAATGCCATTTGATTTGGACTAGTAACGAAAATGGTGACAGAATATTCAATCAGATACATAAAAATAAATAATTAGATGTCTTAAATTCAACACTTCGTACATATGATACAGTTAAGTAATGAGTTTTAGTGATAAAAACAAAATCAAATACAGTTTGAGTGTGATGTAAAACTGATTTTAGGATCCTATGAGTATAATACGTATTTATCTATAATTATATACATATATATTAGTATTTATAAATATATTTATCCGTATATATATATATTTATATATATATGTATTTATATATATATATATAACTATATTTTATATATATGTATATGTATTTATATATATTTTTTTATATATTTTAATTATATATATGTGTAATTTGAAATTTTTAATATTAATAATGTTATTAAAACTACTAATACAATAATAAAATTATTAATAATAATATCGAATTATTAACAATTATATTAGTAATAATAATAATATCAAAATAATAAATAAGTATAATAATACAGATATAATAATGTTAGTAATGATAATGATTCTTAATGATAATGGTATTAATAATAAATAATAATACTAATATTAATCATAATAAAAATTATAATCTTATTACTAGCTATAATGATGATGATACGAATAAAAAGATAGCTTTTAGTATTCATAATAATAATCATGATAATAACTAAAATTATAATTTTACTACTAATTATGATATCAATAATGATAACAATAATATTAGTAATCATAATATAACAAATTTCATATAGAGTAACATTAATAACACTGATATTAGTATTAATATTAATACCTATTTTAATAATAATAATGAAAGTAATAATAATAATATTAGTATAATAGCAATATTTATCTTGCAATTATTTTGTATCTATATTAATAGTACAATTTATTAATTATGTAATATTTGATAATTATATAGCATTTATACTGTAACATGAAATGTCCCGTTCATATCGATTATAAACGTTTCATATTAATTGATTTTCTTGCGAGGTATTGACCTCTATATGAGACGTTTTTCAAAGACTGCATTCGATTTTTAAAACAAACCATAACTTTTATTTTATCGATAAAGGTTTAAATATTATGACGTTTATCAAACAATGATAATCTAAAACTGTAACAACCCAACCCGTTAACCAACCAATAACGCAGGAAAAAAAAAATTTTCGCTGGTACAGCACATGGCGCGGCGCGCCATATGGCCGCGCGGCGCGCCAAAGTGGCCTGTCCAAAAAGTCATGAAATGCGAAAATGTTTGACCACTTCCCGACGTATTTAGACAAAACGCTTTTAACCATACATTAATATATGTAGAACTAACACGTTCCATTAATAAAATTAGTTTTACGAAGACCGGGCCCACATCGGCCGTTTTACGACTTTCGTACGAAAATACAAGTTTTCAACCACATGATTTGTAATACAAAATAAAGGTCGAGCATGGCGATTGGGGATACGCTACCCAATCCTAATCAATCCAAAAGCAAGCCTTCTAAAGCAACTACGCGAGTCCACTAGTCCCCGCTTACCCGGGCCTCCGCATCCATGCAATCTATAAAAAGTCAACAACGAGAGGGTAAGCTAACGCTTAGTGAATGATAACATGCTACACACATATATATGTATAAAATGGACACGCCACACAAATATCAAATACCGCATACCGAAGCATCCAAGCATAAAGGCAAGCTAGTCTAAGCATACCGTAACATCACTAAGCAACAAGCTAACAATAAATAAAGTGAGTTCACCAACGACGATGTGAACAACGCCAATAAGCCACACCCGGAGGGTTAGCTACATCACAACAATTCATTAATATAAACAACATTATACGTATACAATATATATATATATATATATATATATATATATATATATATATATATATATATATATATATATATATATATATATAAATATCTCGAATAGCATAATTGCTTACGCTTACATCACAATAACCATGGTTAACCAAATCTTCGCAAGGGAATGACTTCGCGAAACAAGTCAAAGATGTTCATAACATTCTTTAGTATACTTAACACCTCGTATCACTAAACCCTAGGGTGGCAACTTAACACCTCGGTACTTCACCCCGAGTGGCATCTTAACACCTCGATGCTTCACTCATTATTTTACGGAGTGGTATCTTAACACCTCGACACTACACCCCTAGGTGGCACCTTAACACCTCGATGCTTCACCCCGAGTGGCATCTTAACACCTCGATGCTTCACCCGTCAATTACTTAGAGTGGCATCTTAACACCTCGATGCTTCACTCCGAGTGGCGTCTTAACACCTCGACACATCACTCGTCACATGAAACGTGGTGTCTTAATGAAATGTCCCGTTCTTATTGATTAAAAACGTTCCATATTAATTGATTTCGTTGCGAGGTTTTGACCTCTATATGAGACGTTTTTCAAAGACTGCATTCATTTTTAAAACAAACCATAACCTTTATTTCATAGATAAAGGTTTTAAAAAGCTTTACGTAGATTATCAAATAATGATAATCTAAAATATCCTATTTACACACGACCATTACATAATGGTTTACAATACAAATATGTTACAACAAAATAAGTTTCTTGAATGCAGTTTTTACACAATATCATACAAGCATGGACTCCAAATCTCGTCCTTATTTAAGTATGCGACAGCGGAAGCTCTTAATAATCACCTGAGAATAAACATGCTTAAAACGTCAACAAAAATGTTGGTGAGTTATAGGTTTAACCTATATATATCAAATCATAATAATAGACCACAAGAGTTCATATTTGAATACACATCCCATACATAGAGATAAAAATCATTCATATGGTGAACACCTGGTAACCGACATTAACAAGATGCATATATAAGAATATCCCCATCATTCCGGGACACCCTTCGGATATGATATAAATTTCGAAGTACTAAAGCATCCGGTACTTTGGATGGGGTTTGTTAGGCCCAATAGATCTATCTTTAGGATTCGCGTCAATTAGGGTGTCTGTTCCCTAATTCTTAGATTACCAGACTTAATAAAAAGGGGCATATTCGATTTCGATAATTCAACCATAGAATGTAGTTTCATGTACTTGTGTCTATTTTGTAAATCATTTATAAAACCTGCATGTATTCTCATCCCAAAAATATTAGATTTTAAAAGTGGGACTATAACTCACTTTCACAGATTTTTACTTCGTCGGGAAGTAAGACTTGGCCACTGGTTGATTCACGAACCTATAACAATATATACATATATATCAAAGTATGTTCAAAATATATTTACAACACTTTTAATATATTTTGATGTTTTAAGTTTATTAAGTCAGATGTCCTCGTTAGTAACCTACAACTAGTTGTCCACAGTTAGATGTGCAGAAATAAATCGATAAATATTATCTTGAATCAATCCACGACCCAGTGTATACGTATCTCAGTATTGATCACAACTCAAACTATATATATTTTGGAATCAACCTCAACCCTGTATAGCTAACTCCAACATTCACATATAGAGTGTCTATGGTTGTTCCGAAATATATATAGATGTGTCGACATGATAGGTCGAAACATTGTATACGTGTCTATGGTATCTCAAGATTACATAATATACAATACAAGTTGATTAAGTTATGGTTGGAATAGATTTGTTACCAATTTTCACGTAGCTAAAATGAGAAAAATTATCCAATCTTGTTTTACCCATAACTTCTTCATTTTAAATCCGTTTTGAGTGAATCAAATTGCTATGGTTTCATATTGAACTCTATTTTATGAATATAAACAGAAAAGTATATGTTTATAGTCGGAAAAATAAGTTACAAGTCGTTTTTGTAAAGGTAGTCATTTCAGTCGAAAGAACGACGTCTAGATGACCATTTTAGAAAACATACTTCCACTTTGAGTTTAATCATAATTTTTGGATATAGTTTCATGTTCATAATAAAAATCATTTTCTCAGAATAACAACTTTAAAATCAAAGTTTATCATAGTTTTTAATTAACTAACCCAAAACAGCCCGCGGTGTTACTACGACGGCGTAAATCCGGTTTTACGGTGTTTTTCGTGTTTCCAGGTTTTAAATCATTAAGTTAGCATATCATATAGATATAGAACACGTGTTTAGTTGATTTTAAAAGTCAAGTTAGAAGGATTAACTTTTGTTTGCGAACAAGTTTAGAATTAACTAAACTATGTTCTAGTGATTACAAGTTTAAACCTTCGAATAAGATAGCTTTATATGTATGAATCGAATGATGTTATGAACATCATTACTACCTTAAATTCCTTGGATAAACCTACTGGAAAAGAGAAAAATGGATCTAGCTTCAATGGATCCTTGGATGGCTCGAAGTTCTTGAAGCAGAATCATGACACGAAAACAAGTTCAAGTAAGATCATCACTTGAAATAAGATTGTTTTAGTTATAGAAATTGAACCAAAGTTTGAATATGATTATTACCTTGTATTAGAATGATAACCTACTGTAAGAAACAAAGATTTCTTGAGGTTGGATGATCACCTTAAAAGATTGGAAGTGAGCTAGCAAACTTGAAAGTATTCTTGATTTTATGAAACTAGAACTTTTGGAATTTATGAAGAACACTTAGAACTTGAAGATAGAACTTGAGAGAGATCAATTAGATGAAGAAAATTGAAGAATGAAAGTGTTTGTAGGTGTTTTTGGTCGTTGGTGTATGGATTAGATATAAAGGATATGTAATTTTGTTTTCATGTAAATAAGTCATGAATGATTACTCATATTTTTGTAATTTTATGAGATATTTCATGCTAGTTGCCAAATTATGGTTCCCACATGTGTTAGGTGACTCACATGGGCTACTAAGAGCTGATCATTGGAGTGTATATACCAATAGTACATACATCTAAAAGCTGTATATTGTACGAGTACGAATACGGGTGCATACGAGTAGAATTGTTGATGAAACTGAACGAGGATGTAATTGTAAGCATTTTTGTTAAGTAGAAGTATTTTGATAAGTGTATTGAAGTCTTTCAAAAGTGTATAAATACATATTAAAACACTACATGTATATACATTTTAACTGAGTCGTTAAGTCATCGTTAGTCGTTACATGTAAGTGTTGTTTTGAAACCTTTAGGTTAACGATCTTGTTAAATGTTGTTAACCCAATGTTTATAATATCAAATGAGATTTTAAATTATTATATTATCATGATATTATCATGTATGAATATCTCTTAATATGATATATATACATTAAATGTCTTTACAACGATAATCGTTACATATATGTCTCGTTTAAAAATCATTAAGTTAGTAGTCTTGTTTTTACATATGTAGTTCATTGTTAATATACTTAATGATATGTTTACTTATCATAGTATCATGTTAACTATATATATATCCATATATATGTCATCATATAGTTTTTACAAGTTTTAACGTTCGTGAATCACCGGTCAACTTGGGTGGTCAATTGTCTATATGAAACATATTTCAATTAATCAAGTCTTAACAAGTTTGATTGCTTAACATGTTGGAAACATTTAATCATGTAAATATCAATCTCAATTAATATATATAAACATGGAAAAGTTCGGGTCACTACAGTACCTACCCGTTAAATAAATTTCGTCCCGAAATTTTAAGCTGTTGAAGGTGTTGACGAATCTTCTGGAAATAGATGCGGGTATTTCTTCTTCATCTGATCTTCACGCTCCCAGGTGAACTCGGGTCCTCTACGAGCATTCCATCGAACCTTAACAATTGGTATCTTGTTTTGCTTAAGTCTTTTAACCTCACGATCCATTATTTCGACGGGTTCTTCGATGAATTGAAGTTTTTCGTTGATTTGGATTTCATCTAACGGAATAGTGAGATATTCTTTAGCAAAACATTTCTTTAAATTCGAGACGTGGAAAGTGTTATGTACAGCCGCGAGTTGTTGAGGTAACTCTAGTCGGTAAGCTACTGGTCCGACACGATCAATAATCTTGAATGGTCCAATATACCTTGGATTTAATTTCCCTCGTTTACCAAATCGAACAACGCCTTTCCAAGGTGCAACTTTAAGCATGACCATCTCTCCAATTTCAAATTCTATATCTTTTCTTTTAATGTCAGCGTAGCTCTTTTGTCGACTTTGGGCGGTTTTCAACCGTTGTTGAATTTGGATGATCTTCTCGGTAGTTTCTTGTATAATCTCCGGACCCGTAATCTGTCTATCCCCCACTTCACTCCAACAAATCGGAGACCTGCACTTTCTACCATAAAGTGCTTCAAACGGCGCCATCTCAATGCTTGAATGGTAGCTGTTGTTGTAGGAAAATTCTGCTCACGGTAGATGTCGATCCCAACTGTTTCCGAAATCAATAACACATGCTCGTAGCATGTCTTCAAGCGTTTGTATCGTCCTTTCACTCTGCCCATCAGTTTGTGGATGATAGGCAGTACTCATGTCTAGACGAGTTCCTAATGCTTGCTGTAATGTCTGCCAGAATCTTGAAATAAATCTGCCATCCCTATCAGAGATAATAGAGATTGGTATTCCATGTCTGGAGATGACTTCCTTCAAATACAGTCGTGCTAACTTCTCCATCTTGTCATCTTCTCTTATTGGCAAGAAGTGTCCTGATTTGGTGAGACGGTCAACTATTACCCAAATAGTATCAAAACCACTTGCAGTCCTTGGCAATTTAGTGATGAAATCCATGGTAATGTTTTCCCATTTCCATTCCGGGATTTCGGGTTGTTGAAGTAGACCTGATGGTTTCTGATGCTCAGCTTTGACCTTAGAACACGTCAAACATTCTCCTACGTATTTAGCAACATCGGCTTTCATACCCGGCCACCAAAAATGTTTCTTGAGATCCTTGTACATCTTCCCCGTTCCAGGATGTATTGAGTATCTGGTTTTATGAGCTTCTCTAAGTACCATTTCTCTCATATCTCCAAATTTTGGTACCCAAATCCTTTAAGCCCTATACCGAGTTCCGTCTTCCCGAATATTAAGATGCTTCTCCGATCCTTTGGGTATTTCATCCTTTAAATTTCCCTCTTTTAAAACTCCTTGTTGCGTCTCCTTTATTTGAGTAGTAATGTTATTATGAATCATTATATTCATAGATTTTACTCGAATGGGTTCTCTGTCCTTCCTGCTCAAGGCATCGGCTACCACATTTGCCTTCCCCAGGTGGTAACGAATCTCAAAGTCGTAATCATTCAATAATTCAATCCACCAACGCTGCCTCATATTCAGTTGTTTCTGATTAAATATGTGTTGAAGACTTTTGTGGTCGGTATATATAATACTTTTGACCCCATATAAGTAGTGCCTCCAAGTCTTTAATGCAAAAACAACCGCGCCTAATTCCAAATCATGCGTCGTATAATTTTGTTCGTGAATCTTCAATTGTCTAGACGCATAAGCAATCACCTTCGTTCGTTGCATTAATACACAACCGAGACCTTGCTTTGATGCATCACAATAAATCACAAAATCATCATTCCCTTCAGGCAATGACAATATAGGTGCCGTAGTTAGCTTTTTCTTCAATAACTAAAACGCTTTCTCTTGTTCATCATTCCATTCAAATTTCTTCCCTTTATGCGTTAATGCAGTCAAGGGTTTTGCTATTCTGGAAAAGTCTTGGATGAACCTTCTGTAGTAACCAGCTAGTCCTAAAAACTGGCATATGTGTTTCGGAGTTTTCGGGGTTTCCCACTTTTCAACAGTTTCTATCTTTGCCGGATCCACCTTAATACCTTCTTTGTTCACTATGTGACCGAGGAATTGAACTTCTTCCAACCAAAATGCACACTTTGAAAACTTAGCGTACAATTCTTCCTTCCTCAATACTTCTAACACCTTTCTCAAATGTTCACCGTGTTCTTGGTCATTCTTTGAGTAAATAAGTATGTCATCAATGAAAACAATGACAAACTTGTCAAGGTATGGTCCACACACTCGGTTCATAAGGTCCATGAACACAGCTGGTGCATTAGTTAAACCAAACGGCATGACCATAAACTCGTAATGACCGTAACGTGTTCTGAAAGCAGTCTTTGGAATATCATCTTCTTTCACCCGCATTTGATGATACCCGGAACGTAAGTCAATCTTTGAATAAACAGACGAGCCTTGTAGTTGATCAAATAAGTCATCGATTCTCAGTAGTGGGTAGCGGTTCTTGATGGTAAGTTTGTTCAACTCTCGGTAGTCGATACACAACCTGAATGTACCATCTTTCTTCTTGACAAACAAAACAGGAGCTCCCCACGGTGATGTGCTTGGTCGAATGAAACCACGCTCTAAAAGTTCTTGTAATTGGCTTTGTAGTTCTTTCATCTCGCTGGGTGCGAGTCTGTAAGGAGCACGAGCTATTGGTGCAGCTCCTGGTACAAGATCTATTTGAAATTCAACGGATCGATGTGGGGGTAATCCCGGTAATTCTTTTGGAAATACATCAGGAAATTCTTTTGCGACGGGAACATCATTGATGCTCTTTTCTTCAGTTTGTACTTTCTCGACGTGTGCTAGAACAGCATAGCAACCTTTTCTTATTAGTTTTTGTGCCTTCAAATTACTAATAAGATGTAGCTTCGTGTTGCCCTTTTCTCCGTACACCATTAAGGGTTTTCCTTTTTCTCGTATAATGCGAATTGCATTTTTGTAACAAACGATCTCCGCTTTCACTTCTTTCTACCAGTCCATACCGATTATCACATCAAAACTCCCTAACTCTACTGGTATCAAATCAATCTTAAATGTTTCGCTAACCAGTTTAATTTCTCGATTCCGACATATATTATCTGCTGAAATTAATTTACCATTTGCTAATTCGAGTAAAAATTTACTATCCAAAGGCGTCAATGGACAACTTAATTTAGCACAAAAATCTCTACTCATATAGCTTCTATCCGCACCCGAATCAAATAAAACGTAAGCAGATTTATTGTCAATAAGAAACGTACCCGTAACAAGCTCCGGGTCTTCCTGTGCCTCTGTCGCATTAATATTGAAAACTCTTCCACGGCCTTGTCCATTCATGTTCTGCTGGTCCGGGCAATTTCTAATAATGTGGCCCGGTTTTCCACATTTATAACAAACTACATTGGCATAACTTGCTCCGACACTACTTGCTCCGCCATTACTCGTTCCGACACCATTTGTTCCTTTCGTTCTATTAACCCCTGGTCCGTAGACCTCACACTTCGCCGCGCTATGACCATTTCTTTTACACTTGTTGCAAAATTTGGTGCAGAACCCCGAGTGATTCTTTTCACACCTTTGGCATAGCTGCTTCTGATTGTTGTTGTTGTTGCGGTTATTATTGTTGTTGGGATGATTGTTGTAGTTGCTGTTGTTGTTGTTGTTGTTGTTGTTGGGCCGTTTGTTGTAGTTGCGATTGATTTTGCGATTGTTGGGATAATTGTTGCGATTATTGTTGTAATTGCTGTTGTTGTTGTATTGGTGATTCTTATCACCGTTTTCCTCCCACTTTCTTTTGACTTGCTTCACATTGGCCTCTTCAGCAGTCTGTTCTTTAATTCTTTCTTCAATTTGGTTCACGAGTTTGTGAGCCATTCTACATGCCTGTTGTATGGAGGCGGGCTCGTGTGAACTTATATCTTCTTGGATTCTTTCCGGTAATCCTTTCACAAACGCGTCGATCTTCTCTTCCTCATCTTCGAATGCTCCCGGACACAATAGGCACAATTCTGTGAATCGTCTTTCGTACGTGGTAATATCAAATCCTTGGGTTCGTAACCCTCTAAGTTCTGTCTTGAGCTTATTGACCTCGGTTCTGGGACGGTACTTCTCGTTCATCAAGTGCTTGAATGCTGACCACGGTAGTGCGTACGCATCGTCTTGTCCCACTTGCTCTAGATAGGTATTCCACCATGTTAACGCAGAACCTGTGAAGGTATGCGTAGCGTACTTTACTTTGTCCTCTTCAGTACACTTACTTATGGCAAACACAGATTCGACCTTCTCGGTCCACCGTTTCAATCCGATCGGTCCTTCGGTTCCATCAAATTCCAAAGGTTTGCAGGCAGTGAATTCTTTGTAGGTGCATCCTACACGATTTCCTGTACTGCTAGATCCAAGGTTATTGTTGGTATGTAGCACAGCCTGTACTGCAGCTATGTTTGAAGCTAGAAAAGTACGGAATTCCTCTTCATTCATATTCACGGTGTGTCGAGTAGTCGGTGCCATTTCCTTCAAAATAGTTAAATGGAACAAGTTAATCATACAGAATATTAAGAGTAGTTAATAGTATTTCGTAGCATAATATGAACTCATATATAAAAGCTTTTTCTTCATATTAGCATTTTATAAGTTTAAATTCGGGTAGTACATACCCGTTAAGTTCATACTTAGTAGCTAATATACAATTCAACTACTACAATTCTATATGAAAAACTGATTATAATAATATTTCGCGTTCAAACTTTTATACAATATTTTACAAACTTACAATACCGCTTATTTTACATAAATCATGAAATATAGCACACAATAACTTTGATACAAGATAGTTGTGAAGATAATTCTAGCTAGTACACAAGTCGTTCAGCAAAGGCAATAAAGACACGTAATTCATACGTCCCGAAACAAGTCATGCATTCTGGTTTTACTAGGACTACTTCCCATCCTTGGTCTTGTGCAACATAACCGTTATGGCCGTTGATAAGACAGCGTGTTGTAACGTCGTCAAAGGTACGAGGGTTACATAATGTCCAACAGTCCCGTAATAATCTAAAAACCTCATTTCTTACCCCAATTACCGACTCCGTCACTTGTGGAAACGTTTTGTTTAATAGTTGTAGCCCGATGTTCTTGTTCTCACTTTGGTGAGAAGTGAACATTACTAATCCGTAAGCATAACATGCTTCTTTATGTTGCATGTTAGCCGCTTTTTCTAAATCACGAAGTCCAATATTCGGATATATTGAGTCAAAATAATTTCTTAACCAGTTGCGTAAAATAGCATTTGGGTTCCCCGCAATATATGCGTCAAAGTAAACACATCGTAACTTATGGGTTTCCCAATGTGATATCCCCCATCTTTCAAACAAAAGTCTCTTATAAACCAAGACATTCTTGGAACGTTCTTCGAATGTCTTACAAACTGATCTCGCCTTAAATAGTTGTGCCGAGGAATTCTGGCCGACTCTAGACAAGATTTCATCAATCATGTCTCCGGGTAGGTCTCTTAAAATATTAGGTTGTCTATCCATTTTGTGTTTTTAAACTGTAAAATAGACAAGAGTTAGATTCATAAAAAAATACTTATTAATACAAGCAATTTTTACATATATCATAAAGCATAAGAACACTATATTACATATATTACACCACACGAATACAACTATCTTATTCCGACTCGCTCGTTTCTTCTTCTTCGGTTTTGGTTCGTTTTGCCAAGTTTCTAGGGATATATGATGTTCCCCTAATACGAGCCGTCGTTGTCCACATTGGTTTAGAAAAACCTGGTGGTTTAGAGGTTCCCGGGTCATTGTTACAACTTAAGGACTTCGGGCGTTGACGATACATATAAAGTTCATCGGGGTTGGAATTAGATTTCTCTATTTTTATGCCCTTTCCCTTATTATTTTCTTTTGCCTTTTTAAATTCAGTTGGGGTAATTTCGATAACATCATCGGAATTCTCGTCGGAATCCGATTCATCGGAGAATTGGTAATCCTCCCAATATTTTGCTTCCTTGGCGGAAACACCATTGACCATAATTAACCTTGGTCGGTTGGTTGAGGATTTTCTTTTACTTAACCGTTTTATTATTTCCCCCACCGGTTCTATTTCTTCATCCGGTTCCGATTCTTCTTCCGGTTCCGATTCTTCTTCCAGTTCCGACTCTTCTTCCGGTTCCTCTTCGGGAACTTGTGAATCAGTCCACGAATCATTCCAATTTACATTTGACTCTTCATTATTATTAGGTGAGTCAATGGGACTTGTTCTAGAGGTAGACATCTATCACATAATATCAAACGCGTTAAGAGATTAATATATCACATAATATTCACATGTTAAAAATATATAGTTTCCAACAAAATTTGTTAAGCAATCATTTTTCAAGTAAACACGGTCGAAGTCCAGACTCACTAATGCATCCTAACAAACTCGATAAGACACACTAATGCAAAATTCTGGTTCTCTAAGACCAACGCTCTGATACCAACTGAAATGTCCCGTTCTTATTGATTAAAAACGTTCCATATTAATTGATTTCGTTGCGAGGTTTTGACCTCTATATGAGACGTTTTTCAAAGACTGCATTCATTTTTAAAATAAACCATAACCTTTATTTCATAGATAAAGGTTTTAAAAAGCTTTACGTAGATTATCAAATAATGATAATCTAAAATATCCTGTTTACACACGACCATTACATAATGGTTTACAATACAAATATGTTACAACAAAATAAGTTTCTTGAATGCAGTTTTTACACAATATCATATAAGCATGGACTCCAAATCTCGTCCTTATTTAAGTATGCGACAGCGGAAGCTCTTAATAATCACCTGAGAATAAACATGCTTAAAACGTCAACAAAAATGTTGGTGAGTTATAGGTTTAACCTATATATATCAAATCATAATAATAGACCACAAGAGTTCATATTTGAATACACATCCCATACATAGAGATAAAAATCATTCATATGGTGAACACCTGGTAACCGACATTAACAAGACGCATATATAAGAATATCCCCATCATTCCGGGACACCCTTCGAAGTACTAAAGCATCCGGTACTTTGGATGGGGTTTGTTAGGCCCAATAGATCTATCTTTAGGATTCGCGTCAATTAGGGTGTCTGTTCCCTAATTCTTAGATTACCAGACTTAATAAAAAGGGGCATATTCGATTTTGATAATTCAACCATAGAATGTAGTTTCATGTACTTGTGTCTATTTTGTAAATCATTTATAAAACCTGCATGTATTCTCATCCTAAAAATATTAGATTTTAAAAGTGGGACTATAACTCACTTTCACATATTTTTACTTCGTCGGGAAGTAAGACTTGGCCACTGGTTGATTCACGAACCTATAACAATATATACATATATATCAAAGTATGTTCAAAATATATTTACAACACTTTTAATATATTTTGATGTTTTAAGTTTATTAAGTCAGCTGTCCTCATTAGTAACCTACAACTAGTTGTCCACAGTTAGATGTGCAGAAATAAATCGATAAATATTATCTTGAATCAATCCACGACCCAGTGTATACGTATCTCAGTATTGATCACAACTCAAACTATATATATTTTGGAATCAACCTCAACCCTGTATAGCTAACTCCAACATTCACATATAGAGTGTCTATGGTTGTTCCGAAATATATATAGATGTGTCGACATGATAGGTCGAAACATTGTATACGTGTCTATGGTATCTCAAGATTACATAATATACAATACAAGTTGATTAAGTTATGGTTGGAATAGATTTGTTACCAATTTTCACGTAGCTAAAATGAGAAAAATTATCCAATCTTGTTTTACCCATAACTTCTTCATTTTAAATCCGTTTTGAGTGAATCAAATTGCTATGGTTTAATATTGAACTCTATTTTATGAATCTAAACAGAAAAGTATAGGTTTATAGTCGGAAAAATAAGTTACAAGTTGTTTTTGTAAAGGTAGTCATTTCAGTCGAAAGAACGACGTCTAGATGACCATTTTAGAAAACATACTTCCACTTTGAGTTTAATCATAATTTTTGGATATAGTTTCATGTTCATAATAAAAATCATTTTCTCAGAATAACAACTTTAAAATCAAAGTTTATCATAGTTTTTAATTAACTAACCCAAAACAGCCCGCGGTGTTACTACGACGGCGTAAATCCGGTTTTACGGTGTTTTTTGTGTTTCCAGGTTTTAAATCATTAAGTTAGCATATCATATAGATATAGAACATGTGTTTAGTTGATTTTAAAAGTCAAGTTAGAAGGATTAACTTTTGTTTGCGAACAAGTTTAGAATTAACTAAACTATGTTCTAGTGATTACAAGTTTAAACCTTCGAATAAGATAGCTTTATATGTATGAATCGAATGATGTTATGAACATCATTACTACCTTAAATTCCTTGGATAAACCTACTGGAAAAGAGAAAAATGGATCTAGCTTCAATGGATCCTTGGATGGCTCGAAGTTCTTGAAGCAGAATCATGACACGAAAACAAGTTCAAGTAAGATCATCACTTGAAATAAGATTGTTATAGTTATAGAAATTGAACCAAAGTTTGAATATGATTATTACCTTGTATTAGAATCATAACCTACTGTAAGAAACAAAGATTTCTTGAGGTTGGGTGATCACCTTACAAGATTGGAAGTGAGCTAGCAAACTTGAAAGTATTCTTGATTTTATGAAACTAGAACTTTTGGAATTTATGAAGAACACTTAGAGCTTGAAGATAGAACTTGAGAGAGATCAATTAGATGAAGAAAATTGAAGAATGAAAGTGTTTGTAGGTGTTTTTGGTCATTGGTGTATGGATTAGATATAAAGGATATGTAATTTTGTTTTCATGTAAATAAGTCATGAATGATTACTCATATTTTTGTAATTTTATGAGATATTTCATGCTAGTTGCTAAATGATGGTTCCCACATGTGTTAGGTGACTCACATGGGCTACTAAGAGCTGATCATTGGAGTGTATATACCAATAGTACATACATCTAAAAGCTGTGTATTGTACGAGTACGAATACGGGTGCATACGAGTAGAATTGTTGATGAAACTGAACGAGGATGTAATTGTAAGCATTTTTGTTAAGTAGAAGTATTTTGATAAGTGTATTGAAGTCTTTCAAAAGTGTATAAATACATATTAAAACACTACATGTATATACATTTTAACTGAGTCGTTAAGTCATCGTTAGTCGTTACATGTAAGTGTTGTTTTGAAACCTTTAGGTTAACGATCTTGTTAAATGTTGTTAACCCAATGTTTATAATATCAAATGAGATTTTAAATTATTATATTATCATGATATTATCATGTATGAATATCTCTTAATATGATATATATACATTAAATGTCTTTACAACGATAATCGTTACATATATGTCTCGTTGAAAAATCATTAAGTTAGTAGTCTTGTTTTTACATATGTAGTTCATTGTTAATATAGTTAATGATATGTTTACTTATCATAGTATCATGTTAACTATATATATATCCATATATATGTCATCATATAGTTTTTACAAGTTTTAACGTTCGTGAATCACCGGTCAACTTGGGTGGTCAATTGTCTATATGAAACATATTTCAATTAATCAAGTCTTAACAAGTTTGATTGCTTAACATGTTGGAAACATTTAATCATGTAAATATCAATCTCAATTAATATATATAAACATGGAAAAGTTCGGGTCACTACACTTAACACCTCGACACTACACATTTCACACTACCACAAATAGATATATTATATACCTACACATATAATTATTCCACCTATACGAGAAGCGAGCTCTACAAGCGAGAACCCCTTCTCCCGACCCGCACCCATCCTACACATGCATATGCATATAGGATATTACCACTCACCTTGTCGCCTTGAAGAATGCTACCGAATAATCTGCAACTCGTCAATGGAAAGTACCTATTCCATTATCACAAATTCAACAACACACTTAGATTGGATTTACAAACCAACCCAATTTGACACTTAGTGCAAATTTGACCCAAATGCACTTCCAAGTACAAACCGCGCCCAAAATTAACCAATAATCACTAACACAAGTGAGAATGGTCTTAATACGCCAATTAAACCCCATCATAGGTGTTAAATACCCATCTTGCCCAAAATGACACTTAAACCCTAATTTGACCCATAAGAAGTCAATATCACGCCATTAGCAAGTTTTCACACCAAAACATATTTAACTCGGTTCTATGCTTCAACCTAATCCATTTTAATTTTATAAACCTTATTAATTCGACAATTGGGTCATAATCATCACCAAACCCTAATTTTGACCCAAAGTCAAAATTAGTCAACCAACACACCTAAAAGTGTTCCAACACTTCCATAATCACTAAACCTAGTGATTAAACCCAATTACAAGTCCTAATCAAGGCCAATTTGTTCACCAACCCAAAATCCACCAACACTAACAATAAACCTGATTACTAGCATCACTAAACCCATTTCATGAGTCTAAATGGGTTTATCAACAAATCAAGTTCAAACCCTACCTTTGAATAGCAAAATCAACAATGAAATTCGGAGTTAAAACTTACCAATACCGCCAAAATGATGCCGTTGACGAGTAGAACAACTTTAATGCTTGAGGTTTGACCCGAAACAACCTCCTTCTTCTCCAAATGGAGTTCTCTCTCACTAGAACTCAATCTCACTCTAGGGTTTGAGGATGGGAGTGTTTGATGAGTGAGATGTGATCCAAACTGGTCAATGGATCAGTTTTGATGATCCCAAACCGACCCCAAGTGAAAAGACCAAAGTACCCCTCATTTAGACCTTTTAAAAAGGCTGAAAATTGCATCAGACGGGTTCGGCGCGCCGCGCCGAAAGGTGGAGCGCCGCTCCAACCTTCAGATCAGTTTTCAGTTTCTTGTTTTGGCCATAACTTTTTGACCGTAGCTCCGTTTTTGATGAATCAAATATCGTTGGAAACGTGATAAGATTTCCTTTCCAATGGTAAGGCTTTGGAACATCAACACAAACTTTATTTGGGGTTGAAAGGATACGTACACACCTTGTCACTTCAGACAACGTCCAGTTTCCTTCGGCGTTCGAGCAAGCAACACGTAAACTTCATACACGCATAGTACACCATAAATACATTATGTACAATAAATATTTGGGTCTTACAAAAACATAGCGTTTTCACATGACCATTACATAATGGTTTACAATAATATTACACAACAAAATAAGTCTTCAAATGCGGTTTTTAAACAATATTATACAAGCATGCAGACTCCAATCTTGTCTTTATTTAGTATGCAACAGCGGAAGGTCTTAATAATCACCTGAGAATAAACATGATTTAAACGTCAACAAAAATGTTGGTGAGTTATAGGTTTAACATATATATTTATCAATTTGTAATAATAGACCACAAGATTATCAATTTCCATTTCTCAATAACATGCAAACTGCATAAAAATCATTCATATGATGAACACCTGGTAACCGACCTTAACAGGATGCATATAGAATATCCCCATCATTCCGGGACTCTCATCGGACATGATAAATCGAAGTACTAAAGCATTTGTAACTCGAATGAGGCTTGTTGGGCTAAATAGATCCATCTTTAGGATTCGCGTCAATTGGTGGCAATTATAATAAACACCGATTCTTAGGCTACCAAGCTAAAAAGGAGCATATTCAGTTCGATAATTCAACATAGAATGTAATTTCGATCACTTGTGTCTATTTTGTAAAACATTTATAAAACTGCATGTATTCTCATCCCAAAATAATAGATTTTAAAAGTCGGACTATAACTCACTTTCACAGATTTTTCCTCCGTCGGGAAAATAAGACTTGGCCACGGGTCGATTCACGAACCTATAACGAATATATACATATATATCAAAGTATGATCGAAATATATTCACAACATTTTTTATTACATTTTAACGATTTAAGTTTGTTAAGTTAGCAGTCCAACGTTAGTAATCTACAACTAGTTGTCGACAGTTAGATGTACAAGAATAAATCAATATAAATTATCTTGAATCAATCCACAACCCAGTGTATACAAGTCTCAGGCTAGATCACAACTCAAATTATATATATTATTTTGGAATCAACCTCAACCATGTATAGCTAACTCAAACATTACTGCATATAGAGTGTCTATGGTTGTTCCCAAATAATATATATAGATGGGTCGATATGATATGTCAAAACATTGTATACGTGTCTATGGTATCCCAAGATTACATAATATATGTGAGAATACATGTATAATACAATATAAGTTAGTTAAGTTATGATTTGTATAGATTTGTTACAAATTTTACGTAGCTATAACAAGCAAAATTATCCAATCTTGTTTTACCCATAACTTCTTCGTTTTAAATCTGTTTTGAGTGATTCAAGTTGCTATGGTTTCATAATGAACTGAAATTTATGAAACTAAACAGAAAAAATATCAATTTATAGTCAGAAATACAGGTTACAAGTCAATTTTGTAAGAGGTAGTCATTTCAGTCGAAAGAACGACGTCTTGATGACCAGTCTGAAAACATACTTCCACTTTGAGTTTAACCATGATTTTTGGATATAGTTTCATGTTCATAAGAAAAATCATTTCCCCATAAGAACAACTTTTAAATCAAAGTTTATCATAGTTTTTAATTATCTAACCCAAAACAGCCCGCGGTTTTACTATGACGGCGTATGTCCGGTTTTACGGTGTTCATCGTGTTTTCAAGTTTTAAATCATTAAGTTATCTTATTATATAGATATAGAACATGTGTTTAGTTAATTTTAAAAGTCAAGTTAGAAGTATTAACTTTATTTGCGAACAAGTTTAGAATTAACTAAACTATGTTCTAGTGATTAAAAGTTTAAATCATCGAATAATATAGTTATGTATATATGAATCGAATGATGTTATGAACATCATTACTACCTCAAGTTTAGTAGGTCTACCTACTGGAACTGATAAGAAATGATCTAGCTTCAAAGGATCTTGGATGGCTTGAAAGTTCTTGAAGTAGAATCATGACACGAAAACAAGTTCAAGTAAGATTTTTACTCGAATTAAGATAGTTTATAGTTATAGAAATTGAATCAAAGTTTGAATATGAGTATTACCTTGAATAACAAAGATAACCTACTGTAAATAAAAAAGGTTTCTTGATCTTAGATGATTACTTGGAATGGATTTGAAAGCTTGGAAGTAGACTTGCAAACTTGAAAGTATTCTTGATTTTATGAAACTAGAACTTATAGAACTTATGAAGAACACTTAGAACTTGAAGATAGAACTTGAGAGAGATTAATTAGATGAAGAAACTTGAAGAATGAAAGTGTTTGTATGTGTTTTTGGTCATTGGTATATGGATTAGATATAAAGGATGTGTAAGTTTGTTTTGTTGTAAATAATTCATGAATGATTTATAATAATTTTGTAATTTTGTGAGATATTTCATGCTACTTTTTAAATGATGGTTCCCATATGTTTTGATGACTCATTAAGGGCTGCTAAGAGCTGATCATTGAATGTATATACCAATAGTATATACAATTAGAAGCTGGGTATTGTACGAGTACGAGTACCGAACGAATACGAATAGAATTCTTGATGAAAATGTATGAGAATGCAATTGTAACCAATTTTGTTAAGTACAAGTATTTTGATATGTGTCTTGAAGTCTTACAAAAGTATATTAATACATCTTAATACACTACATATATATATACATTTTAACTGAGTCGTTAAGTCATCGTTAGTCATTACATGTAAGTGTTGTTTTGAAACCTTTAAGTTAACGATCTCATTTAATGTTGTTAACCCATTGTTTATTTAATCTAAATAGATGTTAAATTATTACATTATCATGATATTATGATGTATGAATATATCTTAATATGATTTATATACATTAAAATGTCGTTACAACGATAATCGTTACATATATGTCTCGTTTCGAAATTCTTAAGTTAGTAATATTGTTTTACATATGTAGTTCATTGTTAACATACTTAAATATATATATATATATATATATATATATATATATATAATTATCATTTTATCATGTTAACTATATATATCCATATATATATCATCATATAGTTTTTACAAGTTTTAACGTTCGTGAATCGCCGGTCAATTTGGGTGGTCAATTGTCTACATGAAACCTATTTCAATTAATCAAGTCTTAACAAGTTTGATTGCTTAACATGTTGGAAACATTCAATCATGCAAATATAGTTTTCATTTAATATATATAATCATGGAAAAGTTCGGGTCACTACAGTACCTACCCGTTAAATAAATTTCGTCCCGAAATTTTTAAGCAATCGGAGGTGTTGACGCATCTTCTGGAAATAGCTGCGGGTATTTCAGCTTCATTTGATCTTCACGCTCCCAGGTGAACTCGGGTCCTCTATGGGCATTCCATCGAACCTTAATGATTGGTATTTTATTTTGCTTAAGTCTTTTAACCTCACGATCCATTATTTCAACGGGTTCTTCGATGAATTAAAGTTTTTCATTGATTTGAATTTCGTCTAACGGAATAGTGAGATCTTCTTTAGCAAAACATTTCTTCAGATTCGAGACATGAAAAGTATTATGTACCCCAGCGAGTTGTTGAGGTAATTCAAGTCGGTAAGCTACTGGTCTGAAACGATCTATAATCTTCAATGGTCCAATGTACCTTGGATTCAGTTTCCCCCGTTTACCAAATCGAACAACGCCTTTCCAAGGTGAAACCTTAAGCATGACCATCTCTCCAATTTCAAATTCTATATCTTTTCTCTTAATGTCCCCGTAGCTCTTTTGTCTACTTTGGGCAGTTTTCAACCGTTGTTGAATTTGAATTATTTTCTCGGTAGTTTCTTGGATTATCTCTGGACTCGTAATTTTTCTATCTCTGACTTCACTCCAACAAATCAGAGACCTGCACTTTCTACCATAGAGTGCTTCAAACGGCGCCATCTCAATACTTGAATGATAACTGTTGTTGTAGGAAAATTCTGCTAACGGTAGATGTCGATCCCAACTGTTTCCAAAATCAATAACACATGCTCGTAGCATGTCTTCAAGAGTTTGTATCATCCTTTTGCTCTGCCTATCGGATTGTGGATGATAGACAGTACTCATGTCTAGACGAGTTCCTAATGCTTGCTGTAATGTCTACCAAAACCTTGAAACAAATCTGCCATCTCTATCAGAGATAATAGAGATTGGTATTCCATATCTAGAGACAACTTCCTTCAAGTATAATCGCGCCAACTTCTCTATTTTATCATCTTCTCTCATTGGCAAAAAGTGTGCTGACTTGGTAAGACGATCGACTATTACCCAAATAGTATCATAACCACTTGCAGTCCTTGGCAATTTAGTAATGAAATCCATGGTAATGTTTTCCCATTTCCATTCCGAGATTTCGGGATGTTGAAGTAGTCCTGATGGTTTCTGATGTTCAGCTTTGACCTTAGAACACGTCAAACATTCTCCTACGTATCGAGCAATATCGGCTTTCATACCCGGCCACCAAAAGTGTTTCTTGAGATCTTTGTACATCTTCCCCACTCCGGGATGTATTGAATATCTAGTTTTATGTGCTTCCTTAAGTACCATTTCTCTCATATCTTCAAACTTTGGTACCCAGATTCTTTCGCCATATATCGAGTTTCGTCTTTTTGAATATTAAGATGTTTCTCTGATCCTTTGGGTATTTCATTCTTCAAATTTCCTTCTTTTAAAACTCCCTATTGTGTCTCCTTTATTTGAGTATTAAGGTTAGTACGAATAATTATATTCATAGCTTTTACCCGTATAGGTTCTCTGCCCTTTCTACTCAAAGCGTCGGCTACCACATTCGCCTTCCCCGGGTGGTAACGAATCTCAAAGTCATAATCATTCAACAATTCAATCCACCTACGCTGCCTCATATTCAGTTGTTTCTGATCAAATATATGTTGGAGACTTTTATGGTCGGTATATATAATACTTTTAACCCCTTATAAGTAATTCCTCCAAGTCTTTAATGCAAAAACAACAGCGCCCAATTCCAAATCGTGAGTCGTATAATTTTGCTCGTGAATCTTCAATTGTCTAGGCGCATAAGCAATTACCTTCGTTCATTGCATTAATACACAACCAAGACCTTGCATCGAGGCGTCACAATATATCACAAAATCATCATTCCTTTCAGATAATGACAATATAGGTGTCGTAGTTAACTTTTTCTTCAACAATTGAAACGCTTTCGCTTGTTCATCCTTCCATTCAAATTTCTTCCCTTTATGCGTTAATGCAGTCAAGGGTTTTGCTATTTTGGAAAAATCTTGGATGAACCTTCTGTAGTAACTAGCCATTCCTAAAAATTAGCGTATATGCTTCAGAGTTTTCGGGGTTTTCCATTTTTCAACGGTTTCAATCTTTGCCGGATCTACTTGAATACCTTCTTTGTTCACTATGTGACCGAGGAATTGAACTTCTTCCAACCAAAATGCACACTTTAAAAATTTTGCGTACAGTTGTTCCTTCCTCAACAATTCTAGCACTTTTCTCAAATGTTCTCCATGCTCTTGATCATTCTTTGAGTAAATGAGTATGTCATTGATGAAAACAATTACAAACTTGTCAAGATATGACCCACACACTCGGTTCATGAGGTCCATGAACACAGCTGGTGCGTTAGTCAATCCAAACGGCATAACCATAAACTCATAATGACCGTAACGCATTCTGAAAGTAGACTTTGGAATATCATCCTCCTTCACCCGCATTTGATGATACCTGGAACGTAAATCGATCTTCGAATAAACCGACGAGCCTTGGAATTGATAAAATAAGTCATCGATTCTCGGTAGTGGATAACGGTTCTTGATGGTAAGTTTGTTCAACTCTCCGTAGTCGATACACAATCTGAATGTACCATCCTTCTTTTTGACAAACAAAACAGGAGCTCCCCATGGTGATGTACTTGGTCGTATGAAACTACGTTCTAAAAGTTCTTGTAGTTGGATTTGGAGTTCCTTCATTTCACTGGGTGCGAGTCTGTATGGAGCACGAGCTATTGGTGCAGCTCCTGGTACAAGGTCTATTTGAAATTCAACGGATCGGTGTGGAGGTAGTCCCGGTAATTCTTTCGGAAATACATCGGGAAATTCTTTTACGACGGGAACATCATTGATGTTCTTTTCTTCGAAATTGACTTTCTCGACGTGTGCTAGAACAGCATAGCAACCTTTTCTTATTAGCTTTTGCGCTTTCAAATTAATAATAAGATTTAGCTTCGCGTTGCTCTTTTCTCTGTACACCATTAAGGGTTTTCCTTCTTCTCGTACAATGCGAATTGCATTTTTGTAATATACGATCTCTGCTCTCTCCTTTTTCAACCATTCCATGCCAATTATCACATCAAAACTCCCTAACTCTACTGGTATCAAATCAATCTTAAACATTTCGCTAACCAGTTTAATTTCTCGATTCCGACATATTTTATCTGCCGAAATTAATTTACCGTTTGCTAATTCGAGTAAAATTTATTATTCATAGGCATCAATGGACCACTTAATTTAGCACAAAAATCTCTACTCATATAGCTTCTATCCGCACCTGAATCAAATAAAACATAAACAGGTTTTTCATCGATAAGAAACGTACCCGTAACAAGCTCCGGGTCTTCCTGCGCTTCTTCCGTATTAATGTTATAAACTCTCCCACAGCTTTGCCCATCATTATTTCCCTGGTTTGGGCACGTAGTTTTGTAGTGGCCCTTCTTCCTACATTCGAAACAAATAATGTGGGCAGTATTTGTTCTTTTATTCACTGGTTCGAAAGCTTCACACTTCGTTGCAGCATGACCCTTCCTATTACATTTGTTACATACTACTTCACAAAATTTACTCGGATGATATCCTTCACACCTATAACATGAAATTTTCTTATTGTTGTTGTCATTGTTGTTATTGAGATTGTTATTGGGATTGATGTGGTTGTTATTATTGTTGGGACGGTTGCTGTAGTTGTTGTTGTTGGGACGTTTGTTGTAATTATTGTTGGGATTTTGATTGTTGTTGTTGCGATTGATGTTGCGGTTGTTGGAATAGTTGTTGCGATTGTGGTTGTGATTGTTGTTGTTGTTGTATTGGTGACCCTTGTCATTGGTTTCTTCCCACTTTCTTTTGACTTGTTTCATGTTGGCTTCTTCGGCCACTTGCTCTTTAATTCTTCCCTCAATTTGGTTTATGATTTTATGAGCCATTCGACTTGCCTTTTGTATGGAGGCAGGCTCGTGTAAACTCACATCTTCTTAAATTCTTTCTGGTAACCCTTTCACAAACGCGTCGATCTTCTCTTCTTCATCTTCGAACGCTCTTGGACACAATAGGCACAACTCTGTGAATCTTTGTTCGTACGTAGTAATGTCAAAACCTTGTGTTTGTAATCCTCTAAGCTCTACCTTGAGCTTATTGATCTCGTTTCTAGGACGGTACTGCTCGTTCATCAAGTGCTTGAATGCTGACCACGGTAGTGTGTAAGCAGCATCTTGTCCCACCTGCTCGAGGTAGGTGTTCCACCATGTTAATGCAGTACATGTGAAGGTATGTGTAGCGTACTTTACTTTGTCTTCTTCAGTACATTTACTTATGGCAAACACTGATTCAACCTTCTCGGTCCACCGTTTCAATCCGATTGGTCCTTCGGTTCCATCAAATTCCAAAGGTTTACAGGCAGTGAATTCTTTGTAGGAGCATCCTACACGATTTCTTGTGAAATTAGTTCCACTGCTAGATCCGGAGTTGTTGTTGTTATTTTGCATTGCAGCCTACACTGCGGCTATGTTCGCAGCAAGAATGGTACGGAATTCTTCTTCGCTCATATTCATGGTATGTCGAGTAGTTGGTGCCATTTCCTTACAAAAATAGCCAAAAGAATTAAGTTAATCATATAGAATATTAAGAGTAGTCAATAGTATTTCGTAGCATAATATGAATTTATTTATAAAAGTTTTTTCTTCATATTAGCGTTTTATAAGTTTTAATTCGGGTACTACCTACCCGTTAAGTTCATACTTAGTAGCTAATATACCATTCAACTACTACAATTCTATATGAAAAACTGATCATAATATTTCGCGTTCAAACTTGTATACAATTTTTACAAACTTACAATACCGCTATTATACATATAGCATGAAATATAGTACACAATAACTTTGATATAAGGTAGTTGTGAAGACAGTGCTAGTTAATACGCAAGTCGTTCAGCAAAGGCAATAAAGACACATAATTCATAAGTCCATAAACAAGTCATGCATTCGGGTTTTACTAGTATTATTTCCCATCCTTGGTCTTGTGGAAAATAATCATTGTGACCGTTGGCTAGGCAGCATGTTGTAACGTCGTCAAAAGGATGGGGGTTACGTAATGCCCAACAGCCCCGTAACAATCTAAAAACCTTGTTTCTCACCCCAACTACCGAATTCATCACTTGTGGGAATGTTTTATTTAGTAGTTGCAATCCTATGTCTTTTTCTCAATTTGGTGAGTAGCAAACATTACTAATCCGTAGACATAACATTCTTCTTTATGTTGCATGTTTGAAACTCTTCCTAAAGAACGAAGTTCTATGTGGGGATAGGTAGAGTCAAAATAGGCTCTCAACCCGTAGCGTAAAATTGCATCTGGATTCCCCGCATTCAATGCTTTAAAGAAAACACGGCGTAACTTATGGTCTCCCCAATGTGATATACCCCATCTATCAAAGGAAAGCCTTTTATTAACTAAGGCATTCCTGGAACGTCTTTCAAATGTTCGGCAAACTAATTTCGCTGTAAATAATTGTGCCGATGAATTCTGACCGACTCTAGAATTTTTGGTTGTCTAACCTTAACGTCCATTGGTAGGTCTTCTAAAATGGCATTCCCCTGGTAGGTCTTCTAAAATTTTTGGTTGTCTATCCTTAACGTCCATTGTGTGTTTTATACTGTAAAATAGACAAGGATTAGATTTGTAAAAGATAATTAACAAACAATACAAGCAATTTTTGCATATAACATAAAAATACAAGCACGCTACAATACATATATTACACAACATGATTAGAACTCTTTATTCTGACTCACTCGTTTCTTCCTCCTCGGACTTGGTTCGTTTTGCTAACTTCCTAGGGATATATGGTGCTCCTCTAATGCGAGCCGTCATTTTCACAAATGGTTTAGAAAAACCTGGTGGCTTAGATGTTCCCGGGTTATAGTGAAAGGTTAAGAAATACGGGTGTTTACGGTACACCCCATCAGGGTATTTCATGTTAACGTAGAGTTCATCGGGGTTGGAATTAGGTTTCTCTATTTTGATGCCTTTTCCCTTATTATTTTCTTTTGCTTTTTCAAATTGGGTTGAGTTAATTTCTATAACATCATCGAAATCCTCATCGGGATCCGATTCATCAGAAAATTGGTAATTTTCCCAATATTTTGCTTCCTCGGCGGAAACACCATTGACCATTTTTAACTTTGGTCCATTGGTTGAGGATTTTCTTTTATTTAACCATTTTTCGGTAGTTATTAATATTTCTTCCTCGTGAACCTCTTCTTCTTCCAGTTCCTCCTCTTCTGGTTCCTCCTCTTCCGGTTCCTCCTCTTCCGGTTCTTCCTCGGGAATTTGTGAATCTTCCCAAAATATATTCGACTCTTCATTATTATTAGGTGAGTCGATGGGATTTGTACTAGAGGTAGACATCTATCACACAAATTCAAATATGTTAAGAGATTAACATATCACATAATATTTACATGTTAAAAATATATAGTTTCCAACAAAAAGTGTTAAGCAATCGTTTTTTTTTAAAAAAACACGGTCGAAGTCCAGACTCATTAATGCATCCTAACAAACTCTGTAAGATACACTAATGCAATTTTCTGGTTCTCTAAGACCAACGCACGGATACCAACTGAAATGTCCCGTTCATATCGATTATAAACGTTTCATATTAATTGATTTCCTTGCGAGGTATTGACCTCTATATAAGACGTTTTTCAAAGGCTGCATTCAATTTTTAAAACAAACCATAACCTTTATTTTATCGATAAAGGTTTAAATATTATGACGTTTATCAAACAATGATAATCTAAAACATAGCGTTTTCACATGACCATTACATAATGGTTTACAATAATATTACACAACAAAATAAGTCTTCAAATGCAGTTTTTAAACAATATTATACAAGCATGCAGACTCCAATCTTGACTTTATTTAGTATGCAACAGCGGAAGCTCTTAATAATCACCTGAGAATAAACATGCTTTAAACGTCAACAAAAATGTTGGTGAGTTATAGGTTTAACCTATATATTTATCAATTCGTAATAATAGACCACAAGATTTTCAATTTTCATTTCTCAATAACATGCAAACTGCATAAAAATTATTCATATGATGAACACCTGGTAACCGACCTTAACAAGATGCATATATAATATCCCTATCATTCCGGGACTCTCATCGGACATGATAAATCGAAGTACTAAAGAATCCGTAACTCGGATGAGGCTTGTTGGGCCAAATAGATCTATCTTTAGGATTCGCGTCAATTGGTGGCAATTATAATAAACACCAATTCTTAGGCTACCAAGCTAAAAAGGGGCATATTCGGTTCGATAATTCAACATAGAATGTAATTTCGATCACTTGTGTCTATTTTGTAAAACATTTATAAAACTGCATGTATTCTCATCCTAAAATAATAGATTTTAAAAGTGGAACTATAACTCACTTTCACAGATTTTTCCTTCATCGGGAAAATAAGATTTGGCTACGGGTCGATTCACGAAACTATAACGAATATATACATATATATCAAAGTATGATCGAAATATATTCACAACATTTTTTATTACGTTTTAACGATTTAAGTTTGTTAAGTTAGCAGTCCAACGTTAGTAATCTACAACTAGTTGTCCATAGTTAGATGTACAGAAATAAATCAATATAAATTATCTTGAATCAATCCACGACCCAGTGTATATAAGTCTCAGGCTAAATCACAACTCAAAGTATATATATTATTTTAGAATCAACCACAACCCTGTATAGCTAACTCAAGCATTACTGCATATAGAGCGTCTATGGTTGTTCCCAAATAATATATATAGATGGGTCGATATGATATGTCAAAACATTGTATACGTGTCTATGGTATCTCAAGATTACATAATATATGTTAGAATACATGTATAATACAATATAAGTTAGTTAAGTTATGATTTGTATAGATTTGTGACAAATTTCACGTAGCTACAACAATCAAAATTATCCAATTTTGTTTTACCCATAACTTCTTCGTTTTAAATCCGTTTTGAGTGATTCAAGTTGCTATGGTTTCATAATGAACTAAAATTTATGAAACTAAACAGAAAAAATATCAGTTTATAGTCAAAAATATATGTTACAAGTCAATTATGTAAGAGGTAGTCATTTCAGTCGAAAGAACGACGTCTTGATGACCATTTTGAAAAACATACTTCCACATTGAGTTTAACCATGATTTTTGGATATAGTTTCATGTTCATAAGAAAAATTTTTTTTCCTAAAGAACAACTTTTAAATCAAAGTTTATCATAGTTTTTAATTATCTAACCCAAAACAGCCTGCAGTTTTACTATGACGACGTATGTCCGGTTTTACGGTGTTCATCGTGTTTCCAGGTTTTAAATCATTAAGTTAGCATATCATATAGATATAGAACATGTGTTTAGTTGATTTTAAAAGTCAAGTTAGAAGGATTAACTGTATTTGCGAACAAGTTTAGAATTAACTGAATTATGTTCTAGTGATTACAAGTTTAATTCATCGAATAAGATAGTTATGTACATATGAATCAAATGATGTTATGAACATCATTACTACCTCAAGTTTAGTAGGTAAACCTACTGGAAGTGATAAGAAATGATCTAGCTTCAAAGGATCTTGGATGGCTTGAAAGTTCTTGAAGTAGAATCATGACACGAAAACAAGTTCAAGTAAGATTTTTACTCGAATTAAGATAGTTTATAGTTATAGAAATTGAATCAAAGTTTGAATATGAGTATTACCTTTAATAAGAAAGATAACCTACTGTAATTAATAATAAAGGTTTCTTAATCTTAGATGATTACTTGGAATGGATTTGAAAGCTTGGAAGTAGACTTGCAAACTTGAAAGTATTCTTGATTTTATGAAACTAGAACTTATAGAATTTATGAAGAACACTTAGAACTTGAAGATAGAACTTGACAGAGATTAATTATATGAAGAAAATTGAAGAATGAAAGTGTTTGTATGTGTTTTTGCTCGTTGGTATATGGATTCGATATAAAGGATGTGTAAGTTTGTTTTCTTGTAAATAATTCATGAATGATTTATAATACTTTTGTAATTTTGTGAGATATTTCATGCTAGTTGCCAAATGATGGTTCCCACATGTTTGATGACTCATTAAAGGCTGCTAAGAGCTGATCATTAAATGTATATACCAATAGTATATACAATTAGAAGCTGGGTATTGTACGAGTACGAGTACCGAATGAATACGAGTAGAATTCTTGATGAAAATGTATGAGAATGCAATTGTAACCAATTTTGTTAAGTACAAGTATTTTGATATGTATCTTGAAGTCTTCCAAAAGTATATTAACACATCTTAATACACTACATATATATACATTTTAACTGAGTCGTTAAGTCATTGTTAGTCGTTACATGTAAGTGTTGTTTTGAAACCTTTAAGTTAACGATCTCATTTAATGTTGTTAACCCATTGTTTATTATATCTAATGATGAAACGTCCGCGACTAATCCTCCCGGACGGAATCTTCAACAGTTGGTCCCATCGCGATGATCGAATCCAAGTAATGTCATTAACATGGGCTTATGCACAGCGGAAGACTTAATTCGTACCTGAGAATAATATGCTTTAAAATGTCAACATAAAGTTGGTGAGATATATAGGTTTGATGCTAGCAGCGTTATAACTATGGACCACAAGATTTCATGTTTATACATAATACACTCCTCGTGTATAGAAAAGACATTGAGCACTTGGTAACCATACTTAACATTTAAATCACAGCAGCATACTCTTAAATAAACCCTACACTGTACCAAGTGTAGTAACAAAATGAAGTACTGTGCAACCGTTTAAAACTGGTCGTCCAGCCCGGTTGGGGTTGTCAGGCCCGATAGATCTATCAACAGGATTCGCGTTTAAGCTCCTCACGTAAATATTAGCTACCAAGTATAAAGAAATATGCCATGGTACAACTCAACGTAGATTTTATTTTTGATCACTTGTGTCCATAACGTAAATTATTTATAAAAACAGCGCATGTATTCTCAGCCCAAAAATATTTAGAGTTTAAAAGGGAACTATATACTCACCATACTGTATTTTGTAGTAAAAATACATATAACATCATTGATCAAGTTTAAGGTTGGCATCGGATTCACGAACCTATATCATTTGTATAACTATTAACACATCTAATAGTAATCGAACAAATTTATATATGTACTTATTTAGTGATATCATTTTAGAACTCATATGTTTCATTAAAATATTAATATAGTTACATTATATGTATTAGGTTTATTTTTGTATAATTTTATTTGTTTTTAAATAATAGTTATAGTATTACTATAATATTGACAATAATAAAAACATTGTTAAGACTAATACTCATAATAATAATACTGATAATAATAATAATAATTCTAAAAAAAATGATAATTATAAAATTAATAATAATTATAATACTAGTAATTATAAAGTTAATATATTTAACTATAAACTGATACAAGTGAAATTTTAATGAAAATACTAATAAATTTTAATTTGATGGTAATAATATTACTTAACAATAATACTAGTAATCATAATTGTAATTTTTAGATATTACTAATTTTAAGTGATAACTAATATTTTTAATAGTAATAATAATAATAATAATAATAATAATAATAATAATAATAATAATAATAATAATAATAATAATAATAATAATAATAATAATAATAATAATAATAATAATAATAATTGGGAGTTATACCTCAATTAAATTCGTACTAAAAAGACATGGCACCAGTCAGGTTCGAACTCAAGGCCTTTCGGTTAACGGACACAACACTCAACCAACTGAACCGATCTGTTTTTCTGATTATATTCTCCTATTTAATTGTTATAACCCGTATTTTACAGTGTACATCTTCTTCCTAATTTCATTCGACTGGGAAATCGTTTCCACTGTAATCACAGCTAATACATTTAATTCTTTTATTTTTTTAGGACTCTCTAACAATACAGAAACATTTTATAACTCAGTTGAATCCAAGTATATAACAGAAGAATTAAAAACGATTATCACAGTCTCGTTTAAACATCTTATGAACTCAAAATCGATTCTCAAATATAAGAGCGTTTTAGCTTATAATTTCAATATGAAACAAGTTTTAAATGACACTTAAAAACTATCTGAAACATCAATTGACTCTAAAACATCAAATTAAATTCGAATTTAGTGATGAACAATATCATTGACTTTTTGAATATAAAGTTTAACTTCAAAAATTAGATCTCGATATCGAAAATTAAAGATTCAAACTTTGCAGAAAGTTTAACGAGATCAATCCTAGCAACTCTACATTAATAGATTTTAAAAACTCATTCAAAATTGTGCTGCTAATATTCACAGTTCAAAAACAGAGTCATCAAGCTTTTATGTGGAGTTTTTGGTTTTAAATTCCTAAATTTTAGTGACTGATATATGTAATGAGATGAAGGAAGTGATGTAGTATCATAAGTGATCACGTTTGTTTATATTTGTCAATTGGAACAGACCCGTGACAAGAATATTCAAGCAGACAAAAGAAAAATACAAAATATAAAAGTGACATCGAATTTTGACAAACTTGTACAATTGAGGTTGATGTTTAACAAGTTTTGTTGTGTACCGAAAAATTGGGGTCGACAGAATCAATTTAGATTAGGAGCAGATATCGGAAATTCCTTTATTTTTTTTTTAGTTATTAGTATTATTTGTTAATAAATATAAAGATATTAATAATCATGAAAATAATAATAGTATTAATAATTTTAATAATAATAATACCAAAATACTGATTAATATTAATAAGAATTAGTAAAGGAAAAATGATGAAATAAAATTTTAATAAAAAGATAATTTTTAGTAATTATATTGGTAATAACCTAAAATTATAATTTTACTATTAATCATAATAGTAATGATATTAATTATGATAACAATAATATTAGTGATTAAATGTATCAAATTTTATGTGTATATATATATTAAACCTATTTTAGAAATATTTACATGTCAACCGAAAGTTACAGACATTTACCATTTAAACTCAAAATTAATTATATTTAATATATACTATGTATATATATAAACAGTTTTTAAATAACAATATTTATTAATGATAATAATAACATACGTGACAATAATATAATTTATCCTTTATAAAAACACTATTATTATTATTATTATTAATGATATAAATAAAATAATAATGATATCATTACTAAATATAATAGATTATATATTTCAAATAAAAAAATAGCATTAATAATTTTGATTATACTGATATAATAATAATACTACTATTGATATTAATCATATTCGTAATAACAATACTATAACCATAAAGCTCATATCTATAAATTATATATACATATTTTAAATTAGTATTAATACTAGTAATACTATAATAGTTTGTATACAACAATTTCATATTTGTATCATATATATTTATTTAGATTCATTTAATTTTGTTAATTAAAAAAAATATATTTATGTAAAATATTATATATCTAATACACGTAATTGTTCGTGAATCGTCAGGCATGGTAAAAGGGTAATTGATTATCCAAATATAGATTTCAAACTTTCTAGGCTCAACATTACAGATTTTGCTTATCGTGTCGGAAACATATAAAGATTACGGTTTAAATTTGGTCGGAAATTTCCGGGTCGTTACAGTACCCACCCGTTAAAGAAATTTCGTCCCCGAAATTTGATAGAGGTCGTTATGGATAGAAATAGGAATGGTTTCATGACGTATATGAGTTGATAATGGAGTTTTATCATCATTGAGTAATGTAGATAAAACGATCCGATTATGTGAAGAATATATATGAAGTTATCGCAAAAGAGTGAGATGAGTAAAAATATACTCGTTTTAACTGATGACGTAGTTATGATTGATTTCCGAAATTCGGGGAATTTAAAGAAAATCTTACATAATAAAATTTGATTCTTCGGCGATTTAGGAAATCAAAATCTTCTTTGATTAATGCAATAATCTGTTCCGATTTCTCTGTCGGATATATTGCTATAAATCCACTCCCTTCGTTTTTCTTATCCTCCACACCTTCTATTCTTTCTCCCTCTACTCATTCCTTAATATGCTCCATCCAATCCTGATTTTTGATATACTCTTAATCTTCACATCTGTCATCCTTCTCTTTCATCTACTACCGGAAGAAACTATTTACTTCTACTATACTCTTGGGTTTATAGTGTTTCTAGTTCTCCCGTGTCTTTATATTGCTATATGCATTGATATACATGGTTTGTAGTTTCTGGGTGGTTGTTGGGTTTTATATCTTCCCTTATACTTCGATGTCCCTACTTCTGTCTTCTATAATCATTGTCGTCCATAGTTAATGCTCTCCTATTTGCTGCGATTTATACTCCAATTTCTATTTTTGGAGTTTTATTCTTTCGTTTCCTCTTCCCGCCCTCGAGTCAAGCAAGCAATGATCCGGAATTTGTAGGTATGAAATTTGGAATGAACATAGCTAATGCTCTCAGAAAGAAATGGTAATGGCACGGTTTTGATTTGTCAAATTACCAGATTATCCTTGAAAAGTTAGAACTATCAAGATGATATGTTTCTAATATGTTTGGAGATTTAATAGAATGTAAGAGCCGTGTAACATGGCCCATGATGATGGTACTGTGAATCATCACATTCCATTAGAAACTCAACATGACTTATTGTAATATAATGAAGTTGATCAAGTTTCATTATATTATACTAATTCATGTATCAGTTCCCAACACTACTTCAAAACATTCCTATTTTAAACTCGAAGGTTTCAGAATTTAGAAACTAACACAGCTTCTTTTATATTGTAACGCAGATATTACAGAGGGATAAATGATCGCAGATAGGAATAGTTGTGAAAATATCTCCAGAAATATGGAGAATATGTATAACAGAAGATATAAAGATATCTTATAATATCTAAGATAAGATGATGATGAATATCATCTGGAAAGGTTTAGAATAAGGATTAGGGTTCTTACTAACGGTTTTCAGCAGGCACTAAATCATTTGGATTCTTTGAAAACAGGTTCAGTTCTTGTGATTTATCCACAGCCTCTTTCATACTTTGCTCAATCCATTTTCCAATTTCAACCCCTTCTATTTTTCTGAGCTTTACCAACACACTATACTTTATCATCAAACTTTTGACTGTTAAAGTCGTTTATGGTTTTTGCTACTTCATCAGCATTCCAAGAGCTACTTTACAGTTCAGGGTGTTTTTCAAAAACTTCATATTCGGAGTATGAAATTCTTACGGATAGACGTTTTTGGTATAACTGGGAGAATTTCTACGAGATTTTCAAAATACTGATTGCGGATTTCGCCAAAGAGATAACGAGTTGCTGGTACATCTGCTGATGATGTTGTGAAATATAAAAGGTTCTCCGGTAACGATGGCGAGAGGACAAGGTATAAATATCGAGATTATAATAGGAGTAGTCTCACTGAGAAGTCGAAGTGGAGCCTGAAAAGAAATTGTAGGGTTGTTTTTGCTAATAAATGACAAAGGATTCAACACGATATGTGTTAAACTATGAATTTGTATTCGAAAGTTTTTCAGGTGCATAAATCTTTTCTTCCGTAGATGAAGTGCGGTTGTTTCATTTTTCGATCGAGGTGTTTTCAAGAATCATGAAAAGTTGTGAATTCGAATTGTAATCGTTAAGATACGAATGAGGTTTAAGATAGAATCAAGTGGCAAACTTGAAGATTAGTTTAGTTTCATATGTTATAATCAATATTTTAATTCATTTTACTTGTCCATAGTTAGCAGTCTATTAGTCCGATTGTCCAATGGTCCAATAGTTCAACAGTTTAATATATACATATATAATTTAATATACATAATTAATACGTATCGTGACCCGTGTACCGGTCTCAGTGTCGATCACAACTCAAAGTATATATATATTTTGGAATCAACTCCGACCCTGTATAGCCAACTCCCACCTTCACATATAGAGTGTCTATGGTTGTTCCAAAATATATATATAGATGGGTCAATATGATAAGTCGAAACCTTACATACGTGTCACGTTATTTAAAATGCGTAAAATAAATATATATCATGACCCATTATACAACGTGTTGTCTCAGAATTAATCCAACGTATTGTTGTACATGTGTCCCGACAGTATGTACAGTGCAGAAATTAAAATTGTGAGAAGGTAAATTGCGAGAAGGTAAATGTTAATCAGTTAGCTGGGAACAGTTAGCCGGAACAGTTAGCGTGAAATCCTATCATAATTTCAATTAATTAATTCGTTTGTTTCTAACACTTTTTTTTTTCAATGTTTTCTTCGTTATGCCACTTGTTGGATTCTGATAGGTCAAAATCCAAATATGAAATTTGAATAGAAATGGTTATTCTGTGGTGAACGTATATCGGTAGTTGTAAATAAGATAGTAGATCGTTGAATCAGATTCAAAGAATGTACAGTGTAACTTATTAATGTGAATTCTAAATATTCCTCGGGTACTACCCACCCGTTAAAATATTTTCATCATTAACAGTTTGTACAAAAGAATTTTTTTTTTTTTAAATTACAATCTTTATGAAAATATACTTGCATATATATTTTCATCGGATGTAATCATGGATTTAATGAGTCAAAAACTCATCTGATTTATCGTTAATACTAGATTACATAATCTCTAAAACTTTAGAAATTACATAATCACCATGTCGAACGAGGAAAAATGAGGTAGAATGATACGTAAAGCGAAGATAATCGATGTAGATCGATGTGTAGAACAAAGTTCATACTCGAAGTACAGATGGTGATATTGAGGCGTGTAATGTTGATATTCGAGGTACAGATTGTGATGTTGAGAGTTACGGCGCGGTTATGGTTTAGGGATGATAAGGATACTTTCGACGTCGATGATGGTGGTATTGATTATGCTGCTGGTGCTGCTGTTGGTGTTCGTAACCTTCGCACCAGGTTCTCCAAAGTCGTCACACGAGCGCGTAGTTCGTTAACTTCTTCTAGTACTACGGGATGATTGACGGTTGAAGCGAGCGAATGAATAAGATTCGAAATATGGGATAGTATGTAATCGTGATGAAATACTCGGAAAAAGGGAAGAGAAAATGGTTTCTCAAACAGGTTCGCCGATAAGCGCTTCAGGTTGAAAAGGGCAATTTGGTGGATGAGAAGGATCTTCGATGTGAAATGATTTTCGAATATAGGATGATATTCTAACTTCATAGAATATCTATATATAATACTAAAGATTTCGTAGCCTACAGAGAAATCTGCGGCATATGACAAGCAAGTCTACAAATGCGCTAAGATATGAATTTTGTCTATACACTATCGATGCACTAAATGCAGTAAGACGTGTCTAGACTAAAGAATTATAAGCAGGCAATTCCCTAAGGATAATAAGCAGATGGTTTCCGACTAGAAATGGTAAGCAAAACTTTTTGACAGGTAGACACGGTCAAAGTCCAGACTCACTAATGTATCCTAACAACTACCAGTTAGACACACTAATGCAAGGCCTGGTTCGCTAAGACCAACGCTCTGATACCAACTGAAACGTCCGCGACTAATCCTCCCGGACGGAATCTTCAACAGTTGGTCCCATCGCGATGATCGAATCCAAGTAATGTCATTAACATGGTCTTATGCACAGCGGAAGACTTAATTCGTACCTGAGAATAACATGCTTTAAAATGTCAACATAAAGTTGGTGAGATATATAGGTTTGATGCTAGCAGCGTTATAACTATGGACCACAAGATTTCATGTTTATACATAATACACTCCTCGTGTATAGAAAAGACATTGAGCACTTGGTAACCATACTTAACATTTAAATCACAGCAGCATACTCTTAAATAAACCCTACACCGTACCAAGTGTAGTAACGAAACGAAGTACTGTGCAACCGTTTAAAACTGGTCGTCCAGCCCGGTTGGGGTTGTCAGGCCCGATAGATCTATCAACAGGATTCGCGTTCACTCCTCACGTAAATATTAGCTACCAAGTATAAAGAAATATGCCATGGTACAACTCAACGTAGATTTTATTTTTGATCACTTGTGTCCATAACGTAAATTATTTATAAAAACAGCGTATGTATTCTCAGCCCAAAAATATTTAGAGTTTAAAAGGGAACTATATACTCACCATACTGTATTTTGTAGTAAAAATACATATAACATCATTGATCAAGTTTAAGGTTGGCCTCGGATTCACGAACCTATATCATTTGTATAACTATTAACACATCTAATAGTAATCGAATAAATTTATATATGTACTTATTTAGTGATATCATTTTAGAACTCATATGTTTCATTAAAATATTAATATAGTTACATTATATGTATTAGGTTTATTTTTGTATAATTTTATTTGTTTTTAAATAATAGTTATAGTATTACTATAATATTGACAATAATAAAAACATTGTTAAGACTAATACTCATAATAATAATACTGATAATAATAATAATAATTCTAAAAAAATGATAATTATAAAATTAATAATAATTATTATAATACTAGTAATTATAAAGTTAATATATTTAACTATAAACTGATACAAGTGAAATTTTAATGAAAATACTAATAAATTTTAATTTGATGGTAATAATATTACTTAACAATAATACTAGTAATCATAATTGTAATTTTTAGATATTACTAATTTTAAGTGATAACTAATATTTTTAATAGTAATAATAATAATAATAATAATAATAATAATAATAATAATAATAATAATAATAATAATAATAATAATAATAATAATAATTGGGAGTTATACCTCAATTAAATTCGTACTAAAAAGACATGGCACCAGTCAGGTTCGAACTCAAGGCCTTTCGGTTAACGGACACATCACTCAACCAACTGAACCAATCTGTTTTTCTGATTATATTCTCCTATTTAATAGTTATAACCCGTATTTTACAGTGTACATCTTCTTCCTAATTTCATTCGACTGGGAAATCGTTTCCACTGTAATCACAGCTAATACATTTAATTCTTTTATTTTTTTAGGACTCTCTAACAATACAGAAACGTTTTATAACTCAGTTGAATCCAAGTATATAACAGAAAAATTAAAAACGATTATCACAGTCTCGTTTAAACATCTTATGAACTCAAAATCGATTCTCAAATATACGAGCGTTTTAGCTTATAATGTCAATATGAAACAAGTTTTAAATGACACTTAAAAACTATCTGAAACATCAATTGACTCTAAAACATCAAATTAAATTCGAATTTAGTGATGAACAATATCATTGACTTTTTGAATATAAAGTTTAACTTCAAAAATTAGATCTCGATATGGAAAATTAAAGATTCAAACTTTGCAGAAAGTTTAACGAGATCAATCCTAGCAACTCTACATTAATAGATTTTAAAACCTCATTCAAAATTGTGCTGCTAATATTCACAGTTCAAAAACAGAGTCGTCGAGCTTTTATGTGGAGTTTTTGGTTTTAAATTCCTAAATTTTAGTGACTGATATATGTAATGAGATGAAGGAAGTGATGTAGTATCATAAGTGATCACGTTTGTTTATATTTGTCAATTGGAACAGACCCGTGACAAGAATATTCAAGCAGACAAAAGAAAAATACAAAATATAAAAGTGATATCGAATTTTGACAAACTTGTACAATTGAGGTTGATGTTTAACAAGTTTTGTTGTGTACCGAAAAATTGGGGTCGACAGAATCAATTTAGATTAGGAGCAGATATCGTAAATTCCTTTATTTTTATTTTTTAGTTATTAGTATTATTTGTTAATAAATATAAAGATATTAATAATCATGAAAATAATAATAGTATTAATAATTTTAATAATAATAATAATACCAAAATACTGATTAATATTAATAAGAATTAGTAAAGGAAAAATGATGAAATAAAATTTTAATAAAAAGATAATTTTTAGTAATTATATTGGTAATAGCCTAAAATTATAATTTTACTATTAATCATAATAGTAATGATATTAATTATGATAACAATAATATTAGTGATTAAATGTATCAAATTTTATGTGTATATATATATTAAACCTATTTTAGAAATATTTACATGTCAACCGAAAGTTACAGACATTTACCATTTAAACTCAAAATTAATTATATTTAATATATACTATGTATATATATAAACAGTTTTTAAATAACAATATTTATTAATGATAATAATAACATAAGTGACAATAATATAATTTATCCTTTATAAAAACACTATTATTATTATTATCATTATTATTAATGATATAAATAAAATAATAATGATATCATTACTAAATATAATAGAATATATATTTCAAATAAAAAAAAATACCATTAATAATTTTGATTATACTGATATAATAATAATACTACTATTGATATTAATCATATTCGTAATAACAATACTATAACCATAAAGCTCATATCTATAAATTATATATACATATTTTAAATTAGTATTAATACTAGTAATACTATAATAGTTTGTATACAACAATTTCATATTTGTATCATATATATTTATTTAGATTCATTTAATTTTGTTAATTAAAACAAATATATTTATGTAAAATATTATATATCTAATACGCGTAATTGTTCGTGAATCGTCAGGCATGGTAAAAGGGTAATTGATTATCCGAATATAGATTTCAAACTTTCTAGGCTCAACATTACAGATTTTGCTTATCGTGTCGGAAACATATAAAGATTAAGGTTTAAATTTGGTCGGAAATTTCCGGGTCGTTACAAATGAGATGTTAAATTATTACATTATCATGATATAATGATGTATGAATATATCTTAATATGATTTATATACATTAAAATGTCGTTACAACGATAATCGTTACATATATGTCTCGTTTCGAAATTCTTAAGTTAGTAGTCTTGTTTTACATATGTAGTTCATTGTTAACATACTTAATATATATATATATATATATATATATATATATATATATATATATATATATATATATATATATATATATATATATATAATTATCATTTTATCAATAATAACTATATATATCCATATATATATCATCATATAGTTTTTACAAGTTTTAACGTCGTGAATCGCCGGTCAATTTGGGTGGTCAATTGTCTACATGAAACCTATTTCAATTAATCAAGTCTTAACAAGTTTGATTGCTTAACATGTTGGAAACATTCAATCATGAAAATATAGTTTTCATTTAATATATATAATCATGGAAAAGTTCGGGTCATTACATAACAGGAGACCTCTATTTATACTTTTTAGAATTTGTGGCCAAGCCGACGGCTTCAGTGTGAAGCCGGCGGCTTCAGTGTGAAGCCGGCGACTTTAACTAAATTTTACTTGGTTAACAAGTTCATCAAATTCTGCGATCAATTCTAGAACATTCTGGAATATTCTTCTGAAGCCGGCGGCTTCCTTATACCCATGACAGCGGCTTCATAGCCTTTTCTGCAATTTTCCTTGTTTTTGATCCCTTTTGATACATAACTTTAATAAAATCATTAGAATTATCTTTTTCCGCATTTTACCCATTTTAGTGTGTTTTAGGATTTAAATGACTTTAAAATGCTAAGATAACTCCTTAAAATGTTATCAAAAACTATATAATTTTGAAGTTATCAGCGTTGATGAATGAAACCGTCAAGGGTTGGGCCTCTCCATTACCCAACCAGAGATTGAAACAAAATTTGAAGTGAAAGGTCCGATAATGCATTTAAACAAGAATAATGTTTTTAGAGTTACTGATACAGAAGATCCGAATGATCACATAAGACAGTTTAAAGCAATCTGTAACTTATCAAAGATTACTGGGGTTGATGACAATGTGGTTTATTTAAGGTTGTTTCCGTGGTCTTTAAAAGACAACACTACGGATTGGTTGAATTCACTACCTGAGGGAGAGATCACAACATGGGATGATATGATAGAAAAATGTCTTACTCGTTTCTTTCTTGCCAAGACCGTAACTCTTCATACAGAAATCTCCAATTTCTGACAAAAGAATAATGAAACCTTATATCATGTTCGGGTTCGTTATGGGTAACTTCTTAGAGCTTTCCCGCAACATGGTCTTACTAATATTCAAACTATTACCATGTTCTATAAGGGTTGTGATATCGCTACTAGGAGAGAGATTGATACCTCAGCTCGAGGTAATATTATGAGCAAGATTGCTGAAGAAGGTCACACCTAGATCGAGAAAATGGCTGCCCATTCACATGAGTGTCATCAAGATCTGGGTATTTCTCTTTCTGTTAATGTTGTTGGATATGATTCTCAGGATGTGTTGAAATCTATGAATCTCAATTAGGAAATCTAGAAAGGCAAATGGAGAAGTTAACTAAAGAAATGCATGCGATAAAGGTAAGTTGTGAAAATTGTAATGGTCCCCATCTAATGAAAGAATGTGTTGCTAGTATAGAACAGTTAGAGAATGTAGCTAATGTTAATCAATTCCAAGGAGGGAATCTAAACTTTAGAAATCAAAATAACTATCAGACTCTCTATCCTTACAATTCTAGAACTCCACCTAGCTACCACCAACCAAGAACTCCTTTCAATCCTAATATTTCTTCGCCAATTCAAAATGAAAAGGGCTTAAATCTTGAAGAGAATATCCTCAACTTCAGTAAAAATCAACATGAAGCCAATAAAACCATCAAATCTCAATTGTCACAAGTGCAAAACAACCATCAATCGTCCATCCAAACTGTAGAGAGATATGTTCATAAGCTCTTCCACTTAGTTAAGGCTAAAAATGCTCAAAATGAAAACCGAAAGTGGTTACGTTTGAAAAGGTGAATGTTATTAAAGAAACTTATAATTGTATTGAGTATAATATTAATGAGGATGGTGTGATGAAGGAACTTTCTAGTGAAAAAGATGACAAATTTGAGGAATCTAAGTTTAAGAATGAGCTTGATGAGATTACTTTTGATGAATTGAACTTTAATGATGTGTTGACTATGGATGATTTATCCAAAGAAATTGATGATGTGAAATGAAAAGATGTTCAAGAGGTTATCGACGTCTCGGATAATGAATCTGGATGGTTAACTAATGAGGAAGATGATGAGTTCCTACCTCAAATGATGGAGTTGCTAAGAGCTAAAGAAATATTCGAATATTTTCAACCGTATGAGTTTGAGGTTGATGTAAGCAACGATTTTAGGGAAGAAGCCGTTGGTTCCATGGATATTCATGACTATTTTAAAGTAAGTGATGAAGCAAGAGAAGAAGCGCTTAAGCATGAAGCAAGTTTAAAAAAGAAAGAAGATGAGGAAGTTAGTGCACCTATTCCAACTTCATTTTTCCACCAATTTGTTCAGATCCTGGAGAATTTCCTATTTTGTGCCTTATTCAAGGTCCAATCCCGATCCAATCTTTAGCTGACACTGCCTTAATTTTTAATATGATGCCATTTTCCATTTTTGATCGTCTAGGATTACCTGCTCTTCAACCGCATTACTATAACATCGCTTTCACTGATAGCAAAGTGCACCAACTGCTGGGCATTGCTAAATATGTTCAAGTTCGAATAGGTTATTACTTTTATCTTGCTAACTTTATGGTGATGGATGTAAAGGAGGATCCCGAAACTCCTCTAATCTTAGGATCCCTATTTCTCTCGAGCTACAATTGATTACTGTAATAATACACTTGTCCTCAGCCAAGGAATGATAGTAGAATACATCTCTATTGTGCCAAGAGAAAATCTTAGAAGGAATTCTGTGAAAGTTAGTAAAAGACAAAGGTGTAGAAGGAAGTGATAGTGTTAATTACTTTGGGTATTTAAATAAGAAGAAAATATTTGTAGATGAGATAGTGTTAGAGATTATGAGGGACCAATGAACGATTAATAAGGAAATTGAAAAGTAACTGTTCAATCTAATGCTAGCTCATGTCACCGTTGTTCACAAGTTAAACATAGATGCTCTTAAGGTGTTTCGTAAAGTAGGCATTATTTTTGAAGGGATGAAGTTAAAGGAATAAGAAGCTATATTGGAATATTATGAGCTTGAGGAGTAATTGAAGAAGGAAGAATGAGTCGCGCAAACGACTCTCTAAACAAAACTACCTATCTTGTTTATTTTATTTTATTTTTATTTTCATAGGATTTTCGTGTTTCTATATCTAGTTCCATTATAATTCTATATTTCAAACAATTCTGTTACTTGTAGTGTTTATCTTTTTCAAAGTAAAGTGATGTTTCTTGTGTTATTTCATTTCTGCTGAATTCAGCTATTATATGCCACAATGCTATTATATGATTCTATTTTTCTCCCTTTTGTTCATTTAATGTCATGCAAATGAGGACATTGCATAATTTAAGAATGGGGAGGGAAAAGTGAAAAATTACACTAAGTCTATAATTTCCAACAAAATTTTAGATGTTTTCAAATACTTGATGAAAAATATGGCCAAAATTTTAAATTTTCTGTCTAAGAAAAAAAAAATTTCAGAGAATTATACTATGTTTTAAATATCAAATTTTTGTTTGTTTACTTGAGGACAAGTAAAGTTTTAAGTATGGGGAAATTGATAACGCTCGAATTATACATATTTTATACATACTTTCTACGCGTTATCTTATTATTTAAACATAGTTTTTGACACCTTTTTAAAAGTTAACAATTCTTGTAAAAAGGTATTTTTAATTTGTTTGTTTAGAAAGTGTGATAAAAAGGTCAAAAAGTGAAGAAAAAGATCAAAAAGTCAAAAAGTCAAAGGTGAGCCGCCGGCTAAGGTAACAAGAGTTGCCGGCTTTGAAAAGAAATTCCTGAAAGTTCCAGAATTCAAGTAAAAAATTGAAGAACTTGTTAACGAAGAAAAATACACTGGAGCCGCTGGCAGGGAACAGCTGAGCCGCCGGCTAAGTTACTTGTACGTAGATAAGCAATGCGGGAAAGGTTAATTTGGCTTATAGACAAAAACTTTAAACTTGAATAAAAATTCACCGACTTGGTCCTAGCCACTGGCTAGGGATCCTGAGCCGCCGGCTCAGGTGGCGGTTTTCAAAGATTATAAACAGAGGCTGATTTTTGCAGTTTTAAAGAGGCTAAAAAATCTATAGTTTTAGGTTTTATATTACGAATTACTTAGTTTTAGAATTTATTTCAAATTTCATTCATTGTAAAATCCTTTGAAGATTCAAGATAATTCAAGTTATTCAATTTATCTTCAATTTTTGAGGTAATTCTATCTTACATTATTGCATCTTTATTTAACTATGTTTAATTCTTTGTTTTATGATTCTTGTTTGTCTCCAACTATGAACTAAACGTTCATGGTGGTTAATTTGATGAAAACTGCAACTTTGCGGGAATCATAAGATGAAGCCGCTGGCTGACAAATCCTTAGCCGCCGGCTGACAAATCCTTAGCCGCCAATTGGATCTGTCAGAGCCGTCGGCTTCTACCTTCGAATTGCAGTTTTTGGTCTTGATTATGTTTCTGTGATGATTATTTATTATGTTTGAATCTGCCATGATTAAGATTTGTATTTGCATGCTTAATGATTAAGTAATAAGAATTGGGATTAACTAATACTTAATTCTAAATAAGCTTTTACTTGATTCATCTAATCTTCTAGGTTAATCGCACCAAATAAGGTATTTGAATTGCATGGAATTTAAGTTAAGATCTTTGGTAGAATTGAATTAGAAAGATGATAAATTACACTTGCATAGTAATCTTGCTATTGTTAGTCCTAATCAAAGAACCTACGTTTATATGTATTTGATTGTCGATTGCATGAGAACTCGATTAAGATTGCCTTTAATCTAGTAACTGAAGGTATTTCGTATGCCCGAGAAACATATTAAATTAACGTGACTAATATGTTTTGATCCAAGTCGGGTCATACCCAATAACAAACTTACCGACACCTTATTTGTATTTGATTTTAACGATTGGTTCATTGATCAAATACGTGACACTTGAACTTTAAGAAAAATGGTTTTCTTAAATATTACATGATGTGTATATATATATATATATAAATTATGGAATAATTTATATATCATGAATTTAATTATTTATAGGTTGAATAATTAATAATGTTATGTTACATTTTATAAAATGGGTTTTATAAAAAAATATGTACATAACTAAATATGGAAATTTATAAAAATGGTTTTATAAATCTAATTCTTTTATAAAACTTATTTTATAAAATAATTAGAAGTGGCATTGGGACTTAGGTTCACATGCTAGGATTCTTTCTTAAAAGGAGACAATTCCAATTCCATATACATGACCAAGACTCCTTGAGAGAAAATACACATGCAACTACATTTCAAGTAAAAGAAAAAAAATTCTGCACTCCTCATTAGAGTGTGCTGCTGCCGTGAGCTTCTTGGCACCAAAAGGAGTTCTTAATTTTTTTTTTTAGCCATATTCAAGTGTTATCAAATCCTAACCTAAGTACTAGGTGTTGGTATCAAGTTTGGGGTATAATCTCTTGAGGTTTCATGCTTTTGGAACTTGCATTCAGCATCATTTCTTGAGGGCTGCTGTCCAGAAATTTTGGGTACAAAAAAAAGGGGTTTCAAGCTAGATTAACAAGGGTGTTAAGGTTATAAAGTCTAGCTAACTTAAGGGTGGTGTTGGAGGATCAAAGGCTTGAAGTTCTACACTTTTGTTCATCATCTTACCACCATTTTGGACAGCCCTTAAACTTGTTTTAAGGAGGTAAATAACTCTTCCTTTTCGGGTTAATTGTAAGCATGATTTCATAACTTGATCCTTGTGGGATTTAACTTTAATTAGTTTAAAGATTAAACAAGTTTAATTGGTAATTACACGCTTCCGTTTATTAAGATTCTCAAAAAGGTTTTAAGAGTTTCAAACTTGTTAAATCCCAACAATGGTATCAGAGCCGAAGTTGTTGAAATATGCTTCGAGATGATTATTAAACTCACTATATATTTTGCATTTTATGTACATGCATGATTGTAAAATGCAAAAATATATAGTTTTGGGTGGGTTTAAAATATGGCCGAATTTATGGAGTTCCAAAAGTGGGTTTTGGTTCATACTTGGTTGTATGTTAAAGTTCACAATCTAAGCCTTGACCTTGTGTTTGGTTGCATGCATGGTTGATTTATATTTATTCAATTGGTTTGTAATAATATTTATTCATTTGGCATGTAATAATTCATTTGGTTATGTAATTTATTTTATATTTGGTATGTAAAATAGATTAGGTTGTAATTTCATTTTTTTTAGACAAAAATGTATTAGGATATATTTTGTAAAATGATGAAGATAATGAAGACTTGAAGAACACATGAAGAAGCATTTGGATGCAAGATTAAGTGGGAGATTTAAAATCTCCTACTTTGTGTAATTACCCCTTACCCGGTGGCATTTTGTTTTCGGCTAAACAAAATGCTTACCAAAAGGCTTGATTGTGAACATGTAGTTTTGCATGCTTGGTTGTTTATTGTATGATTGTGGATTGTATGTATGCTACAAGTTAATCACACAAGTTAACAACAAACTAAAATGACAATTTAATTGGTTAAATTTAACATTATTAACACATGCAAAACTACAATTTAATTGGTTAAATTGAAATGGCAAAAGACGTTAATAAATGGTTATTAAGAATTAGAAACGGATTGCACATATAAAATGGTTTATATCAAAGTAATAAAATTGGCATTGTTACATGACATGAAAATGGATTTCATAAGAACCATACACTAAATGCATGTTGGTGTATGGCATACAAGTTTTCTCAAACTAGAAATAATGAAAACTTAAAATCCCTTTAACAAACAAGGTAAACAAGTTAAACGCCATCCTTTTGTGGAAACACTTAGACATATTAGGAATCTCTTGATGGGATAAAGGTCACCTAACCGTCATGAGTGAACTAATATGAATAAGGTACACTTCGCATACATGTGGGATAAAGGTCACCTAACCACTTGTATGTTAAGTCTACATGTTTACACAAGTAGGACGACTTGATTTGGGAATCATGAACTTAGGGTCACCAAAGCATGAGGAACAAATAGGCGTTGATGGGATTAATATGCCATGCAAAAGGATTGCATGATCCCATAAAATTAGAAGTTGCAAAAGGATTGCAATTGTCATTATGACTACCTAGCTAAATCAAATGACGGGATAAAGGTCACCTAACCGAAATTTGATTTACCGATGGATTCTAATATTTAATAAAACAAATTAAAAGGGTATTGTTTATTAAATCTAAAATCGATACTTAAAATGAACTTTGTTGAATTTTGTAGATGGCCGCTAATAACAACAACAACATGCAAAACGCACCACTTAACATGAACAACCTATCGTTACGGTCTCTCCTCGAGAAAGACAAACTTAACCATACCAACTTTATAGATTGGTTCCGCAATCTTCGGATTGTCCTCAAACAAGAGGATAAAGCATATGTACTTGAGGACCCCATTCCCGATCAACCAGATGAGAATGATGTGGAAGCAATGGCCTCTTATGATAAGTATTGCAACGACTCCCTTCAAGTCTCATGCTTAATGCTTGGGACTATGATACCCGAACTCCAAAAGGATTTCGAGCATCATAGTGCATACGACATAATAACGCAATTGAAGGAGATGTTCCTCTAACAAGCGCGTGTCGAGCGTTTCGAAACGGTTCAGGCGCTACATGCTTGTCATATGGACGATACCCAATCGATTTCATCTTATGTACTTAAGATGAAAAGCCTTATCGATCGTGCTAACCGTCTTAACCTAAACATATCAAATGAGTTAGCCACCGATCTTATCCTTAACTCCCTATCAAAAAGGTTTGATCAATTTGTAATTAATTACAATATGAATGGGATGGATAAGAGCATAGGTGAGCTTCACGGTATGCTTAGAACGGCAGAAACTAGCATGGGTAAAAGGGCTTTACCCGTATTAGCAATCGATCAAGGTGGGTCAAAAGGTAACACCTCTAAGCCAAAGGTGGCCAAGAGAAAAGGACCCGCCCATCAAGGCAAAGGGAAAGGGAAGATGGTTACCCCAACCATCAACAAGGCTAAGAAGCAAAAGGTAGCCGAGAAGGCAAACCCCAAAGAAGACCCATGTTTCGGTTGCGGTGAGATAGGTCATTGGAAACGAAACTGTCCGGTCTATCTTAAGGAGTTGAAGGACAAGAGGGATGCAGGGCAAACCTCAGGTAATATGTATATGGTATATATAGAGCTTAGTATTACTTCTTCTAATACATGGGTATTAGACACGGGATGTGGAACTCATATTTGCAATTCTTTGCAGGGGTTCAAAAGAAGTGATCATAAGGCGGGAACATCAAGTCTCTATATGGGCAATGGTGCAAAGGTGCATGTTAAAGCTCAAGGAGATTTTATTTTGAAGCTTCCAAGCGGATTGGAACTTATTTTAGAAAATGTTTTGTATGCTCCGGATTTGTGTAGAAACATTATTTCTATTTCTCGCTTAAAACAATGTGGTTACGTTGTTAATTTTATTGATGATGATATTCATGTTTCTAAAGATAATGTATTCTATTTCAAGGCTTCGCCTTCAAATGGAATTTATGAATTGGTTCATGATGACACATCATCGAGCTCTATATACCATACTAGCACCAAGAAACTCAAAAGGGATTTGAGTGATTCCTACTTATGGCATTGTCGCCTTGGTCACATAAACAAGAATCGAATGTATACACTCCAAAAGAATGGACTTTTGAAATCAAATGAGATGGACTCGTTTGATGTATATGAATCTTGTTTACAAGGCAAAATGACTAAAGCACCTTTCAAAGGGACCTATGAAAGGGCTAAAGACTTATTGGGATTAATACATTCGGATGTGTGTGGACCCTTTAAGCCCATGACTAGGAATGGTGAAAGATACTTTGTTACATTCATTGATGACTTCAGTCATTTCGGATATGTCTACTTGTTAAGGCATAAGGATGAAACTTTTGAAGCATTCAAAGAATATCAAAACGAAGTACAAAATCAACTCAACAAGATAATCAAGGTACTACGTACCGATAGAGGAGGTGAATACCTAAGCGATGCTTTCCAAGATCATCTTAGGAGTTGTGGGATTATCTCACAACTTACTCCACCAGGAACACCCCAACTTAATGGAGTTTCCGAAAGGAGGAACCGAACCCTAATGGATATGGTTCGATCTATGATGGCAAGAAGCTCGTTACCTCTGTCATTTTGGGGTTATTGTCTATGCTCCGCGGCTCGTATTTTAAATATGGCCCCAACCAAGAAAGTGGAACGAACTCCTCACGAGATGTGGTTTGGAAAACCTCCTTCTCTTTCATACTTGAAAGTATGGGGATGTGAAGCTTATCCAAAGCGCTATAATGCTAATAAGTTGCATGCTCGATCCACGAAGTGTATCTTCATAGGATATCCCAAGGATGATATGGGATACTATTTCTATGATCCGACCGAGCAAAATGTATTTGTTGCTCGAAAGGCGGAATTCCTTGAAACTAAGTTCCTAATGGTAGGTAATAGTGAAAGGAAGATAGATCTTGAAGAGGTTCAAGATCAAGTAGATGATACACAATTGGTTGACACTAGCACTCAACATGAAAATGTTGAGAGTGATCAAATGGATGATGAAAATACACAAGACGTTCGCAGATCTGGTAGGATTAGTAATCCTCCTGAGAGATATGGGTTTCTCATGGATGGTTGCTATGTGGTTGATTTGGATGAACCAACAAACTACCAAGATGCTTTATCAAGGATTGATAAGGATAAATGGCAGGAAGCCATGAACGCTGAGATGCAATCCATGTATGACAACCAAGTTTGGGAACTTGTTGCGCAACCTCCTGGCTCTAGGCTAGTTGATTGTAAATGGCTTTTCAAAATGAAAACCGACATACATGGAAACTTGGATACATATAAAGCTAGACTTGTAGCAAAAGGTTTCACTCAAACTCAAGGGGTTGACTATGATGAAACTTTTTCGCCTGTGGCGATGCTAAAGTCTATTAGGATATTACTTGCCATTGCTGCTCATTATGATTATGAAATATGGCAGATGGATGTCAAGACTGCTTTCCTAAACGGACATCTTGAGGAAGATGTCTATATGGTTCAGCCTGAGGGTTTTGTTGATCCGAAATATCCTAAAATGGTATGCAAGTTAAAGAAGTCAATCTACGGATTGAAACAAGCATCTAGAATGTGGAATCATCGTTTTAATGAGGAGGCCAAGATATTTGGCTTCATTAAAAATGGTGATGAAGCTTGTGTATACAAGAAAGCTAGTGGGAGCACTATCATGTTCCTTGTACTATATGTGGATGATATATTGTTATTTGGAAATGATATTCCGGCAATGCAAGGTGTTAAAACTTGGTTAAGTAAATGCTTCCCCATTAAGGATCTTGGAGAAGCACAATACGTTTTGGGGATTGGGATCTACAGGGATAGATCCAAGAAGCTGATAGGTTTAAATCAAAGTGCATACATTGAAAAGATCTTGAAAAGGTTCAAGATGGAGAACTCTAAGAAAGGTTTGGTACCTATTCAAAAGGGAACACTTCTCAGTTCATCTCAGTGCCCCACCACGAAAGATGAACAGGAGAGAATGAAAAAAGTCCCATATGCTTCTGCCATTGGGTCAATCATGTATGCAATGATATGCACTAGACCGGATGTGTCATGCGCTCTTAGCTTGACAAGTAGATACCAGAATAACCCAGGAAACAGTCATTGGATTGCTGTCAAAAGCATATTGAAATACCTTAGGAGGACTAAGGATATGTTTCTAATATATGGGTCTGGTGAGGAGGAACTCACTGTAAAAGGTTACGTGGACGCGAGTTTCCAAACTGATCGAGATGATTCTCGATCACAATCCGGTTATGTCTTCACATTAAATGGAGGTGCGGTCTCTTGGAAGAGTTCAAAACAGGATGTTGTTGATCTATCCACTACAGAGTCGGAGTACATCGCCGCATCATTGGCAGCTCAGGAAGCTGCATGGATGAAGAAATTCATCGACGACTTGGGAGTAGTCCCTTCCATTCAGGACCCTCTTGAGATCTTTTGTGACAACGAGGGTGCGATTGCTCAAATCAAGGAACCTCGTGCTCATCAAAAGACCCGTCACATTGAGCGGAGATTCAACTACATAAGGGATGAAGTTGAAAAGGGAAAGATATGTATTCGCAAAGTTCACACAGATCTTAATATAGCGGATCCTCTCACGAAGCTCTTACATGGATCAAAACATGCAGGACATGTTTGTGCATTAGGGCTTCGATATTCTAGTGATTGGTCATGATCTGTTTTAAGTATTGTAACGGAACGAAATTGTTCAAACTCATTAATATAATTATGGTATTAATTTATTTTGAGTTATGTTCCTATTTTGCATATTTTATCCATGAATAAGTAATTATTCTAAATTCCGTAGTCGATCACATTTGTGGGAGCAAATGTGAGGTTTAAACTATTATGAACTTGGATTGGAATACATTCACGGGATGAATGTGGGGCAAGGTTGCAACCAAGGTTCATAGATATTTGTTGGATACAAATATTGGAAGACCCGCTCTCAAGATTTACTAAATGGAGCCTTTGTGGTTGATCACATGTAATCTTGAGTAAAGGCGAATATCATTGTATCCTCTGACCTGAGATACATATTGAGTTCGGATATTTACCAAATATTGTACGTTGATTCTTTCCTTCGCTATTCTGAAATATGGTAGTTCATAAGGAAGAGCTCAAGTATAATACAAAGTACATATTTAGGACGTATGTAGTCAAGATGGAATTTGTCCCTCTTATTCGTTGAGAGTCAGATGTCTAAGGCCTGATAAAGTTAAATCTAAAAGAGAGTGATCACTCTGTATCTCTTGGAATTAACATGACATCTAGGACGAAAGGATATAATGAAAGATTTACCTATTCATATTCGAGATGGGACTCGAAAGGGATGATGTTATTGAATGGCACAAGTCATAACATATTGGGGGTGATGGACGGTCGTTAGGTGGTATTCATCACTTGCATTAATTTCTTATGTTTCTCGTGCAAGTGGGAGATTGAAGGTATTTCGTATGCCCAAGAAACATATTAAATTAACGTGGCTAATATGTTTTGATCCAAGTCGGGTCATACCCAATAACAAACTTACCGACACCTTATTTGTATTTGATTTTAACGATTGGTTCATTGATCAAATACGCGACACTTGAACTTTAAGAAAAATGGTTTTCTTAAATATTACATGATGTGTGTATATATATATATATATATATATATATATATATATATATATATATATATATATATATATATATATATATATATATATATATAAATTATGGAATAATTTATATATCATGAATTTAATTATTTATAGGTTGAATAATTAATAATGTTATGTTACATTTTATAAAATGGGTTTTATAAAAAAATATGTACATAACTAAATATGGAAATTTATAAAAATGGTTTTATAAATCTAATTCTTTTATAAAACTTATTTTATAAAATAATTAGAAGTGGCATTGGGACTTAGGTTCACATGCTAGGATTCTTTCTTAAAAGGAGACAATTCCAATTCCATATACATGACCAAGACTCCTTGAGAGAAAATACACATGCAACTACATTTCAAGTAAAAGAAAAAAATTATGCACTCCTCATTAGAGTGTGCTGCTGCCGTGAGCTTCTTGGCACCAAAAGGAGTTCTTAATTTTTTTTTTTTGAGCCATATTCAAGTGTTATCAAATCCTAACCTAAGTACTAGGTGTTGGTATCAAGTTTAGGGTATAATCTCTTGAGGTTTCATGCTTTTGGAACTTGCATTCAGCATCATTTCTTGAGGGCTGCTGTCCAGAAATTTTGGGTACAAAAAAAAGGGGTTTCAAGCTAGATTAACAAGGGTGTTAAGGTTATAAAGTCTAGCTAACTTAAGGGTGGTGTTGGAGGATCAAAGGATTGAAGTTCTACACTTTTGTTCATCATCTAACCACCATTTTGGACAGCCCTTAAACTTGTTTTAAGGAGGTAAATAACTCTTCCTTTTCTTGTTAATTGTAAGCATGATTTCATAACTTGATCCTTGTGGGATTTAACTTTAATTGGTTTAAAGATTAAACAAGTTTAATTGGTAATTACACGCTTCCGTTTATTAAGATTCTCAAAAAGGTTTTAAGAGTTTCAAACTTGTTAAATCCCAACAGTAACTGGAGATGATCTGATTAGGTTTTTTAGCTTATCGATTTTTCAGTCTAATTGCGTGTTGACTTAGTCACCATTATAAGATTAAGATGATATGTATCATGTGATTATTCAAATGATATGAATTAAGATGTTAACTTTGAACACCCACTTAGTTAACATATGCTTTAGGTCCTATTTTGCATGTTTTATGTGATTTATAGCTTAGCCCTTTAAGAATAGTGATTGGTCTATGATTGCTATGTGCTACTTATCAATGTAAGTATGAAACTACATAATAAATTCCCTTAAATGTTGCTAGTCCTTGTAATCACCTTCCTTTTAATATTCGTTTCTCGTCTTTCCTATTTGTTCGTTTCATTAAAATTACTTAATTTAAATACTTATGGAATTACTTCTAATTCTTTCCTGAGAATTAGACAAAAGATAAATAAATAACAATGTTTATCCGCTTCTACGATCTTTTGGGACGATAACCTAAAATACTACCTTGACCGGGTTTTATTGCTCGTTAGGGTGATAAAAGTGAATTCATAAAAAGGTTATATAAATTTAAAAGATGAAAAGCAATCTAAGCACACACACACTTTTCTTACATCAACGGCAAAAGGACATATTTGGATAACGAAATCCCCAATGTGGCGGTTGTAGAGAGACTGCAGGTACTTACGTTTTCTTGTGACTTTTTGCAGAATGTTAATCAGGCTGATTTGAACAAGGCACATTTTTTTGGCATTATTGGTGATTTGGGTATTCCTTTTGGATCCTTTACTTTTGGTGGTGGTGAAAGACCTACTATTGGTGAATATGTTGTACCGTTGAGCCATGTGACACAATTTGAGGAGTGTGATCGTGGTGTTGGCAATGTTGATGTTCGTACTTTTGAGTTTGGATCTGCTTCTAGGGTGATTAGATGTGTGGGTATGAATTGATCTCCATCAATTACTTTTTCTGTTGACAAGGTTCAAGCCACTTTAGATTCTCAAGGTTTTTGTGGTCGAAAACGGGCACGAAGCTAATGTTTAAAGGTATAATGCCCCATCCTAATCCATCTGGATGAATACAATATATTTGGTTACATCTCGAGGTACTTGACCTCTATATGATATATTTTACAAACATTGCATTCGTTTTTAAAAGACAAACTTTCATTACATCGAAAGTTGACGACATGCATACCATTTCATAATATATCCAACTATAATTGACTTAATAATAATCTTGATGAACTCAATGACTCGAATGTAACGTCTTTTGAAATATGTCATGAATGATTCCAAATAATATCTCTAAAATGAGCAAATGCACAGCGAAAGATTTCTTTCATACCTGAAAATAAACATGCTTTCAAGTGTCAACCAAAAGGTTGGTGAGTTCATAAGTTTATCATAAAACAATAAAATTCAATAATGTTGATAGACCATAAGATTTAAATGATGCATGGTACAAATGGGCCCGAATCCTATACCCACCTGTAATGTACATGCCATATCTTTTAAATACAGTACACCTTTCTCGTGTACGAAACCATTTTCATAAATCTTAGTAACCGTACACATATCTCGTGTACAAAATATCATACACATAACCTGTGTATAAAATCATTCTCTCGATACATAACATTCACTTTTCATTGCTTTCATAGCTTGGCTTGGTAACCGACCTTAACATATAATGCGCATAATAATATCCCCAAAACAGAACATCTCGTCTGTATAATAATCACAAAAACTTCAAAGTACTAAACACCACGTCCACTAGCCCTTCCGTCTAGTGAACATTCTGGATGGGGTGTTAAACCCAGTAGCTACATTTAGGATTCGCATCAATTAGGCGTGCACTAATTCTCAAAATTAGTGATGTTCCCTAATTCTTAGGTTACCAAGCAATAATAATCAGGGAAAAAATATTCATATCAATTGTGGCAATTATCACGTCCACATAATTCAATGGTGGCAATTATCACGTCCACATAATTCATTCGAGGAATGTTTTGCTTGTGTCTATCTCGTCAAACATTTATAAAAGCATTTCATGTATTCGCAGTTCAAAATGTATTTCAAAAGCACTTAATAAAGCAGTTGTAAAAGTAGTGCATGTATTCTCAGTCCCAAAAATGTAAAGAGTAAAAGGGAATCAAATGAACTCACCCTACAATATTTTGTAGTAAAAATATTCATACGACGATACTAAACAATTCAGGGTTGGCCTCGGATTCACGAACCTATATCATTTGTATATATATTAAAACATATAATGAAAATCACATAATTTCCTTTATAACTTATAAATTATTTATGTGTTTGTAGTTTACATAAATTTTATACTAAATTTTATTAAAAAATTATACTTCCTTTATATTTATTATATCTTAACTTATATATTATAAAAATTACTTTAAAATAGTTATTATTTATTCATTTAGTTATTTTAAAATATCTATATATATACATATATGTTTAATGTTTTATCTAAAATCAATAGTTTGTTATATGTAAGTATAATGTTAATGAGTTTGATATATATAGTTTTGTGAAATATTAATATAATTATAGTATATGTAATAATTATATTTTATGTACTAAATATTTATTTGTTTAAAATGATAATCCGGATAATAATAATTTACTATTAATAATAATAATAGTTTTATTAATAATGATATTGTTAACAATGATGCTTATGGTTAATAATAACAATAATATTACGAATAGTTACAAAAGTGATACTAATAATAATATCTTATATTATTTTCACAATAATAATAATAATAATCCTAGTCATAATTATAATCATAATAATAATAAATGATGAACTTTGTGATAATACTTGTATTTGAACTAATAAGTCTTCTAAAAATAACTATAATAATAATAATAATAACAATACTAATAATAATATCAATTTTAAAAATGAAAAGTACCTTTAAAAAGGGTTTCTATAAAGAAAGGCCTCAGACGGGGCTCGAACCCATGACCTCCCGCTCACCCACAACATCACTAACCATTCCGCTGCTTCTACTTTTCTGTTTATACTTCCCCAGCTAAAACTAGTTAACCCATTTATTTTTGTTTCGGCCCAATAACACAAAAAGGGACACGGCCCAACTTTCCTAGTCCAATGAGGACATCCTTCGGCCCAACTGAAACGAAATACTCGGCCCAAGTGCAAAAAGGATCCCAAGTCTAATTATCAATTGATGGCCCAGTCCATAAGCATGTTACTAGTTAAATAAAAAAAACGCTGCTTGCTAGGATCGAAATTAGGACCATTTGCTTACCAAACACGTCCCCAACCAACTGCACTAATCTATTTTTCTGTTTTATTTTAATTCCCATATATAATTACCTATAACTTTCTGTTTCATCATCTTCTTTTTCTTAAATTCATCATCATCCTAATTCTCTAACATCTCAAACTTATCATCATCGAATAACATCACCATTGTCATCTAATCATCATAGGTAACCTCATAATTCTAATCATAATAAAATCTTAGTTATAACCATAAGCGTAATCATAATTATCATCGTTTCTAATTGATTCAAGAACGAAAACCGTTACCTAACATCATCGTTATGATCATCATCATCAAACATCTCACTGTCATCTTTGTATCACCATCATTCGAATCTTCCCATCATCATCAATCTTTTATTGTAACCGTAATCATTATCATCTTCAATGACCTAGTTCATCATCAAATACATAACATCATCATCGTTTTATCCTACTGTCCCATTATTTTCACCTTCGCCACCACAATGAAATTATCATCATGCATCACTAATGAAGTCCATTAAAACCTTAAGATGAGTAACCTATTTAATAAAAAGGAGCCAAATAAATAAAAACCCACTTTGTTACAGGAACATGAGGTACGGCTGCAAAAATAAGGACTTGATTTGGTGTCCTTCGATGAATAACAACTTCAAATAATAATTCGTGGCAGTAAATAGCAGGTTAAGTGAGTTTCAGAGATAGTTTGCAGCATATAACGATAGTGGTTTATGGAGGTTTAATCAAAGATGGTTTGCAGCAGTAATGAGCTGTAACACAGCGATGGTTCGACGAAAAGATGAAACATAAAAACATGTTGCAGCAGTAGGAGTGGTTCTCTGATGTTATGCGAGGTGTATATAAAATAGCTATTAAATTTTACAAGAAAATACTATAAAATACGATACAATTTTACACAAGATATTTATTTATTTAGAGAATGGATATACTTAAACCTTGCTACAACACTTATAGGCAGTGTACCTAATCGTACAGTAGTGTAATTTTTAGTAAGTCCGGTTCGTTCCACAGGGAAAATCTTTAAACAAAGCTTAACGCTATATTAGTTTTATTTTATAAAAATACAAATATATATATAAGTAATATTATTATTATAAAGGGGGGTTTTACCGTTTAATGACCGGTTTGTCGATTTTAATACTTTAGTCGCAGTTAAAACAAAATGTAAAATATTAAATAAATAAAAGACTTAATTTAAAGCGTAAAGTAAATAACGATAATGAAATTGCGATAAATAAAAGTGCGATAAAATAAACTTGCGATAATTAAAAAGTACGATAATTAAAAGTGCAATTAAATACAATAACAATAAATAAAAGTGCTATAATTAGAAGTGCAATTAAATATAAAATAAAGGGAATTAAATATGAAATAAAAGAATTATGCTTATTTAAACTTCCGTAATCATGATGTTTAACGTGTTAATTTTAGTTTTATGCCCATGGGTTAATTGTCCTTTGTCCTGGATTATTTAATATGTCCGTCTGGTTTTTGTCCATAACAGTCCATCAGTCATAAATATAAAGTGCGAGTGTCCTCGTCAAATTATCCTTATACCCGAAGTTAAATATTCCAACTAATTGGGGACTTAAACTGTAACAAGATTTTAATACTTTGTTTAATAATTACACCAGGTTATCGACTGCGTGTAACCCAAGGTTTTAATTCTCTGTTATCAATTATGCCAAGTGTCCTTGTACATAATTTCACCCCTGTTTTAATAATTCTAGTGGCTATTAATCCATTCCCGTGTCCGGTTAAATGAACGATTATTCGTACATATAAATATCCCGCCCATCGTGTCTGATCGAGTGTATATGGTTATTTATAGGGACGTCCAATTGTGAATCTTTATATTAAAATTAACAAACTATCATTTAGTTAAACAAATATAAAGCCTATTAATAGCTCATAGTCTAATTTCCACAAGTGTCGTTCTTTTGTCCAAACCCCAATTAAGGTACAAAGCCCAATTCCCCAATTTTAGTAATTAGCCCAACATCATGATTACTTCGTTTTAAATAAGCATAATAATAACTTAGCTACGAGTCATTAAATTAAAAAGGTTGAACATAACTTACAATGATTAAAAATAGCGTAGCGTTACACGGACAGAATTTTGACTTACACCCTTACAACATTCGCTAACATACCCTTATTATTAGGATTTAAAATTAAAATTAAAATTAAAATATAAATTATATATATATTTACGTATATATTGAGAGAGAGAGAGAGAGATTATGGATTTTTGCGATCAAACTGCGTTTGCTTTTATAGGCGGTTTCAGAATTTGGGGCTCCGCGACTCGCGGCAATTTTTGCCTTCAAACTCCGCGAGTCGCGGAGTTTGATTTTCCAGCTCACCAACTTTGGAGTCTTTCTTAGCCGACGAATTTTTATTATATTATAATATTTAAATAATTATAAGAATTATTTAAATATTATATTATATTTATGTGCATAGTTGACTTGTAATTTTTAGTCCGTTGCGTCGAGCGTTGAGAGTTGACTCTGGTCCCGGTTCCGGATTTTCGAACGTCCTTGCGTACAATTTAATATCTTGTACTTTGCGTTTTGAATCTTGTACTCTTGTAATTTCGAGACATTTCTTATCAATAATTGGAACCTCTTTGATTGTATTTTGTACTTTTGAGCTTTTTGGTCGTTTGCGTCTTCAATTCGTCTAATCTGTCTTTTGTCTTCACCTTTTAATATTTAAACGAATATCACTTGTAAATAGAACAATTGCACCTAAAAGCTTGTCTTTCTTGGGGAATAATGCTATGAAATATATGTTCGTTTTTAGCATTAACAAATATTCCCACACTTGAGAGTTGCTTGTCCTCAAGCAATATAGTCTTGAAATACTAGAATCACTTCTTTATTCTTCACACTTTGTACATCCGTGATTTCTTTACGGCAGTATAAACAATGGTAGTAACGTTGTGGTTTACAGTCCCATATGATTATAAAAATTTAGATCCTTTAAGGAAATTGGATCTTTATGAAAACATTTGATCTTTTGAAAATTAAATCTAGCTTTTACCCTAGATAAGTTTTCTGGAATAACCCTTCACCGGTGTTTGCAAGTTCTTTTTGTGGGTTTGGTGGGTTTTAGATTTGAAAATTTTAGCTCAAAACTTGCGGTTTTGTGTCACCCACTTGCTAACCTTGTATTAGGAAAGCAACACATCCAGTTTACTTGCTCCGTATATTACCTTTCGATAAACTATCGTCCGTTTGTAAAGGAAAGCGTTGAACAAGCAACTGTTAAGGCAATGTCCTCTGACATGCTTTTAATTATGGTCTTTTAACGTGTCGGACGCAATTACTATCCTTTGTAGGAGCAATAGTAAAGCTCACCCTTATAATTTTTCCGGTCTGGCACAAGGTCCTATCTTCGACCATGCTATGCAACCACCGTTCTTACGGTTGACACCCTATTTGGTTCAGACAGCCTAATGAATTCCAGGTGAATTCCTAGGATTTTACGTTCAATGGTAATGAACGCATTGAAAATGGGTTTTCAGAAAATAAATCGGTTTATAATTTGATCAAAATATTTTCTCGTTCAAGCTCGAGTTTAGATATCATCGAATTCCATGAGTTTGTAATTCTCAATCTTTAAGGTCAATATCTAGGATTGAGTATTATCAGTCTTAAAAGCTGATTTTTGATCTTTAAGGAGATTATCCTTTCTAGGGATCTGATTCATTAGTCTTATCAAGCTAATTTGCACGGTGCCCCCCCCCCCCCCCCCGTTGTACGAGATAAATCCTTCTCATGGTTAGGATAAATCTGACCACTTGGCGACCCTGTTTAATGCTGAGGTCCGTGGATTTCCTGCTGATTTTAGTGATGACTTTTCTAGGTTTTTCGTCAACCTACAGCTGGTCTGGACGACAACTTCTTGACCTAAATCAAGAAGCGCGTTTCTTTTTCGAAAAACTTTACTTCCTTTTAACGATGGAATTGATTCATCGTGTAGATCCATCTTTCTTACAGTAAATTAGGTAAACCTTTTTAGTTTAGTCCAAAGCAAAAGTATTTTCAGTTATTTTTACAAAAATATGTAACATATGTTTTGAATAACTTGGAGAATTTTCCCACACTTGGCTTTTATTTTCCTTTTTATTGTCCTCTATTCCATTTTAAATGAATTTTAACATTTTGGTTTGTTTTTCAATTTATGTCCTTTCCGAGGTAACAATAATTTCGGTGTTAACACCTAGTTTTATCATTCATAAATATGTATAAACATGATTTTGAGTTCATTTAGTTGAAAATTTTGAAAAATTTTACTAGAAGTGGGTAGTCAGTATATAAGACTAGGGCTGTTCTTTATTATCAGAGAGCACTAGATTCTAATACAACTACCGCTTTACTAGTATTTTTAATGGTAACCAAGTGTATAAAGTAAAAATTTTAAAATCCGAAAGAATTTAACCCCTTCCCACACTTAAGATCTTGCAATGCCCTCATTTGCAAGAAATCAGTAACAATTTAAATTATTGAGGGTGATTTGTGTGAAAATGATTAAATTTTACCAAAGTTTCCAAACATATTTGTGTTTGCTTGCTGAATGATAATTGGTGCATATCATTTGTTCATTCCGTCTTGTTGTTATTTCACATATATTTTGCATCTTGTCGTCAAAATTAGTTGCTTTTGCTGAACTTAATGCCAGTTTTTGAAAATGCGTTGTTTTATCCTGTTGTGTACATAAGATAAACTGCAAACATATATACATATTTTTGAAGTTTGGTATATTACCCCACATTCAAAAATTATTAAAATCTAATAATAAAATTTAGAAAATTATAAAACTATTACAAATCCAACATAAGTATTAAATGTATCAACATTACAAATAATAAAATAAAATAAAAAACTAAGTAGACTAGGGATGATACTGATACCAGAAGGGGTTCCATGCATAACCATATGTGCTATAAAATGCTTCTCCTGGGTTATACGTAGGATACGGTGGTTGCATCTCTATAGACCAGGGAGGGAATGTGGGCGTTGGGGTAGGAATATAGTTTCTACCTATATGTTGGCAATAAGCTATGATTTGGTTTTGATGAACTTGTCAATCTTCAAATGCTCGATGTCTAGCATTTTCGTACTCTTGTGAAGCTATAAACCTTTGCATTTCTGCCATTTCATTTCCCCCTCCTACATTACCTTGCTGTTGGTTTCTCTCAACCTGTGGATGTCTACCATTATATAGTACTGCGGCGTTATTTCGCCTCTTCAAAACTTTAGCACCATGGTATAGATTTAAACCTATTGTATCTTGGGGTTCTGGTTCTTCGATTAATAATCCCCTCCGACTTATATCCACATTGAGATATTCAGCAATCAAAGTAATAAATATACCACCTCCTATTATGCTATGTGGTCTCATCCCCCTAACCATAGCTGATAAATAATAACCCACACAATATGGCATACTTACAGCGCTTTGTGGGTCTCGAATACACATGTGGTAAAATAAATCCTGTTCATTTACCTTTTCCTTATTCGTACCTCTTTGTGTAATCGAATTAGCTAAAAACCTATGAATTACTCTTAATTCAGCTCTATCTATATCCAAATAAGAGTAATTTCCCCCTTTAAATTGGTGATGGCTAGTCATTTGACTCCATACACCATGCGTATCAAAATTTTCGTCTATCTTTCTACCATTTAGTATCAACCCTCTACAATCGGCAGATGCTAACTCCTCAGGCGTATATATACGTAAAGCCTGAGCCATGTCTAGTAAAGACATGTGGCGCATCGGACCTCCTAACAAAAATCTAATAAAAGATCGATCGGTTAAACTAGCTACCCGATCATTTAATTCTATACTACACAACAATTCTTCACACCATACTTTATATACAGGTCTACGCATGTTGAATAACCGTACCCAATCGTTAAAAGTAGAATTACTATACCTCTGTGCAAGTAATTCCCTAATTGGCCCGGCCAATTCTACAGCTTCTAATGGTCCCCATTCTATGACCCTAGGTACTTCAACATCTTTAGAATGAAGAGTATGCAAACCCCTTTGGTATTTTGGATAATCTATCCAAAGTCTGTCAAATCTCAGGTTTGGGTGCAAATCTTCCAAGTGCATATCAGAAAATGTCATTACTGGATGAGGAATATCTTGTTTGTAGTAGTTATCCACCTCCTGTTGTTCCGCATTCTCAGGAGGAGCATTGCGAGCTTGGGATGAAGATTCATCCCTTTCAGTCTGCAAAACACATCAAACACAATTTTTGTGCATCCAAATATGCAGTAGTGTCAGCAAAATCATCAATCAAAATAATTACAATAACATGTCCAATTTATATCAAACTTAAACTCATTTTCATATTTTCATCAAATCTACACTTTTTCAAATAAGCATATACGAAAATGTTCACCAAGTTCATAAGCATTCAACTCAAATAACATGTCAAAATAATCATCACTAGCAATTAAACAAGTTTCAAATGGCATTATCTCTCAAAAATCAAGTTCATGAATTTTAGACTTGAAAAAGTCCACTTTAATTCTCAAAATCATGCTTAGGCTCAAAGTTTGGATCATTTAACTACCTAAACATGTTACACTACTTAATTTAGCAACAATTCATGACAAAAATCGGCCATAACATGTTTATATCAAAAAGCCCCAAATTTGCTCAAGAACACAAACCCTAGATTACGCAAAATTTGAAGTTTAAGGCTTATAATCATGTTAAATAGCATCAATCTAGGTTATACAAGCATAATACATAAGCAATTTAAGCATAATTACACTAAAAAGCATCAAAATCGAATTGGGTATAAAATTGCTCAAGAACACCAATTTTCGGATTAAATGGTGTTTAGGTGTAGAAATTTACCGTTTTTCTTGAGTAATTCCTTGATAGCATCCTTCTTAACATGATTTTAGTAAAAGATTTGATGATTTCCGGTGAAAAAATTCGATTTTGGGAGTTATTTTTCGTGTATTTTCGCAGAAAAATAGGTGTGGTAGTGTGCAGACTGATCTGTTCGGCCCTTTTATTTTTTTTGTATTTTTGGAACTCCGCGAGTCGCGACATTTTGCCATTGCAAACTCCGCGAGTCACGGTGCTTTTTTTTTGTCATACTTTAATTCAATAAGATTAAAAATAATGATAATAAAAGTTCTCGTCCCTCCCTTGGGTAAAGCAATTTCGGTTCAATGACCTAGTCTTCAACTTACGACGAATTTTAAAAATCATATTTTTAACTTCGCGAAATAAAGTAAATTTTTGTTTTTAAATTCACACCAACTTTAAAAATACATCAAATTCAAAATTAATATTAAAAATTCACACCAAACTTAAAATTTGAAATGCATAAAATTAAAAATTCATATTTTAAAAATTAAAAATTCACACCAAAATTAATTTAAAAATTCATATTATAAAATCACACCAAACTTATATTATATTTTTCAAATATTTACAATTTTAAATATATTGTTTTTACAAAGTTTACAATATTAATTTAAGATTTATATATTAATTTTAAAAATATGGTAAAAATAAAATTAAAAATCTTTTTGGCTTTTTATCCCACTTTAATCAATCAAATATTATCAAAAATATGCGCCCCTCTTTTCGGTAAAGTAATTTCGGTTCCAAGACCTAATTTAACTCATGATGAATTTTTGAAATATTTTTGGTTGATTGATTAAAGATATTTATACCTTAAGAATAAACGTTAAATTTCGCCGTGATGTAATAAATTTTTGAATGATATCAATAATTTCGGTCGCCAAACCTAATTTTATTCAATACCAATTTAATATTTTATAGCGAACAAATTAGCGTTTATTATCAAAAGGTTAAAAATAAAAATAAAAACTGTACAGACTTACCTGTGAGATAGTATTTTTAGTTATATGATCTATCCCATTCATAAGATAGTCGGTTTAATTGGTTTTCCATGGCTACATAGGCGTAACCTCCAGCATTCAGTGTTTTTTCTTCTAAACATATGAACGGTCCGTCTCTGCATAAAGTGACAAATTCGGTATTTGAATAGGTTTGATTATTTGAACATTTACCTCCATGTGACCATTTTCCATATTTGTGACATCTTTCTAGGTGTCGTGCTCTTCTTTTCGCTGCGGATTTTTATTTTTCTTTACCAAATTATAACTTATTATCTTCGCATCTGGATTCTTTTCTTACTCCGTCCAATCTTTCTCTGATTACTGATACTATTTCACTCGAAAGTGTGTCATTATTACGTTTAGTGATCAAAGCGTGTAGCATTAGACCATGGTTTAGTTCACAGGCAGTCTTCATTTCGTAAAAACCTAAAAAAAATAAAAATTCAGAATGGGGGAGAAGACTAGTTCTTTAGGGTCTGCTAGGGAAAGACCATTCGGGTTCCATTTTCGAGAACTACACGAAAACAGACAATCTAACTCTAACAGAAATATATATTATCCTTTAAAGACTTGATTCTCCCCACACTTAGTTAGCTGTGTTATCGAAATTGTGATTAACTTCATTGTCGAATTCCATCGGACTATCTATGTAATGTTTAACTCTGTGACCATTAACCTTAAATTCAATCTCATTTGAATTTATTAATCCTATCGTTCCGTATGGGAAAACTCTTTTGACTATGAATGGTCCAGACCATCTTGATTTCAATTTTCCAGGAAATAGCTTGAATCGTGAATTGAAAAGAAGAACTCTGTCTCCTTCTTTAAATTCTTTTAAACTTCTGATTCTTTTATCATGCCATTTCTTCGTTCTTTCCTTATAGATTAACGAATTTTCATATGCTTCATGTCTTAATTCTTCTAATTCATTTAGTTGACTTAACCGTAGACGTCCAGCTTCATGTAAAACAAGATTACATGTCTTCAAAGCCCAAAATGCTTTGTGTTCAATTTCTACTGGAAGATGACATGCTTTTCCATAAATAAGTCTAAAAGGTGTGGTTCCAATTGGAGTTTTGTAGGCTGTTCTAAAAGCCCAGAGTGCATCCTCCAATTTAATGGACCATTCCTTCAGATTTGATCCTACGGTTTTCTCTAAAATACGTTTTAAAGCTCGGTTGGTATTTTCAACTTGTCCACTAGTTTGTGGATGATATGCAGTGGAGATTTTATGAGTTACTCCATATCTTTTAAGAACTTTCTCAAGTTGATTATTACAGAAATGAGTTCCCCGATCACTTATTAAAGCTTTCGGTGTTCCAAACCTTGCAAAAAGATGTTTTAAAAAGTTGACTACAACTCGTGCATCGTTAGTTGGGAGAGCTTGTGCTTCCGCCCATTTAGATACATAATCAATAGCTACGAGAATATAGAGATTATTATGAGATTTTGGAAATGGACCCATAAAGTCAATACTCCAAATGTCAAATACTTCACATACTTGAATGACATTTTGTGGCATTTCATCACGTTGACTTATTTTTCCGGCCCTTTGACATGCATCACAGGATTTACAAAGAAGGTGTGTGTCTTTGTAAATTGTAGGCCAATAGAATCCAGCTTCATAAACTTTTCTTGCTGTTAGTTGAGGCCCATAATGCCCTCCTGTTGGTCCTGTGTGACAATGGTTTAAAATTTTACTAGCTTCATCTCCAAATACACATCGGCATATTATTCCATCTGGACAACTTTTAAATAGATGTGGATCTTTCCAAAAATAGTGTTTTATATCACTGAAGAATTTCTTTCATTTTTGGTACGACAATCCTTTTTCAAGGAATCCGCAAACTAAGTAGTTTGCATAGTGTGCAAACCATGGGATTTCATTATAATCTATCTTCAATAGATATTCATCAGGAAAGTTGTCTTGTATGGCCGATTCATTTAGAACTTCTAATTCGGGATTTTCAAGACGAGAAAGATGATCAGCGACGAGATTTTCTGCTCCTTTTTTATCTCGGATTTCAATATCGAAATCTTGTAAGAGTAAGATCCAACGGATTAATCTTGGTTTAGCATCTTGTTTCGAAAATAGGTATCTAAGAGCAGAATGGTCGGTATAGACCACCGTTTTAGCTAGAACGAGATATGATCAAAATTTGTCAAAAGCAAAGACAATAGCAAGGAGTTCTTTTTCAGTAGTTGTATAATTTGTTTGTGCTCCTTGTAACGTCTTACTAGCATAATATATAGGTTGAAATCTTTTTTCAATCCTTTGTCCTAAAACGGCTCCCATTGCAAAATCACTTGCATCGCACATTAGTTCAAATGGTAGATTCCAATTTGGTGTTATCATGATCGGCGCATTAGTGAGTTTCTCTTTAAGAATATTAAAAGATTTGATACATTCATCTGAAAAGATGAATGGAGCGTCCTTTTCTAGGAGTTTATTCATAGGAGTAGCAATTTTAGAAAAATCTTTTATGAAACGTCGGTAAAAACCGGCATGCCCTAGAAAACTCCTAACTCCTCTAACATTGGTGGGATGTGGAAGTTTAGCAATTACATCTACTTTAGCTCTATCCACTTCAATTCCTTCTTTTGAAATTTTATGTCCAAGAACGATGCCTTCTTTAACCATAAAATGGCATTTCTCCTAATTAAGAACTAGATTTGATTGTTCGCATCTAATAAGCATTCGTTCAAGATTAGCTAAACATGTTTCAAATGTATCACCGAAGACTGAAAAGTCATCCATGAAAACTTCCATGCATTCTTCTATCATGTCGTGAAAAATCGCCATCATGCACCTTTGAAAGGTTGCAGGGGCGTTGCAAAGTCCAAATGGCATGCGTTTGTAAGCAAAAGTACCATAAGGACACGTGAACGTGGTTTTCTCTTGGTCCTCGGGTGCTATTGGAATTTGAAAATATCCGGAAAATCCATCTAGAAAACAATAGTAACTATTTCCGGCTAGCCTTTCCAACATTTGATCAATGAAAGGTAAGGGAAAGTGATCTTTTCTGGTGGCGTCATTTAATTTTCTATAATCAATACATACACGCCATCCTGTTACAGTCCTAGTAGGAATAAGCTCATTTTTCTCATTTGTAATGATAGTCATGCCACCCTTCTTAGGCACGCATTGAACTGGGCTTACCCATGGACTATCACAGATAGGATAAATTAAACCTGCATCTAGCAGTTTGATAATTTCTTTTTTAACTACATCTTGCATATTCGGATTTAGTCTTCGTTGGCGTTGCACATATGTTTTATGACCTTCTTCCATAAGGATTTTATGTGTGCAATACGAAGGACTTATTCCTTTAATATCATGAATTTTCCATGCAATGGCTGGTTTATGAGCTTTCAACACATAAATGAGTTGTGATTTCTCATTTTCAGTAAGAAAAGACGATATTATTACAGGTAATTCAGATTCACCATGTAAATAAGCGTATTCCAAATGGTTTGGAAGTGACTTTAACTCTAATTTCGGAGGTTCTTCTATCGATGATTTATATCGATATCTGTCTTCTTTTTTTTAGCATTTGAATTTCTTCTGTTGTTGGTTCATATCCATTAGTTATAAGTGTAGCTAACATTTCAACTTCATCAATTTGTTCAGTTCCTTCTCCTAAAGAACATTCTCCTGTTCCTTGTAATTCTGGAAATTCTTCTAATAATTCTGCATGTGCATCTATAGTTTGAATATAATAACATGTATCATCTGCAGATTGTGGTTGTTGCATTGCTCTGTCAACTGAAAAGGTAACACTCTCGTCCTTTATACTTTGGGTCAATTTCTTACCGAACACGTCTATCATTGCTTTAGCCGTGTTTAAGAATGGTCTTCCTAATATGAGAGGAACTTGAGAATCTTCTTCCATGTCCAGAACAACAAAATCTACTGGAAATACTAAAGTACCAACTTTAACTAGCATGTTCTCCATTATCCCTCTAGGATATTTTATTGATCTATCGGCTAGTTGTATATTTATTCTGGTGGGTTTCAATTCTCCAAGGTCTAGTTTAGTGTATAGTGAATACGGCATTAGATTTATACTAGCACCTAAGTCTGCTAATGCTTCTATTGAACTAAGACTACCCAGAAAACATGGAATTGTGAAACTTCCTGGATCAGATAATTTTTCTGGTATCTTATTCAACAGCACTGCTGAACAATTAGCATTCATAGTAACAGCCGAGAGTTCTTCCATTTTCTTTCTATTCGTGATCAGATCTTTCAAGAATTTAGCATATCTAGGCATTCCTGAAATTACATCAATGAAAGGAAGATTTACGTTTATCTGTTTAAACATATCCAAGAATTTGGATTGCTCGGCTTCAAGTTTCTCTTTCTTCATTTTACTCGGGTAAGGAAGTGGTGGTTGGTATGGTTTAACATAAGATTTAGCCTTAACTGTGTTATCTTCATTAACCTTTTTAACTACCGGTTCTTTTTCCTTATCTTGATCAGGTTGTGGTTCTTGTGGAGTAGGAATAGCTTCATCAGAAGTTACAGGTATTTCAGGTGGTTTAAGTGTTGTACCACTTCTTGTGGTAATGGCTTTAGCTGTTTCATTCCGGGGGTTAGCATTTGTATCACTAGGTAGACTTCCCGGTTTTCTTTCACCTATTAACCTTGCTAGGTTACTTACTTCTTGTTCCAAGTTTTGAATAGAAGCTTGTTGATTTCTAAATGCTTGAGCATTTTGTTCATTAGTTTGTTTTTGAGATGTGAAAAACTGCGTTTGAGTTTCAACTAGCTTCATCATCATATCTTCTAAATTCGGCTTTTTATCATCGGGTTGTGGTGGTTTGTTTTGAAAATTAGGTCTTTGCTGATTGTAAGTATTATTGGATACTTGTTGATTGCTAGGACTGTAACATCCCGCGTTTTTCCGTTAAATTTAATTTTTAACACCGTCTTTTTTTTTAAAACATAATCTTTCGTATTTAAATTAATAGTTTCCGTGAGTAACGTTCATTATATTCCCGCTATTTAATTTTGACATCACCCGTTTACTCGAGCGTTTTAAAAATATTCGATCGGTTAAATCCCGCACCCGCTTTGAAACTCGAGGGACCGGAGTTGCCAAATGGGCAAACTAGTTGACTAGGTCAACTAGTCAACCCATTTTTCCACCATTCAATCCCTCCCTCTCTCTCTCTTTCTTTCTTTTTTTCTCTCAAGAACACAAACATAATTCATCATCTAAATTCGGATCGGGAAGCAAACTTCAAAACAAATTACATATTTGGAATCCTCTCTTCATCCTCTACAATTTGATACCAACTTCATCTCGTTTGGGTAAAATTTCTAAAACTCTAGATTTCTCTAAATTCGTGTTTTTGATTTGAAATGGTGTTAGTTAGTGTCTATGGCTCGTGTCTAGCATGAATATATGATTTGTTTGCTCGATTTGTCGATTTGGAGTAACTAATATGAACTTTGAAATGGGTTTGCTTAATCTTGCATTTTGGAAGATTAAATGTTGTTTGATTGTTAAAGTTCATGTTTTAATTGTGTTACTAGTATCACTAGCTTCGTTTTGATGCGTAGGTTGATTAAGAAAACTTTAAAAACCCGATTAATGATTTTGTGATGTTTGACTAGGGTTTGATAGTTCTTGACATGAACTTTTGGATGCTTAAATGCCATGGAATGTTAATTGTTAGTGTTTAGTAGTAATGTATGCTTAATTACCTTCGAAACGGCATACCGTATGTGTAAATTGGATTCCCGAATCATAAAATACGTTTTACGAACTTGAAACTTTGAAAATAAACCTTTCTTGATCAATTGACGAGTTTTCGGTTATTGTAAATGATGTTTTTGATTGATGATATATGGTTAGTTGTATTCCTTGTCAAAATACCTTTTCGACGATATATGATAGGCATTATAAGTGTTTGCGGGTCAAGAGTTGGGTTGGAAAATGTTTTGGTTCGTGACTTGGACCATTTTTCTGCAAACAGCATTTTTCCCAGGTATGCGCGCCGCGCATACCACCGCGCGCCGCGCGAATCCAAAATCCCAGATGAATGGCCCTTTAAGTCAAGTTCTGACCTGGTTTTACACTTGGGTGCGCGCCGCGCAACCCATTGCGCGCCGCGCAAAACCCCCAGGCCAGGCTATTGTGTTTTTAAATGTTCTCAAAATGTTTCTCGCTTAACCGTAACCCCGATTAACATGAAAATCGGCTATTGTGTTCATATATGATTTCTCCTCAAGGGAAAATTGTCGGATACCCGACCCGACCCCGTTGACTTTGACTTTGACCAAGTTTGACTTTTAGTCAAACTTAACCAAACTTTTATACAATCGTTCTAACATGCTTTTATACTTGTTTCTTGTATGAAACTTGACAACGTGATTCACATGCTATACTTAATCGAGTCGTAACGAGCCATAGGACTAATTGAACACATTTCACCCGACCTTGTGTCGTAACCGGTTAATTGATACAACTTATTTGTTTAGGTCAAGGCTAAGCAACTTTCATGCACACGTTTACTTTGTGAAGTACATTTATACTCGTGCACTCGAGGTGAGATCATAGTCCCACTTTTTCAACAACTTTTTATACTTTTAAATTGTGGGCTGAGAAACATATACTTTGTTACATTTTGTACTACTTGCTTTTATACTTTGAACACAAGTACAAGGAAAACAAACATTCCACAGCGAGTTAGAACAAAAATCCTCAATTCGATTATCATTAGTTACACTTGCAGGGTGTAAGCGAGAACTTATATTGTGTGGCCATACGGGTTTGACAAACCCTCATTACGGACGGTTCGCTACCGTCTACGGATGAAATATATTTTCGAGAATCAGTGTTTGTTCTAGCACTAAGTGATGGGGTATACAATGGAAGGAAACGTTAAGTCTTGATAATTGGGTGCTCGCGAACCAACTTTTGGAATGCAACTTTTGGATGATCAATTTATGGAAATACTAAATCTTGTGGTTCAAAATATAACATTTACTAATACACCTATGATTTCACCAACGTTTTTCGTTGACAGTTTTCTATATGTTTCTCAGGTTCATACATGGCTATTTGATACATGCTTCCGCGTACACTCATACTTGCTTGGGATCAAGCATACATGCATACACTCTGATTATTTGCTTGGAGTCAAGATACATACATACATACGCTAGTAATAGCACCTTTGGATTCAAACTTTTGTTTACATACTTACGCTATTTATAGCAACTGTGTTTTTAAACTAATTATGTCGCAAGTTATTTCATTTATATTTTATGACTTTTGTAAACTTAGACTTGTTGTCGAACGGTTTTGTAAACTAAACTTGCAAGTCTTGTACCTTTCAAATGAATGCGACATAATTTTGGTCAAACGAGTCTCATATAGGGACTACGACCACGCAACGGGACCTAAGTTAACGGCGCCGTCAATAACGGTTTTGGTCGGGTCGTTACAAGGACCTTGTTGGTTGTTGTATGGAATATTTCGATTATAATTCTGGTTTTAATTGTAAATAGGTCTTGGCGGTTGATAATTATTCTGATAATTATTTTCAGGCATTTGGTTTATGTATGAAATATTCTCTCTTTGTTCCATTGTTAATTCAATACTAAGACAATCTTTTGTCAAATGTGGTCCTCCACACTGCTCACAACTAATTCGTATTGAGTGAATATCCTTAGTCATCTTTTCCATTCGTCTCTCGACAACATCTATCTTTATGGAAATGAAATCTAAGTCATGGCTAGAATCGGCTCTAGCTGCTTTATATGATCTAACGATATCTTTTTCTTGGTGCCACTCATGTGAGTGGGAAGCAGTGTTATCAATACTTTTATAAGCATCAGTTTCGGTTTTCTTCATAATGGAACCACCAGCTGCTATATCTATGTCTTTCCTTGTAGTGATGTCGCATCCTTGGTAGAATATTTGTACTATTTGACAGGTGTCTAAACCATGTTGCGGACATCCTCTTAATAACTTTCCAAATCTTATCCACACCTCATATAGAGTTTCATTCGGTTTCTGTGTGAACGTAACAATTTCTCCTTGAAGTCTTACGGCTTTAGATGCCGAAAAGAATTGTTTAAGAAATTTTTCAACTAAAACGTCCCATGTATCAATCGCCCCTTCAGGTAACGATTCCAACCAATCTTTGGCTTCTCCCTTTAAAGTCCAGGGAAATAACATGAGATATATATGTTCATCCTCCACTTCTCGGATTTTAAATAGTGTGCAGATCCTATTAAAGGTACGAAGATGTTCATTTGGATCTTCCTTCGGCGCACCACTAAATTAGCATTGATTAGTCACCATGTGTAGAATTTGTCCTTTGATTTCATAATCTGGCGCATTAATGTCTGGATGAGTAATTGCGTGACCTTGGCCAGTGCGTTTATCTCTCATTCGGTCTTCCATACTTAAAGGTTCCAGATTCTCCATAATTGAATTTGTTGAATCGGAATCACTAGAGGATTCTGATTTAATGGTTCGTTCCTCAACAATCTCTGGTTGAATGATTGATGGTTCCGGAGGAAAATTTAATGGTTCAGGATCTATGAATCGTCCCTGAATATTCTCCGGATTCTCAATTGTGAGGTCGGGTTCAAAAAATGGATTATCAGAAATTTGAACTGGAGTACTTGGTCGACTGGATGACGATTCTAAAGAAAAATCAACGGCGGTAATATTTGCTAAATGTCTTGATCTAGTTACAGGTGGTGAACGTACAAAAGGTGGTGAACGTCTTGCTCGGTGCATTCACTGAATATCCTATTAGTTTTTAAAAAGGAAAGAAAAATTATATAAGTTATCCAATTAATAGACTTTTCTGATTTTGCCCACGTTTCGAATAGCCAAAAGATGCAGCAGAGGGGCAGGATTCATTTGGTCTCAATATAATTGAGGACTGTTTGGCTCCAATAACCCGGTCCACGTACAAATCCAACTATTACTACGAACCAGAAAATTTTGATGTCTATCAATTTAACCACTTAAAATAAATTTTCGTAATTTTAAGAAATTTAGATAAGAAGTAGAATAAAAATCTATGTCCTAAAACTATAATAGCGAGAAATAAGAAAGAAAAAGAGTGTGTCGGAAAAGGTCGAAAAATAAAAATAAGAAAGAAAAAGAGTAACTTATAGAACTTAAAAACACTCGACTAACCCAACCTTATTACTATCACTAACTTAAAATTATAATCGCAAATTGAGATTACTAATTGGAAATGATAATTGATACATAGGTAAAAGGCGTCTAAAAATATTAAAGCTTACAAGTAAAACTATATCCCAAATGGCAATGTCTTAAAAAGGAACTAAAACTTAAAAAGGCGTCGCAGAATTCTAAAGCACTTAAATCTTAGTCTAAAGAAAGAGTACTTAAGGGATTTTACGGTAAAGCCTAAAAATCTAGAAATAAAAATATAACTATGGCAAAAACTAAGTTTAAAACTAAAAACTAGCGAAAAATACAAATATTACGCTAAAACAATTAAAAAAGGGAAAAAATATAAAAATATACTAAAAGTTGTGAAAATTACAATTTTTATAAAAATATTATTTTTATATTATTTATTTATTAAAACTATTAATTTTACATTAATTAAACTAATTTAACTAAATATATAAATTAAATAAAAAGAAACTTAAAACTAATTATAATAATAAGTAATTTAGGGTTAATAATAATAATAATTAATAATTACTCCGTAATTAATGCTGATTAGGGTTCCTGTCACGCGTGTCAGGGCTGCTCCGCGAGTTGCGGTGCCCGAAGCAGGAAAACTCCGCGAGTCGCGGGGTTCTTAAATTCAACTCTGGTACAGTTTTTAATTCGACGCGTTTTTTTTATTAGCGTTGCGCTTCTGGCTTTTAAGCTAGATTGTTCCCCGGCAGCGGCGCCAAAAATAACTTGATGTTATGCGAGGTGTATATAAAATAGCTATTAAATTTTACAAGAAAATACTATAAAATACGATACAATTTTACACAAGATATTTATTTATTTAGAGAATGGATATACTTAAACCTTGCTACAACACTTATAGGCAGTGTACCTAATCGTACAGTAGTGTAGTTTTTAGTAAGTCTGGTTCGTTCCACAGGGAAAATCTTTAAACAAAGCTTAACGCTATATTAGTTTTATTTTATAAAAATACAAATATATATATATATAAGTAATATTATTATTATTATAAAGGGGGGGTTTTTACCGTTTAATGACCGGTTTGTCGATTTTAAAACTTTAGTCGCAGTTAAAACAAAATGTAAAATATTAAATAAATAAAAGACTTAATTTAAAGCGTAAAGTAAATAACGATAATGAAATTGCGATAAATAAAAGTGCGATAAAATAAACTTGCGATAATTAAAAAGTACGATAATTAAAAGTGCAATTAAATACAATAACAATAAATAAAAGTGCTATAATTAGAAGTGCAATTAAATATAAAATAAAGGGAATTAAATATGAAATAAAAGAATTATGCTTATTTAAACTTCCGTAATCATGATGTTTGACGTGTTGATTTTAGTTTTATGCCCATGGGTTAATTGTCCTTTGTCCTGGATTATTTAATATGTCCGTCTGGTTTTTGTCCATAACAGTCCATCAGTCATAAATATAAAGTGCGAGTGTCCTCGTCAAATTATCCTTATACCCGAAGTTAAATATTCCAACTAATTGGGGACTTAAACTGTAACAAGATTTTAATACTTTGTTTAATAATTACACCAGGTTATCGACTGCGTGTAACCCAAGGTTTTAATACTCTGTTATCAATTATGCCAAGTGTCCTTGTACATAATTTCACCCCTGTTTTAATAATTCTAGTGGCTATTAATCCATTCCCGTGTCCGGTTAAATGAACGATTATTCGTACATATAAATATCCCGCCCATCGTGTCCGATCGAGTGTATATGGTTATTTATAGGGACGTCCAATTGTGAATCTTTATATTAAAATTAACAAACTATCATTTAGTTAAACAAATATAAAGCCTATTAATAGCTCATAGTCTAATTTCCACAAGTGTCGTTCTTTTGTCCAAACCCCAATTAAGGTACAAAGCCCAATTACCCAATTTTAGTAATTAGCCCAACATCATGATTACTTCGTTTTAAATAAGCATAATAATAACTTAGCTACGAGTCATTAAATTAAAAAGGTTGAACATGACTTACAATGATTAAAAATAGCGTAGCGTTACACGGACAGAATTTCGACTTACACCCTTACAACATTCGCTAACATACCCTTATTATTAGGATTTAAAATTAAAATTAAAATTAAAATATAAATTATATATATATTTACGTATATATTGAGAGAGAGAGAGAGAGATTATGGATTTTTACGATCAAACTGCGTTTGCTTTTATAGGCGGTTTCAGAATTTGGGGCTCTGCGACTCGCGGCAATTTTTGCCTTCAAACTCCGCGAGTCGCGGAGTTTGATTTTCCAGCTCACCAACTTTGGAGTCTTTCTTTGCCGACGAATTTTTAATATATTATAATATTTAAATAATTATAAGAATTATTTAAATATTATATTATATTTATGTGCATAGTTGACTTGTAATTTTTAGTCCGTTGCGTCGAGCGTTGAGAGTTGACTCTGGTCCCGGTTCCGGATTTTCGAACGTCCTTGCGTACAATTTAATATCTTGTACTTTGCGTTTTGAATCTTGTACTCTTGTAATTTCGAGACGTTTCTTATCAATAATTGGAACCTCTTTGATTGTATTTTGTACTTTTGATCATTTTGGTCGTTTGCGTCTTCAATTCGTCGAATCTGTCTTTTGTCTTCACCTTTTAATATTTAAACGAATATCACTTGTAAATAGAACAATTGCAACTAAAATCTTGTCTTTCTTGGGGAATAATGCTATGAAATATATGTTCGTTTTTAGCATTATCATTCTTCGATGGTGTTTTTCAAACAGAACCGAAGAAAAAAACGCACATCAAGTGAGTTTGGGTTGGTGGTTTTGTGATTTAAAACAGAAAAATTTATCAAGTAGTGGTTGATGTGGTTTATGGTAGTTAGTGGTGATGGAAGGTGGTTCATGAGAGTGGTGAAAAGTTATCAACAAAACATTAACATAAACAGGTGTAGTGGATGTTGGAAAGAAAAGGATGTGGGCAATTTAGAGTTTAGAATATGTGTGTGTTGTAAAACAAGTGCATTGTATTTATAATTATGAAGTCTCATGTGCCACCTATTGTGATTTAGTGGTGTTATGTGTAAATCAAATACGGAAGGCAAGTGGGGAAATAGAGATAGAATGGAATATCAATTATATACAACTGTCCATGTTTATGTATAAATTAAGTTAAGAGACATTGATAGGTACTTAAAACAATATCACTAACAAAAATGGGTCTTCAAAGTCACGGGTGGATGTTAATTCGATTGAGAACACAAGTAATATAATATAATAATAATATATATAATATTAATAAACATGTGTATTGAATTCATAAGCAGCCTCTAAAATTAGTGTGCCGACACTTCTGATCCGGACTGGGTTTCGTGCTCCGTTGTTAAACAGTGGCGGATAAAAGTGTTCAGAAAAATCTCATATTTTTAAATTAACTATATTTATTTATTTTGGTCGTTATGATATAAAATTTGATCCTTAATTTGTTAAATAAAAATTACATTAATTGTTCACTCCCAACCCCAAGTAAAATAAAAAAAAAATTTAAAACTCAATAAATATTTCTTAAATATATTTTTAATAAGCCTATAATTTATATTACTCATTTTCGGATCACCGTTTATTTTAAAATAATATAAGTTCCTTTTTAATTCGTTTATTATCAATTGAATTACAAATGAGCGTTTCCGTTGTTTACTAAATAACTTCGAAATTACTTATATATATGCAACATACTTTATATATTCACTTTTGTAATAAATTTTAATATAACTTATATTAATTTACATATTTATTTATAACAAATTGTATATTGTATATAATAGTTTATTAATATCCTTATGCATAATTATTTATATTTACTTATTTATATATATTTATCTATTTACAAATAATAGTTCGTGAATCGTTGGAAATGGTCGAAGTCAAATGCATTTATGAAAAACAGTTCCAACATTTTGAGACTTGGTTTAATAGACTTAGCTTATCGTGTCGGAATCATTATAAGATTAAGTTTAAATTTGATCGAAAATTTCCGGGTCGTCACAGTACCTACCCGTTAAAGAAATTTCGTCCCGAAATTTGAGTGAGGTCGTCAATGCTAACAATAAAAAAGTTTTTATGACGAATATGAGTCGATAGATAGAGTTTTATCATTATTGATTAATATAGACAAAACGATTTAATTATGTGAAGCGTACGAGTGAAGTTATCACAAAAGATTGAGATAGAAATGTAACTTTTGGCATAGTCAGCATTGATTTCCGGAATTCAAGGGAGTTAAAGAAAATCTTCAAAATTTAAAAGATTTGATTCTTCGGTAATTAAGGAAATTAGAATCCTCTTTGATTAAATGCGATAATCTGTTTTAATTGCTCTGTCGGATATTTTACTATAAATCCACACTCTTCATTTCCTCTTTTCCACACTCCTATACTTTCTTTCTTAATTCATACTTTTATTTTCTCTTTTCTACTTTAAGTCAAGCGAATAATGATCCAGAATTTGTAGGTCTGAAGTTTCAAATGAACATGACTAATGTTCTGAGAGAGATTGTAATAGCAGGATCTTGATTGATTAAATTACCATAATTCAAGAGAAAAGATAGGATTATCAAGAAAATATGTTCTTGATATGTTTACATATTAGATAGAAGGTAAGAGTCGTGTAACATGGCACATGATGACATTATGGTCTGTGAATCATCACGTTCAATTAGAAACTCAGCATGACTTATTGTAATATAATCACGTTGATCAAGTGTCATTATATTATACTAACTCATGCTTCAGTTCCCAACACTACTTCAAAATTCATTCATAGTTTATACTTAGATTTTACAGAAATTTCTAATATAATGTATTACAGGTAGCACGAAGAGGTATATAATTTTGGACGAGAATATTTATGAAAATATCTTCCGAAATATTGAAGATATTTATGATGATATTTTGGGATTTCTAAGTTCGATGGTTGATGAAGAAAGATTTTTCGCAAGATTTTAACATGACTTCGGAGCAGGATAATCTCTAAAGATTTCATCTGATCCAGAATTACCTGGATTCTTTGAATATAGGGTTTGGTCCTTGCATTTTTCCTTGGTCTCCTTCATAGTTCGCTCAATGTGTTTTTCAGTACCAAATTTTCTATCGAGCGTTCCTAACACTCCTTTCCTTATCATCAAACTTTTGGCTGTTTAGACCATCTATCATTTTTCTGTTTCATCTGCATTTAATGCTACGATATCTGAATCATCGGTTATCAATTCGAGGTGGTTTCAGGAGAATTTTGTTTTTAGATGATTAAACGCTGATGGTAATATGGTGGAATATGAAAGGTTCCCCGGTAACAATAAAAGAGCACGCATATATGTCAAGGTTATAATAAGGTTGTTTCGAATGAAAAGTCGAAGCTGACTTGCTGGGGCTATGACAAAATTGGCTAATTTAAAAAGGGATTGCAAGGTTATTTTTGGTAATAACAACTCCCAAAGGGTTAGCACAGATACGTTTTGAACATTTACTCAGGTTCCAAGTGTTTTCAGGTGCATACTATATGCATCAATCTTTTCTGCTGTAGTTGAAGTGCGGTTGATTCATTCTCTCGATTGAGGTATTTTCAAGAATCATGAAAAGTTTGAACGCAGATTGTAATCATCAAGATACAAATGAGGTTTAAGATTAAATCAAGTGGCAGACTTGAAGAATTATTTAGTTTCATATGTTATAATCAATATTTTAATTTATTTTAATTGTCCAATGTTGACAGTCCACAGTTAGTAGTCCACAATTTGTAGTTCAACAATTCATATATAGTTTAATATATAATATTCGAATTAATTAATACGTATCGTGACCCGTGTACATGTCTCAGACTCGATCACAACTCAAATTATATATATTATTGTAGAATCAACCTCAACCCTGTATAGCTAACTAAATCATTACTGCATATAGAGTGTCTATGGTTATTCCAAATAATATATAGATGCGTCGATATGATATGTCAAAACCTTGTATACGTGTCCCGATATTTAAAATGCGTAAAATAAATAATAGAAATTAAATGACGATAAATAAAGTGTGTAAAGTAAATAACAGAAATTAAATGACGATAAATAAAATTGCGATAATTAAATTGCGAAAAATAAACTGCGATAAATAAAATGTAACCAGTTAGCTAGGAACAGTTAGCTAGGATTATGTTAGCGTTGATTCTTAACAAAATTTTCTCATGCTTAATGTGTTTGTTTCTAACAAATTTTATTTTTGTCCAATGTTTTCTTCATTATGCCACTTGTTGGATTCTGATAGATCAAAATCCAAATATGAAATTGAATGAAATGGGTTATTCTGCGGTGAACGGATACGTATATCGGTGGTTGTAAATAGGATAGTAAATGACTGTTGAATTAGATTTGAAAGAATTTATAGTGTACTTATTAATGTGAAATCTAAATATTCCTCGGGTATTACCTACCCGTTAAAATATTTTCACCATTAACAGTTTGTACGAAAGAATTTTTAATTACAATCTTTATGAAAAAATATATATACCTATATATTTTCTTCATATGTAATCATGGATTTAATGAGTCAATATGATATTAAACTCATTTGATTTACCGTTAGAACAAGAATATATAATCTCTAAAACATTAGAGATTACATAATCTCCATGTCGAATGAAGATAAATGATGTAGAATGATTCGCAGATTGATGATTATGCTCGAGGTACATAATGAGATGTTGAGGTGTGTGATGTTGAACTTGGGCTGTTGGTAGTACTGGTATTGATGTTGGTGCTGGTGATGTTGCTGAAGCTGGTAAATTTTGCATCATATTCTCCAAAGTCACTACCCGAGCGTGAAATTCGTTGACTTCTTCTATTATTTCGGGATGATTGTCGGTTGGAACGAGCGAATGAATAAGGTTTAGAATTTTAGATAGAATATAATCGTGGCGAGATATTCTGAAAATGAGAGAGAAAATGGTGTCTCGAACAGCTTCGCCGGTAAACGCTTCAGGTTCTTTATCAAGAGGTGATTTCGGTTGGTGGAAGGGATCGCCTTCTTCGCGTCTCCATTGATTAAGTCGACTACGAACCCATTAGATGAATTGGGGATGGATGATTGGTTGATTCATTCTGGTAACACTGCTTTCGGAGCTTAGGTGAAACTCCATATCGGAATAGTTGTCGGAATTCGAGGAATTCAAACTGGTTGAGGGATTTTCGATAAGAAATAGATTATAGGATATAGATTAGTAACCTGCAATACATAATTTATATATGCATATATAATACTAAAATCGCATAAGTTACGGAGGAATCTACGGAAGCTGTCAGGCAAAAGTAACAATAACAGATATGCTAAGATATGAATTTATCTATACACTATCTATGCAATAGAGGCATTAAGACGTGTCTAAACTTAAGGATGATAAGCAAGTAATTTTTGACACGGAGTGATAAGCAAAACTTTTGACATGCAGACATGGTCGAAGTCCAGACCCACTAATGCATCTAAACAACTATCAGTTAGACACACTAATGCAAGACCTGGTTCGCTAAGACCACCGCTCTGATACCACCTATAATGCCCCGTCCTAATCCATCTGGACGAATACATTACATTTGGTTACATCGCGAGGTACTTGACCTCTATATGATACATTTTACAAACATTGCATTCGTTTTTAAAAGACAAACTTTCATTACATCGAAAGTTGACGACATGCATACCATTTCATAATATATCCAACTATAATTGACTTAATAATAATCTTGATGAACTCAAAGACTCGAATGCAACATCTTTTGAAATATGTCATGAATGATTCCAAGTAATATCTCTAAAATGAGCTAATGCACAGCGGAAGATTTCTTTCATACCTGAAAATAAACATGCTTTCAAGTGTCAACCAAAAGGTTGGTGAGTTCATAAGTTTATCATAAAATAATAAAATTCAGTAATTTTGATAGACCACAAGATTTAAATGCTGCATGGTACAAAAGGGCCCGAATCCTATACCCACATGTAATGTACATGCGATATCTTTTAAATACAGTACACCTTTCTCGTGTACGAAACCATTTTCATAAATCTTAGTAACCGTACATATATCTCGTGTACAAAATATCATACACATAACATGTGTATAAAATCATTTTCTCGATACATAACATTCACTTTTCATTGCTTTCATAGCTTGGCTTGGTAACCGACCTTAACATATAATGCGCATAATAAAATCCCCAAAATAGAACATCTCGCCTGTATAATAATCATATAAACTTCGAAGTACTAAACACCACGCCCACTAGCCCTTCCGTCTAGTGAACATTCTGGGTGGGGGTGTTAAACCCGGTAGCTACCTTTAGGATTCGCGTCAATTAGGCGTGCACTAATTCTTAAAATTAGGGACGTTCCCTAATTCTTAGGTTACCAAGCAATAATAATCAGGGGAAAAATATTCATATCAATTGTGGCAATTATCACGTCCACATAATTCAATGGTGGCAATTATCACGTCCACATAATTCATTCGAGGAATGTTTTACTTGTGTCTATCTCGTCAAACATTTATAAAAGCATTTCATGTATTCGCAGTTCAAAATGTATTTCAAAAGCATTTAATAAAGCAGTTGTAAAAGTAACGCATGTATTCTCAGTCCCAAAAATGTAAAGAGTAAAAGGGAATCAAATGAACCCACCCTACAATATTTTGTAGTAAAAATATTCATACGACGATACTAAACAATGCAGGGTTGGCCTCTGATTCACGAACCTATATCATTTGTATATATATTAAAACATATAATGAAAATCACATAATTTCCTTTATAACTTATATATTATTTATGTGTTTATAGTTTACATAAATTTTATACTAAATTTTATTAAAAAATATACTTTATTTATATTTATTATATCTTAACTTATATATTATATAAATTACTTTAAAATAGTTATTATTTATTCATTTAGTTTTTTTAAAATATCTATATATAGACATATACGTTTAATGTTTTATCTAAAATCAATAGTTTGTTATATGTAAGTATAATGTTAATGAGTTTGATATATATAGTTTTGTGAAATATTAATATAATTATAGTATATGTAATAAGTATATTTTATGTACTAAATATTTATTTGTTTAAAATGATAATCCGGATAATAATAATTTACTATTAATAATAATAATAGTTTTATTAATAATGATATTGTTAACAATGATGCTTATGTTTAATAATAACAATAATATTACGAATAGTTACAAAAGTGATACTAATAATAATATCTTGTATTATTTTTACAATAATAATAATATTAATCCTAGTCATAATTATAATCATAATAATAATAATAAATGATGGACTTTGTGACAATACTTATATTTGAACTAATAAGTCTTCTAAAAATAACTATAATAATAATAATAACAATACTAATAATAATATCAATTTTAAAAATGAAAACTACCTTTAAAAAGGGTTTCTAAAAAGAAAGGCCTCGGACGGGGCTCGAACCCATGATCTCCCGCTCACCCACAACATCACTAACCATTCCGCTGCTTCTACTTTTCTGTTTATACTTCCCAGCTAAAACTAGTTAACCCATTTATTTTTGTTTCGGCCCAATAATACAAAAGGGGACACAGCCCAACTTTCCTAGTCCAATGAGTACATCCTTCGGCAAAACTGAAACGAAATACTCGGCCCAAGTGCAAAAAGGATCCCAAGTCTAATTATCAATTGATGGCCCAGTCCATAAGCATGTTACTAGTTAAATAAAAAAATGCTGCTTGCTAGGATCGAACTTAGGACCATTTGCTTACCAAACACGTCCTCAACCAACTGCACTAATCTATTTTTCTGTTTTATTTTAATTCCCCTATATAATTAACCTGTAACTTTCTGTTTCATCATCTTCTTTTTCTTAAATTCATCATCATCCTAATTCTCTAACATCTCAAACTTATCATCATCGAACAACATCACCATTGTCATCTAATCATCATAGGTAACCTCATAATTCTAATCATGATAAAATCTTAGTTATAACCATAAGCGTAATCATAATTATCATCGTTTCTAATTGATTCAAGAACGAAAACCGTTAGCTAACATCATCGTTATGATCATCATCATCAAACATCTCACTGTCATCTTTGTATCACCATCATTCGAATCTTCACATCATCATCAATCTTTTATTATAACCGTAATCATTATCATCTTCAACGACCTAGTTCATCATCAAATACATAACATCATCATCGTTTTATCCTACTGTCCCATTATTTTCACCTTCGCCACCACAATGAAATTATCATCATGCATCACTAATGAAGTCCATTAAAAGCCTTAAGATGAGTAACCCATTTAATAAAAAGGAGCCAAATAAATAAAAACCCACTTTGTTACAGGAACATGAGGTACGACTGCAAGAATAAGGACTTGATTTGGTGTCCTTCGATAAACAACAACTTCAAATAATAATTCGTAGCGATAAATAGCAGGTTAAGTGAGTTTCAGAGATAGTTTGCAGCATATAACGATAGTGGTTTATGGAGGTTTAATCAACGATGGTTTGCAGCAGTAATGAGTTGTAACACAGCGATGGTTCGACGAAAAGATAAAACAGAAAAACATGTTGCAGCAGTAGGAGTGGTTCTTCGATGGTGTTTTTCAAACAGAACCGAAGAAAAAAAAATGCACATCATGAGTTTGGGTTGGTGGTTTTGTGATTTAAAACAGAAAAATTTATCAAGTAGTGGTTGATGTGGTTTATGGTAGTTAGTGGTGATGGAAGGTGGTTCATGAGAGTGGTGAAAAGTTATCAACAAAACATTAACATAAGCAGGTGTAGTGGATGTTGGAAAGAAAAGGATGTGGGCAATTTAGAGTTTAGAATATGTGTGTGTTGTAAAACAAGTGCATTGTATTTATAATTATAAAGTCTCATGTGCCACCTATTGTGATTTAGTGGTGTTATGTGTAAATCAAATACGGAAGTCAAGTGGGGAAATAGAGATAGAATGGAATATCAATTATATACAGCTGTCCATGTTTATGTGTAAATTAATATAAGAGACATTGATAGGTACTTAAAACAATATCACTAACAAAAATGGGTATTCAAAGTCACGGGTGGATGTTAATTCGATTGAGAACACAAGTAATATAATATAATAATAATATATATATAATATTAATAAACATGTGTATTGAATTCATAAGCAGCCTCTAAAATTAGTGTGCCGACACTTCTGATCCGGACTGGGTTTCGTGCTCCGTTGTTAAACAGTGGCGGATAAAAGTGTTCAGAAAAATCTCATATTTTTTTATTAACTATATTTATTTATTTTGGTAGTTATGATATAAAATTCGATCCTTAATTTGTTAAATAAAAATTTCATTAATTGTTCACTCCCAACCCTAAGTAAAATTAAAAAAAAAATTAAAACTCAATAAATATTTCCTAAATATATTTTTAATAAGCCTATAATTTATATTACTCATTTTCGGATCACCGTTTATTTTAAAATAATATAAGTTCCTTATTAATTCGTTTATTATCAATTGAATGACAAATGAGCGTTTCCGTTGTTTACTAAATAACTTCGAAATTACTTATATATATACAACATACTTTATATATTCACTTTTGTAATAAATTTTAATATATCTTATATTAATTTACATATTTATTTATAACAAATTGTATATTGTATATAATAGGCTATTAATATCCTTATGCATAATTATTTATATTTACTTATTTATATATATTTATCTATTTATAAATAATGGTTCGTGAATCGTTGGAAATAGTCGAAGTCAAATGCATTTATGAAAAACAGTTCCAACATTTTGAGACTTGGTTTAATAGACTTAGCTTATCGTGTCGGAATCATTATAAGATTAAGTTTAAATTTGATCGAAAATTTCCGGGTCGTCACAAAAGGATGGCGTTATGGGTACGGAGACTTACAAGATGGATTATGGGGGTTGATGATGTAGCGTGAGGGTACGAAATAGTATTATTTTTAATACAAAATACTACAAAATATGACACAAGTTTTATTAATTTACGGATGGGATATACCTAAACCTTGCTACAACACTATAGGCAGTGTACCTAATCGTAGAGTAGTGTAGTTTTTAGTAAGTCCGGTTCGTTCCACAGGGAGCTGGTGAAGTTAACGCTATATTATTAAGTTTATTTGTAAAAATATATATATAAATAAGTAGTAGTATTATTATAAAATGGGGGTTTTACCGTTTAATGACCGGTTTGTCGATTTTAAGCGTAAAAATAAATGACAAAAATTAAAGTGCGTAAAATAAATTGCGATAAATAAAATGACAGAAAATAAAATTACGATGAGAAATATAATAAAAGAATTATGCTTATTTAAACTTCCGTAATCATGATGTTTGACGTGTTGATTTTAATTTATTACCATGGGTTAATTGTCCTTTGTCCTGGTTTATTTGATACGTCTATCTGGTTTTTTGTCCATAATAGTTCATCGGTCATAAATATAAAGTGCAAGTATCCTTGTCAAATTACCCTTATACCCGAAGTCAAATATTCCAACTGATTAAGGATTTAAACTGTGACGCAGTTATCACTTCTGTCAACAATTACACCAGTTATCACTGTATGTAATCCACCCCTGTTTTAATTAGTTTATGAATATTAATTCATCCACTTGATCAGAATGAATAATCAATTACCCAACCCAATTGATTAATTAAATGATTATAACAGATTCCATATGAACGTCACTAAATAGGACAACCATAATCATTATTAATTATTAGGTTAATTAATTTGAAGATAGGTTCGACAGACTCCAATGAGTTGTCACTCAATTAGACAATACCCCCCATCTATTAATAGTCAATAGTTCAATTTCCACAAGTGTCGGTCTTTTGCCCAAACCTTAATTATGGTCCAAAGTTCAATAACCCCTTCTTAATATTTTAGCCCAACATCACGATTACTTCGGCTCAAATAAGCATAATAATAACTTAGCTACGAGACATTAATGTAAAAAGGTTGAACATAACTTACAATGATTAAAAATAGCGTAGCGTTACACGGACAGAATTTCGACTTACACACTCAAATGATCTCTATCATAAATCTTATTATTATCATAATTTAAACTTAAAATTAAGATTATTGTTATATCTTATTACATTAACATTATGATAGAGATATAGAATATAGATATTGATAATTGATATTGATAATTGATCGAAGAAAAAAGATCGGAGAAAAATTCTCTCCCTAATTCATCGAACGTATCGTTCCTTTTATAGGTAAATTAGAATTCAAATTTTCATTTACGACCCCTGAACTATGCTCAATTAACAACTTTTTATTATTTAATATTATTCTTATTATGAATTATTTAAATATTATATTTTATTCTTGTGCATAGTTGACTTGTAATTTTTACACCGTTGCGTCGAGCGTTGAGAGTTGGTTCATGTCCTGGTTTCGGATTTTCGAACGTCCTTTCGTATAATTTAATATCTTGTACTTTGCGTTTTGTAACTTGTACTCTTGTCATTTTTAGACGTTTCTCATCAATAAATTGAACCTTTTGAATTGTATCTTGTACATTTGAGCTTTTTGGATGTTTTGGTCTTTCAAATCTTCGTTTTTGTCTTTAAATCTTCATTTTCGAGCGATTTGCGTCTTTCGTCTTCGCACTTATTTATTTAACTATTACAACTAAAAATAAGGAAATTACATTTAAAAACTTTACATATTGGAACGATATTGCTACTAAATATATGTTCATTTGGAGCACTATCAAATATCCCCACACTTGAGCGTTGCTTGTCCTCAAGCAATACAGAACTTGAAATAAAAACATACATGAATCACTTTTTTATTCATCACATTTTGTACATCAGTGATTTTGATATAGCGGTATAAACAATGACAGTAATGATGGTTAAAGGTGGGTGTGTCATCCACAGTTGCCTCGGGTTTAGGTCAACGACACTTGCAATCAAATAGCCGATTTACTTTCGGTTTCCAAAGCAAAGTGCACATTTGAAAGGTGGTTTACAGTCCCACATGACTATGAAAATGTAGATCCTTAAGGAAATTGGATCTTTATGAAAACATTTGATCTTTTTAAAAATTTAATCTAGCTTTTACCCTAGACAAGTTTTCTGATTTGATCCATCATTGGTGTTGCAAAATATATTTGTGGATCATTATTTTGGCTAAAACTTTTAGGCTCGTGTATTCCACTGCTATCCCGGTATCGGAAAGCACACATCCAGTTTACTTGTTCCGTATATTACCTTTCGGTAAACTACCGTCCGGTTGTAAAGGAAAGCGATGAACAATAAACTGTTAAGGCAATGTCCCGTGACATGCAGATGATTATGGTCTTATTAACGTGTCGGATGCTAGAACTATCCTTGGTAGGAGCGATAGTAAAGATCATCCTATGATTTTTCGGTCTGGCACAAGGTCCTGTCTCTGACCATGCTATGCAACCACCGTCCTTACGGTTGACACCTGATTTAGTTCAGGTGACCTAATGAATTCCAGGTGAATTTCTTAGGATTTTACGTTCAATGGTAATGAACGCATTGAAAATGGTTTTTCAGAAAACAAATCGGTTTGTATTTTTGATCAAAATATTTTCTCGTTCAAGCTCGAGTTTAGATATCATTGAATTCCATGAGTTTGAATTCTCAATCTTTAAGGTCAATCTCAAGGATTGAGAAATATCAGTCTTAAAAGCTGATTTTTAATCTTTAAGGAGATTATCCTTTCTGGGGATCTGATTCATTAGTCTTATCAAGCTAATTTGCACGGTGCCTCCCCATTGTACGAGATAAATCCTTCTCATGGTTAGGATAAATCTGACCACTTGGCGACCCTGTTTGATGCTGAGGTCCGTGGATTTCCTGCTGATTTTAGAGATGACTTTTCTAGATTTTTCGTCAACCTACAGCTGGTCTGGACGACAACTTCTTGACCTAAATCAAGAAGCGCGTGTCTTTTTCGGAAGACTTTACTTCCTTTTAATGATGGAATTGATTCATCGTGTAGATCCATCTTTCTTTCAAATATATTACAGTAAACCGGGTAAAACTGATTAGTATCATCCAAAACAAAAGTACCTACAATAATCTTGTACAAAGATATGTGATAGATAATTTTTAATTGAATAACTTGGTACATTCTCCCCACACTTAGTTTCTTTCTTTGCCTTTTTATTCTCATTTATTCCATTTTAAATGAATTCAAGCATTTTAGGTTGTTTCTCAATTTATGTCCTTTCCGAGGTAACGATAATTTCGGCATTAACACCTAGTTTTATCGTTCATAAATATGTATAAACATGATTTTGAATTCATTTAGTTAAAAAATTTTAAAATTTTCATAATATTTAGAAAATAAGCCAAGTATAAACCCGAGAGAATTTATAACCCTTCCCCACACTTGAGATCATGCAATGCCCTCATTTGCATGAAATCAGACTATAATTATTAATTCATGAGGGTGATTAGTGTAGAAAAGTGATTAAAAATACCCAGTTTGTAATTACAAAGCTCGTCGAATGATAGATGGCGCGCCTCATCGTTCATTCCTTCATTTATTATATCACATTTGTTGTTTTGCATCTTGTCGTCAAAATCAGTACCTTTTGCTGAACTTAATGTTAGTCTTTGAAAGTGCGTTGTTTTACCATGTTGTTTACATGATAAAATACGAACATATATACATATTTTTAAAGTTGGGTATATTACCCCACGTTCAAAAATTTATAAAATCCAATATATTTTTTTTTTGGCATACTTTAAATCAATAAAATTAAAAATAATGATGAAAAAAAATTTTCGCCCCGCCCTCGGGTAAAGTAATTTCGGCTCAACGGCCTAGTCTTCAACTCATGACGAATTTTAGAAATCATTTTTTAAACTTAATGAATTAAAGTAAATTTTGTTTTTAAAATCACACAAAACTTAAATTTAAAAGGCATATTAATTAAAACCTAAAAAATAAAAATTCAGAATGGAGGGAGAAAACTAGTTCTTTAGTGTCTGCTAGCGGAAAAGACCAATCGAATTCCATTCTCGGAACTACACGAGAACAGAACAACTAACTACAAACAGCATTTTCTTTTTAGAATATTTGAATCTCCTCACACTTAGGTAGATGTGGTGTCGAAATTGTGATTAACTTCATCGTTAATTTCTCTTGGTCCATAATCAACTTGCATATCCGTGACTTTTTCTTTAAGCCATTGGTCGGATTCCTGTGTAATATCCACAATTTCAACTAGTTTCTCCTTTTCTTTAGGTGATAGATTGGATACTAACCGGTTACATAACTTAAAGTTCCCCTTGGTTCTAGCATCGCGAATCCGTTTAATAAGTTTCTTCATTGAACTATTAATAACGGGATTATTTAATTTCGTATCAACAACGGGGTTCTTTGTTATCATGTCATCATTAGGTGTTACTTCATTTTCCCCACACTTAGGCGTTTCATTATTGCTAAGTATTACCGTTGGAGTTGGTAAAAGCACATGGTTCTTACCAATTGTTTTTACTGGTTCAACGGTTTTGGCTGGTGGAGATTTAGACTTTCGAATCATAAAGGTGATTGATTTGTTACCACTTTTAAGTGTCATTCTACCATTTCCTACATCAAATAACGCCTTGGTGGATGCTAAGAATGGCCGACCTAAAATTAGAGGAATGTTTGGGTCCTCTTCTATGTCAATGACAATAAATTCGACTAGAAAGGTTAAATTGCCTACTTGAACGGGTAGTTTGTCAGCAATTCCAACTGGGTGCTTAATGGTTTGATCAAAGAGTCGAACACTCATATCCGTTGGACTTAACTCACCTACACCTAATCTCTTATATAAGGAAAGAGGCATAACACTCACACTCGCACCTAAATCTGCTAGTGCATCATACATGACACAATCACTAAGTAGACAAGGAACAATAAATTCACCCGGATCACCTACCCTAGGTGGAGGTTTTGGTGGAACTGTCTTCACCGGGTTTATATTTACGACTTTTGTTTCTTGCACTTTCTTATTCTTTTTCTTCTTCTTCTTTCCAGAGGTATCACAATCTTTATTACCTATCACTTGCTCATACTCAACTCCTTTTCTTGGAAACGGGATGGGTGGTTTGTATGGTGCCACCACTGGCTTTACATACTCGGGTGGTGGTGGTGTAACTTCTTCATTGTTACTCTCATCTAAAACCTTCCCATCTTCTGATGCTGGTTTTTCAGAATTTGTTGACACCATATTAACATTCTCATTCCGAGGATTTACTTCAGTATTACTCGGTAGCTTTCCTTGTTCCCTCTCACTCATCATGCTAGCAAGAGTACCTACGTGTTTTTCTAGATTCAAAATGGAAGCTTGTTGAGTTCTTAATGACTGATCAAACCTCTCGTTCGTTTGGGTTTGAGATGTAATGAATTGTGTTTGAGATTCAATCAGCTTTGCCATCATTTCTTCTAGATTTGGCTTTTTCTCTTCGGGTTGTTGTGGTGGTTTATACAAGCTAGGTCTTTGTTGATTGAAAGTGTTGTTTTGAGTTGGTTGGTTATTCGGACCTTGTTGGTTATACCAGTTATTTTCGGGTCCTTTTGGATTGTAAAGAATGTTTTGATTTCGATTTAAGTTTAGCTTTGGCGGTTGATAATTATTTTGATAATTATTTCCCAGCCTTTGGTTCATATAGGAAACATTCTCTCGTTGTTCCATCGTTGGTTCAATGTGACAATCTTTCAATAAGTGTGGTCCACCGCATTGCTCACAACTGATTCGTATTGCGTGAATATCTTTATTCATCTTTTCCATTCGTCTTTCGAAAGCATCTATTTTTGCGGAAACGGAATCAAAGTCAGGGCTAGAATCGGCTCTAGCCGCTTTAGATGATCGAAAGATATCTTTTTCTTGGTGCCACTCATGCGAGTGGGAGGCTGTGTTATCAATAATTTTGTAAGCTTCAGTTGCGGTTTTTTTCATGATGGAACCACCAGCGGTTATGTCGATGTCTTTTCGTGTGGCGATGTCTACGCCTTTATAGAAGATTTGTACTATTTGAAAAGTATCTAATCCGTGTTGAGGACATCCTCTCAACATCCTTCCGAATCTTGTCCACGCCTCATATAATGTTTCATTTGGATTTTGCGCGAACGTAACAATTTCTCCTTGAAGTCTCACGGCTTTAGATGCCGGAAAGAATCTTTTAAGAAATTTCTCAACTAAAACATCCCATGTGTCAATCGCCCCTTCAGGTAACGATTCTAACCAATCTTTGGCTTCTCCCTTTAAAGTCCAGGGAAACAACATGAGATAGATCTGTTCATCCTCCACTTCTCGGATTTTGAATAGTGTACAAATTCTTTTAAACGTACGAAGGTGTTCGTTTGGGTCTTCATTCGGCGTACCACTATATTGGCACTGATTAGTTACCATGTGTAGAATTTGTCCTTTAATTTCATAATCTGGAGCATTAACTTCTGGTTTAATAATGGCGTGACCTTGGCCAGTGCGCTTAGCTCTCATTCGTTCTTCCATACTTAGAGGTTCTAGATTTTCCATGATTGGATTTGTTGTATCCGAATCACTAGAGGTTTCTGATTTAATGGTTTCTTCCTCAACAATCTCTGTTTGAATGATTGGTGGTTCCGGAGGAAAGTTTAATGGTTCGGGATCTACAAACCGTTCCTGAATATTTTCCGAATTCTCAATTGTGAGGTCGGGTTCAAAAAATGGATTATCGGAAATTTGAACTGAAGTACTTGGGCGACTGGATGACGATTCTAAAGAAAAATCAACGGCGGTTATATTTGCTAAATGTCTTGATCTAGTTACAGGTGGTGAACGTATGACCGGCGGCGAACGTCTTGCTCGGTGCATTCACTGAATATCCTATTAGTTTTTAAAAAGGAAAGAAAAATTATAATAAGTTATCCAATTAATAGACTTTTCTGATTTTGCCCACGTTTCGAATAGCCAAAAGATGCAGCAGAGGGGCAGGATTCGTTTGGTCTCAATATAATTGAGTACTGTTTGGCTCCAATAACCCGGTCCACGTACAAATCCAACTATTACTACGAACCAGAAAATTTTGATGTCTATTAATTTAACCACTTAAAATAAATTTTCGTAATTTTAAGAAATTTAGAGAAGAAGTAGAAAAAAATTCTAAGTCCTAAAAACTAGAATGGCGAGAAATAAGAAAGAAATAGATTGCGCGTCGAAAAATGTCGAAAAATAAAAGGTCGAAAAATAGGCGTCGAAAAATAAAAATAAGAAAGTAGTGCGAAATACGGCGTCGTAAAATTCTAAAGCACCTAAAACTTAGTCTAAGGAATAAGCACTTAAGGGATTTTACGGCAAAGCCTAAAAATTCTAGAAGTAAAAATAACTATGGCAAAACTAAACTTAATACTAAAAGTTGTGACTATAGTCTAAAAATCTAAAGGTAATAAAACTAAAAAAAAAAAAAAAAAAAAAAAAAAAAAAAAAACATTTTTTTTTTTTTATAGACAAAATTTTAAAAATATATATATTTTTTTTTTAATAATTTTTTTTTTTTTTTTTTTTTTTTTACGTTTTTTTTTTTTTTTTTTTTTTTTTTAAATTTTAAAAAAAAAAAACGATTTTTTTTTTACAAATTTTTTTTTTTAAAAACGATTTTTTTTTTCTTTAAAAAAAAACGAATTTTTTTTTTTTACACAAATTTAAATTTTTTTTTTTTTTTTTTTTTTTTAAAAACGAAATTTTTTTTTTTTTTTTTTTTTTTTTTTTTAAAAAAAACGATTTTTTTTACAAATTAATAATTTTTTTATAATTATAATTTTTTTTAAAAACTTTTTTTTTTTTAATTCATTTACTATTCATGAATAGTAAATGAAAATTAATTAATTAATTTACTATTCACATGAAAGCGACATGATAGCAATTATTAATTATAAGTTACATAATATACCCCTGAAGTATTTAATAAATACGACTTTTTTTTTTTAAAAATTTACGTAAAGATTCTTAAATATTTTTATATTATTATATTCTATTTCAATATTATTATATTATTATATTCTATTTCAATATTATTATATTATTATATTTTATTTCAATATTATTATAATTAAAAATATAGCGTTTTAGCGCTCCCCGGCAGCGGCGCCAAAAACTTGATGATGTAGCGTGAGGGTACGAAATAGTATTATTTTTAATACAAAATACTACAAAATATGACACAAGTTTTATTAATTTACGGATGGGATATACCTAAACCTTGCTACAACACTATAGGCAGTGTACCTAATCGTAGAGTAGTGTAGTTTTTAGTAAGTCCGGTTCGTTCCACAGGGAGCTGGTGAAGTTAACGCTATATTATTAAGTTTATTTGTAAAAATATATATATAAATAAGTAGTAGTATTATTATAAAATGGGGGTTTTACCGTTTAATGACCGGTTTGTCGATTTTAAGCGTAAAAATAAATGACAAAAATTAAAGTGCGTAAAATAAATTGCGATAAATAAAATGACAGAAAATAAAATTACGATGAGAAATATAATAAAAGAATTATGCTTATTTAAACTTCCGTAATCATGATGTTTGACGTGTTGATTTTAATTTATTACCATGGGTTAATTGTCCTTTGTCCTGGTTTATTTGATACGTCTATCTGGTTTTTTGTCCATAATAGTTCATCGGTCATAAATATAAAGTGCAAATATCCTTGTCAAATTACCCTTATACCCGAAGTCAAATATTCCAACTGATTAAGGATTTAAACTGTGACGCAGTTATCACTTCTGTCAACAATTACACCAGTTATCACTGTATGTAATCCACCCCTGTTTTAATTAGTTTATGAATATTAATTCATCCACTTGATCAGAATGAATAATCAATTACCCAACCCAATTGATTAATTAAATGATTATAACAGATTCCATATGAACGTCACTAAATAGGACAACCATAATCATTATTAATTATTAGGTTAATTAATTTGAAGATAGGTTCGACAGACTCCAATGAGTTGTCACTCAATTAGACAATACCCCCCATCTATTAATAGTCAATAGTTCAATTTCCACAAGTGTCGGTCTTTTGCCCAAACCTTAATTATGGTCCAAAGTTCAATAACCCCTTCTTAATATTTTAGCCCAACATCACGATTACTTCGGCTCAAATAAGCATAATAATAACTTAGCTACGAGACATTAATGTAAAAAGGTTGAACATAACTTACAATGATTAAAAATAGCGTAGCGTTACACGGACAGAATTTCGACTTACACACTCAAATGATCTCTATCATAAATCTTATTATTATCATAATTTAAACTTAAAATTAAGATTATTGTTATATCTTATTACATTAACATTATGATAGAGATATAGAATATAGATATTGATAATTGATATTGATAATTGATCGAAGAAAAAAGATCGGAGAAAAATTCTCTCCCTAATTCATCGAACGTATCGTTCCTTTTATAGGTAAATTAGAATTCAAATTTTCATTTACGACCCCTGAACTATGCTCAATTAACAACTTTTTATTATTTATTATTATTCTTATTATGAATTATTTAAATATTATATTTTATTCTTGTGCATAGTTGACTTGTAATTTTTACACCGTTGCGTCGAGCGTTGAGAGTTGGTTCATGTCCTGGTTTCGGATTTTCGAACGTTCTTTCGTATAATTTAATATCTTGTACTTTGCGTTTTGTAACTTGTACTCTTGTCATTTTTAGACGTTTCTCATCAATAAATTGAACCTTTTGAATTGTATCTTGTACATTTGAGCTTTTTGGATGTTTTGGTCTTTCAAATCTTCGTTTTTGTCTTTAAATCTTCATTTTCGAGCGATTTGCGTCTTTCGTCTTCGCACTTATTTATTTAACTATTACAACTAAAAATAAGGAAATTACATTTAAAAACTTTACATATTGGAACGATATTGCTACTAAATATATGTTCATTTGGAGCACTATCAGGGGTCGTGATTCGGGTAGAGGCTATGATGGTAATTTTGAGGTAAACGAGGTTCCTGTTCTTCCTGTTAACAAGATGATGGATGGAGACGGTTCTTCTCGGGTCGATTTGGATCCAAATAGGGAGGTTTGAAGACGGGTCGTGAGGTACAGGTGGGCCTGCTGTTTTGGGCCTAGGTGTTGGAAACACTTCGGGTTGTTGTTCGAGTTTTTTCGAGGAGGTAGCTAAAGAATTTGAAGGTTGTGTTAGAGTGGAAAGTATACGGTTCAATTCGAAGGAGCTTCCGAAACGAATAGTGAGAAAGAGGTCTAAGGCAAAGAAGGTATACGAGTAGGAGCTATGTAGGGTCAACGTTGATGGTTTGTGATGATTCCTTATCATTTACTTCGTCTCCCTTGTATTTTTAGGTTGTTGGTTTCTTTGACGTTAGTTTGTTAGTTTATTTGGTTTTTAGTTGTTTGTGATTTGTTGTGTCGTTGCCTTTAGTGGTTGTTTGTTGTGTTCGGCCTTGTTGTCCTCTAGTAATCTTGTTGCGGGTCTTCATTCTTTTGCTGAAGCTCTTGTTTCTATAAAAGTTATGGTTTTTTGTCAAAATAAATAAATTGGTGAATGTGTACTTGTAAAAAATGGACTTTTGGTAGCCTTGTTCAATTGCTCATAAAGACTAGGTCTAAATACCAAAAGGTCTCAAGCTCAACCGTTAATTTCCAAAACTAATCAATACGTGAGTTAATAACAAAATTTGGACCGTTTCCTACACTTATCCATCAAATTATTCATTAGGATCTTTTAAGAGACCTATAATGTTGAAGTAACCGAGTTCCCAATAACGTGGGAGATCCAGATTCAAATCTTGGTAACGTCCAAGATATAAATAACTGGTTATAGGGGTCGAAGTGCACAATTCACCCGGTAACGGATCTCGTCGCTCGGGGGGGCTTGTCACCCAAAAGTTTTACTCGTTAGTGGGGACCGAATGTGATTGTCATTAGGGAGGTTTTCTTTGCGAATCTAAAAATCTATAATGTATGATATCAATCCGTTACTTTTGGACCCAATAAACGACCACTGTATGATAATTTTGGAAGAAAGGCCTGTCCTAATATGGGTTTCGGTTGGTTGATACATAATTTTTGTATAGCTAGCTCATCGTGGATTGGGCTGGGCCTATAGTTTCAAAAACTGTAAATGTTAAGTATGTGGTCGGCGATGATCATGTTGGTCCTCAAATTGGCCCATCCGAAACTTAAAAGCAAATCATTATTTATAAAATATAATGTGATGATATAACGAAGTTGGTGTTTTTGAATGCTTTATTTGACTCAGATTGAGTGGACGTAGATTTTCATTTGTCATTCATTCTATTTTTAATAAATAAATTATTTAATTTGATTATATTAAGTATGAAAATTGACTGTGTGAAAATAGCAATATTGACTAAACAAGGAGGTGTGTAGGTGGTGAGTTTCATTAAATATTACGAAGTAATTTAAATTAATTAATTAAGATCAAATTAGCTGCAACGTTACGACGGAATTAATTTGTTTGGATTTGTTGTTATTCTGTGTGCCCGCCTTTTACGCACAAACCTCTTGTAATTATCGAGACCCCTCTCCTCTACCCCACACACATCATTTCATTTTCATTTTACCGATAACAATAAAAAACCTTTTCTTTTACATTCACAAATTTATATGTAATTTTTCTAAATTTTTTATGTTTGTTAAAATTTTCAAATGGCAGCGTATTTAGAAAGATATGGTTATTTATCAATTTCTATATTTTTTTTTTATGTCAATGTTGATAATTAGATTCCTAAATATTCATAACCAGGTAGTTATTAGACCACTCCCAACAGGAGTGTCTTCGGTCCGTGAATCTCATCGCCAATATGATGCCACCATTGGAAGTGTATTGCCAAACCACCGTCAATATGGACTCGTTATTCATTTCGTCTATTTCAATCATTTTTCATCACACTTTTTGCAAAATTTTGTTGTGGAATTCGCATCAAAATCTATACTATGTATCTATTAATTGATACGGTGAAGTGTGATGGTGAAGTGTGATGGTTGAGAGTAAAGTATGATGAGTTAGTGATGATAAGAAAATGAGATATGATATTAATGTGGTAGTGTGTTAATTTGAAGATGGTAGTCATTATGGAGAATGCTATTATTATCACAATATAAGTATATAACTAAACAATTCATGTCTAGAAAAATATTCATTTATATTATATATGTAAAAATTAATCTCAATTCAGCTTATTTCGTAAAATATATAGTACTACGTATATAAAATGGAAGCAGAGAGGGAACAGAAAAAAAAAATATATTAAAAGTCAAAATACCAAGTATATCATAACAAGTGCAATATATTTGTTTATACAAGTAATACTAACATATAGATAGAAGTACAACCACCACAAAGAAAAGATGAAATAAAAACAAAAATCACATTTATCTATTTGTAATTTAGCAAACAACCAAAAGAGGTGCAGTGAGATTTTATTTGACTTTAGCTTTGGTAATTTCGTTACTGTGCTTGTCATTTTACTGTCTTTTACCCCTTTGGATTCATGTTCAAAAATCTTGTTTCATTTTTCGTACATTTAACCAACACTATTATTATAATTTATAATTATAATAACTAAAAAACTAAATACATAACTGTTCTTTATCGCAAAGTAGTAACTCTCTCACTACAAATTACAAATGTTCATAATTTTAGCTTAAGAGTATATTTTATATTTTCAACCATTCAAAATAAGTTTTAATAGATATTTATGTTCATAAATATTTGAATAAATATTTAATAGAGAATGAACTAATTATTAGGTTGATAATACGGCGCCTGCATGTTTCTTGAATTTTTATTACGTTTTCATCGTCCGATCTTATTTTTTTTTTTTCATGTTCTTTTTTTTTTTTAACGGCTGTAGAAAATTTATAAAAACCTAGCAAGTAGCTAGAACATTACAAAGATAAAAGAGGGTTTTGCAACCAAATATTCCAATTCAGATTAACTTTCTTATAACGAGAAGAAAGCCAATCAAAAGAGGAAAGCACGATACTATCGATAATATGACATTTTTTAAACTTAGACGGATCGGAAATAGTGCCGTTCCTGAATCGCCATAGAGTCCAAAGCGAAGCACAACAAATAACTTCAACGATAATTATGTCCGAATGTTTGTGATGCGCGGTTCTAATCCAATTCCATAAGTCATCGAGAGCATGCCACACAGGAATAGAGACATCAATCCAAGAAGCAATGTAAGCCCAAACTTGAGTAGCTATCTCGCATTCGAAGAAAACATGTTAGAGGTCTTCAGCGTCTCGAGAACATGAGGTGCATAAGACGTTTTGCAGGCTAACACCCTTTTCCAACAGATTGCATTTGTCTGGAAGCCGATTGAGGTTCGCACGCCAAATAAAAAAGTTCACTTTGGGAGGAATGTATTTGTACCAGGTAGTTTTTCGAATCTCTGGGGCATCAACATCAATTAACCTGCGAAAAAATTTAACCGAAAAGGCACTTGTTGTAGTAGAAGTAGCAACCCAAGAATCCAAATGGTTCGAAAAAGAAACTTGGTTTATCGCTGCAAGAAGCTCCTACAGCTGCTGTAATTCGGTCACTGCCGAATGTCACGACGCAGGACCAAACCCAATCATCATGTAAACGTCTCTCGCCAACCATACAAAATTTGTTATATTCAAGTGCATATAAACGAGGAAATTTAACCTTAAGAGGAGCGTCTAGAACCCACTGATCTTGCCAAAAGGAGGTCAAGCAACCATCACCAATTTTAATCCGCAAACAATTACCAACAGAAGGTAAAGACGAATGTAGATTTAAGATTGAGTGATTTATATTTGCCCAGAGACCATTTGCCAGGCGATTAACACGAGGGTTTAAACCATCGGTTTGGACACCGTGGATTGCTTTAACAACACGAACCCATGGCCAATCGAAACAAGTAACATACCTCCATCGCCAATTGTATAAAAGAGCTTTGTTAAGAGAGTCAAAGCTAACAACTCCAAGGTCACTTTTTTCTTTACTTTTAAGAACGGTTTCCCAACGAATCCAATGAATTTTATGATCCTCATTTGAACTACCCCAAAGAAAATTAGCACGAAGAGATTCAAGAATTTTAATAATACTTTTGGGAGCTTTGAAGATAGAAAAGAAATAGTTACCAAGTGTACCAAGGACCGATTTTATCAAAGTTAAACGACCACCAAATGATAGGAGTTTTACTTTCCAGTTTGATAAACGCTTTTCCACCTTTTCTACAATAGGATTCCAACTTTTCAATAATCTCATGTTAGCGCCAATTGGGATTTCCAGATAACTGAAAGGGAACGAAGCAGTCTGACAACCAAAGATATTAGCCATATGATCCAGTTCAGGCGAGGGAATACCGATATCAAAAATATTAGATTTATGGACATTAATCTGAAGACCTGAAACCAAGTAAAAGCATTTCAGAACATCGATTAAGTTCTTTAAATTATTATCGCTCCACTCGCCAATAAATAGGGTGTCATCTGCAAAAAAAAATGAGAAATAAGGGTCTGGGATGCCAAATTTCCCACTTGTAATCCTTTGTAAAACCCATGGCCGATGGCATTCAACATAGCAACATGTAAACCTTCCATACAAATAATGAAAAGGGAAGGAGATAATGGCTCTCCTTGTCTAAGGCCACGACCAATTTTAAACTCCTCAGTTGGGCCACCGTTAACAAGAATCGATGCAAAAGTGGAGTTTAGACAACCTTTGATCCAATGAATCCATCTACGCCCGAAACCTAAATTAGATAACATGGAAATAAGGAACTCCCAGCTTATCGTGTCAAAAGCCTTTTCAAAATCAACTTTGAGGAGCATAGCTTTTTTCCGTTTTCGTTTACACCAATCGATAATCTCGCTTATGATAAGGGGACCGTCTAGAATTTGACGTCCTTTAACAAAAGCAGATTGAACCGGACTGACCACATGATCGATAACCTTCGCTAACCGGTTCGCAAGGAGTTTGGCCAATAATTTATATTGAATCCCGATAAGGCTAATAGGTCGGTAGTCTTTTACAAAAATAGGGTTATCCACTTTTGGGATTAAAGTGAAAAAGGAAGAGTTACAACCTTTAGGGATGAAACCAGAAGCATGAAAATTATGAACGAAATTACACACGTCCTCTTTAACCATGTCCCAAAAATATTTCAAAAAACGGAAAGAAAACCCATCAGGTCCTGGTGCTTTGTCATCACCGCAGTCCCAAATCGCTTCTCTAATTTCTTTTTCAGTAAAAGGGAGCTCGAGATCACCACCTAAAATCGATGGAAGAGTGTGCATATTGTTACTGGTCTCGGAGATCTTGACAGAATTTAAGCGTTTGAATTTTTTGACAAAAAAATTAAGGAAGGCAGTTTTCACCAACGGGGGAGAGGAAAGCCAAACCTCGTTAGACATAATGCCAGAAATTGATTGCTTTTTTCGTTTCTAATTGATAGCAGCATGAAAAATAGAGGAGTTTTCATCACCGAAACGATTCCACAATTTCTTAGATTTTTGAGCTGCATTCAAACTGTCCAGCTTTTTGAGTGACGCAATCTATTTCAGAGTATTAATTCGCTGAATGGACAAAGAAATATGGTCACCCCCTAATTCAAGATCATCGTCAATAAGATCCAAAGAGGCCATCAGGTTTTTTTTCACATCATTGCACGAAGCAGAATATGTTTTGTGCCAAATACGTAGCCTTTGCTTAACAAACTTCAACTTGTTTTTTGAATAAAATAAAAGGGTTAAGAACCGACCCATCAACATCAACATTAGCATCATTCCAGGCTTCCCTTACCACATCTTCAAATCCCTCAATCATAAACCAAGAGGCATAAAGTTTAAAAGGCGAAGGTCCGTAGTCATAATCCTCATTAAAGACAACAATCGGGCAGTGATCCGACCAAAGATTAGGTAACACACGTCCAACAAGATCCGGGCACGAGTCAACAATACCACCCGAAACAAGAAAATGATCCAATTTTGCCCTACTATCACATGATTTACTTGATCTGGTAAAAGATCGTGCACCCAAAGGGAAGTCCACAAGACCAGAAGAAGAAATAAAATGATTAAAATCGTTAGCGGATAGATTACAGAAAGCAGAACCTTGTCTTTCATGAGCAGCTCTAACAACATTAAAATCTCCAAAAAGAAAGTAATCTCCTACATTATTAGCCATGAAATCAGAAATAAACGACCAAAGTCTACCTTTCATGACACGATCCTGTGGAGCATAAATATTAACAAGATAACACCTGTTTAGAGAATTGGAACGAAAACCTTCCACAAGTAAAACATTATCGTAGGAGATAACCCTGTTTCTACGAAAACAAGAAGGGTCCCAAATGGTAAAAAGACCACCTGATCTACCCCGAGCACTTGAACATGCCAAGTTAAACAAAAAATTCCCCCAAAACGACTTAGCTACGGAAAAATCCAAGCAAGTTAACTTCGTTTCTTGAATTCCTAAGATGCCAATTTTATACTCATTACAAATATTACGGATCCATAGTTGTTTATGTTTTAATCTCGCTCCACCACCAATGTTAATAGAAAGGATATGCATTAAATAACATTTGATGCACCCATCCTATCAAGCATACACTTGAGATCCTTTTGACAACCATTCATATCATAACCTAATGACAAACCAACTTTGATTAAATTATCAAATCGTTCCGCTAGACTTGAATCAGAATGAGACTTTGAAGCATTATCTGCAACATTTGAAGAGCAATTAGGAGAAGAAAAATGATTACCATTAAACCCAGGGGGTTTCGAAAATGATTCTAAAGTCTGAGTATTTTTATCCGAGGCTGAAGTGTTAACATTTATAGGTTTGGTTGGAGGAATAAATTGCTCATCGTTACTCAAATTGACACCTATATGAGTTTGTTGCTTAACTGATTGCGAATGAGAATCAGACTTGTTTTCGTTGACCAATTCATTTAAGTTAACGTTTACATCCGGCTGTGGAAAATTAGACTCTTCAAAGGAATCACGAACGAATTCACCATCTTCAAAAGAACCATGACTTGATGAATCTGACCTATTATCATATTCCTCTTTATCCACTTAAGAGAGGCTAGCTAAACTTGGATTCGGGAATATGGGAAAGAATTTGGGTGGAAAAAAGAAAAAAGAGATGAAAACTACACACGTATCTTGTGTAATCAAAAAATAGGGTTCGAGGATGAAGTATCGAATGAGAAAGGAAATTAGTCATCCACAAATGATACCGATAACAAGGATACATCCAAAGTCCAGGAGGCAGATTATGACAGGTGATAAAGTAAAACCACACCTAAATTAAATGCATTAGACTAAGTGGTTTTAACACACGAATCAGGCAACTAAATCCGATCAATGTAGTAAAGTATATTTAGTAAGTTCAGGTTTGTCCACATAACGCGGTTGATTAAGATTTAAAAACTAATAATTAGCTTAAAGTAAAAAATGTTAAAGTGGGAATTTGGTTAAACTAATTACGAAATAAAATTAATGAAATTCAGATATCAAAGAACAATGTTCACTTGGATGCTTCACAATTATGGTGGATTGTCCCTAACAGTTAAAGCCGACTAAATGTCCAATAATTATAATTCAATCTCTCAAACATGACTAACTCACATTAATCTTGCTCAAAAGACTAACTATATAAATGATTAAGCTATTAATTCTATTCAGATTAAAATCAATTAAGATCCTAATTACAAAGATCACTTAATGTAATTATCACGATTATGAAGTTAAATTACCATTCAATCACCAATCACACTCACATGCAATTGTCTAGATCACCTAAGTGTTGAAGTACAACTTTTTATCACTAATTATCTCACAATAACTAGTCCACAAGTCATATAATTTAATTTGAGCAATAAACTTTCATAACAATAGATCAACGATAAAACTTAATAACAATTTAATCAATTAAACATCATAATCCATAATATAAGACAATCCAACTCATAAAAGTTTCACAGCCAATCAAACAGTAAGGTTTTGCTAGACATGTTCATGAAAGAAACAACCAAAATCATAAATACAAAAGAATTCATATTGATCTCGCAAAAAATGATGAAAACTAGAGCACCAATCTTGATAGATCATCGAATCTTCAATCCTAGATGAAAAGCTCCTTAGATTTGGTGAAGAATGGCTTTTGAATAGCCAAAATCGCCCAACCCTAGCTTTAGCTACGTCAAAATTTGTCCCCCTCTAAAACTGAAACGAATGCTGAAATATAAAGATGTGGTCTAGCCGACACAAGCTTGCGATCGTGACTTATGTGTGCCTAGATCCTCGATCGCGAGGGCTGCAGAATCAGCTCTCGCATTCAGTTTTCTCTTCCTCGGTTCGCGAACACTCCTTCGACCTCGTTCTCGCGATTAGTGACCACATTCTCACGATAGCGAGACCTGAAACACCACTTTTAACTCAAAAAGTCACTTAAACTTTTTGTGTTAACCCCGGTTTGAACCTGGAATTTTATACTCGGTATTTTATGAAATGTCCCGTTCATATTGATTATAAACGTTCCATATTAATTGATTTCATTGCGAGGTTTTGACCTCTATATGAGACGTTTTTCAAAGACTGCATTCATTTTTAAAACAACCATAACCTTTATTTTATCTATAAAGGTTTAATCTAAAATATACCGTTTACACACGACCATTACATAATGGTTTACAATAAGAATATATTACATCAAAAATAAGTTTCTTGAATGCAGTTGTTACAAAATATCATACAAGCATGGACTCCAAATCTTGTCCTTATTTTAGTATGCAACATAGGAAGCTCTTAATAATCACCTGAGATAAACATGCTTAAAACGTCAACAAAAATGTTGGTGAGTTATAGGTTTAACCTATATATTATCAAATCATAATAATAGACCACAAGATTTCATATTTCAATATACATCCCATACATAGAGATAAAAATCATTCATATGGTGAACACCTGGTAACCGACATTAACAAGATGCATATAAGAATATCCCCTATCATTCTGAGAAATCCTTCGGACATGATAAAAACGAATTCGAAGTACTAAAGCATCTGGTACTTTGGATGAGGTTCGTTAGGCCCAATAGATCTATCTTTAGGATTCGCGTCAATTAGTAGATCGGTTTACTAATTCTTAGGCTACCAAGCAAAAGGGGGATATTCGGCTTCGATCATTCACCCATATAATGTAGTTTCATTTATTTGTGTCTATTTCGTAAAACATTTATAAAACTACATGTATTCTCATCCCAAAATATTAGATTTTAAAAGTGGGACTATAACTCACTTTCACAGATTTTTACTTCGTCGGGAAGTAAGACTTGGCCACTGGTCAATTCACGAATCTATAACAAATATGTGCATATATATCAAAGTATGTTCAAAATATATTTACAACATTTTTAATACGTTTTAATGTTTTAAGTTTATTAAGTCAGTTGTCCTCGTTAATAACTACAACTAGTTGTCCATAGTTAGATGTACAGAAAATAAAAAAAAAATTCGAAGCAGGCCTGCCCAGGCTGGGTGCGCGGCGTAAAACTCCTACCTGTGCTCGGCGCGCACCCCTACCTGTGCGCGGTGCGCACAGGGCCTGGCAGCCCGCTGTCCAAATTGTTTCATTTTCGTAAAAAGATCTAACACTTCCCATAATTTTTAGACGAAATGCTTTACACATCATATTAGTATAAGTAAAACAAACACGAATCAATGATAAAATGAGTTTTACATTACGGGGCCCACATATGCCCAAAATACCATTAAGTACAAAATACGAGTTTCGACCACAAAAAGTTTAATTGCCAAACGTCACTAGATCATGGTGTTTGGGGTTAAACTACCTAAATCTTGGTCGAACTTTCAAAAAGCTAAAACCCCCGAGAGCCACTAATCCAAGCGAATACCTTTGCCCTTATCTAAGCCGGATCCTAAAAAGGTAAACATCGAGAGGGTAAGCTAACACTTAGTGAATGTAATAATTATACACATACATATATAACCTACTTACTTGCAATCACATACACAATTACCTCATACATGCTAGCAATTTAAATGACATACCAACGCAAGGTATAAAGCTAAATCTCCAAGACCACAAGCTAGCACAAACAATAGCATATATAACTCGAATAATATAAAGTGCCACGCTACAAATACATAACCATGGTTAACCAATAGTACAAAGGAATGGTACTTCTAATTTCCCATCGGTGTTCCCAACAACCGTTAGCGTACAATGAATTATAACACTAACCCCGGAGTGGTATCGATCGCCCGAACTTTAAACCCACCCGTCACGTGTAATGTGGCATCGAACGCCCAAACTTTAAACCCACTATACACGCCCACAAACATACATGACATGGCATCGAATGCCCGAACTTAAACCCATATCATATATTGACCCGATGTGGTATTGACCGCCCGAACTTAAACCCACATCGAATCTCTTACAAGTAAACACATTATATACACACATGTATAATCATTCCACTCACCTTGCCGACTTGGCGAGATTTCCAACAATAACTTGTAACCTTCAAAGCGAGTCACCTAACACAATTAATTCCCAATTAATTCACATAATAAGTTGGACTTCCCACCCACTAACCTTACTAGTGCATTTATGACCCATTTGCACTAGAATCGCACATTAAAGGTCGAGACCCACAACTAATCACTAAAAGCTAGTGATTAAGGTTCTAAGACTTCCATCAACACATAAATAGGGTGTTTCCATACTCACTTTATCCCGCTAGGTCAAACCCACCCATTTGACCCATTTCAAGTCAACCATAACCCTAGAACCAATTTTTACTAGCAACACAAGTGAGCTAGTGAATAACTAACCATTTTAGACTCAATAACACCGATTATTACTTTGAAACCCTAGGTTAGTCATTCTTGATTCCTCTTCACTCAATCTTACCCAAAACCCCCAATATCACCAACAATAGGTTTTATGTTCATCACTAACCCAAGTTCTAACCCTTACACAAATTAAATTAAGGAAATCAAAATTAGAACTTACCACCACAACCAAAACGTAGCTAGAGAGGAGATGAACAACTTTATAACTCGAGCTAAGACCCGAAACTAGCTCCTTCTTCCTTTACTTGAGCTTTCTCTCACTTAAATTTGGGTTTCTCTCACTAGAATTAAAGTAGAAAGAAAATGGTGGTTGAAAGTGGAGTTATGACTCCCAACCCACTGATTTGTGACCTTAACTCATCTCCAAGTGAAATTACCACAATGCCCTTCCAAAATATCTAATTAAAAAGGCAGAACCCGACTACAGTAGGAGTGCGCCGCGCGCACCCCTAAGTGTGCGCTGAGCGCACTTAGGCCTGATCAAAATCAGACTTCTATTTAATTCCAGAATTATTTCCACACTTTATGTACTATATTTACACTTATATACAATAGATATTAGGGTGTTACAAATCAAACTCAACCCTGTATAGCTAACTCCAACATTACTGCATATAGAGTGTCTATGGTTGTTCCAAATAATATATATAGATGGGTTGATATGATATGTCAAAATATTTGCATACGTGTCTATGGTATCCAAAGATTACATAATATATTAGAATACATGTATAATACAATATAAGTTAGCTAGGATATGATTAATATAGATTTGTTACAATATTTTCCGTAGCTACAACAATCAAAAAAATATCCAATCTTGTTTTACCCATAACTTCTTCGTTTTAAATACGTTTTGAGTGAATCAAATTGCTATGGTTTCATATTGAACTCTATTTTATGAATCTAAACAGAAAAAGTATAGGTTTATAGTCGGAAATATAAGTTACAAGTCTTTTTTGTAAGAGGTAGTCATTTCAGTCGAAAGAATGACGTCTTGATGACCATTTTGAAAAACATACTTCCACTTTGAGTTTAACCATGATTTTTGGATATAGTTTCATGTTCATAATAAAAATCATTTTCCCAGAAGAACAACTTTTAAATCAAAGTTTATCATAGTTTTTAATTAACTAACCCAAAACAGCCCGCGGTGTTACTACGACGGCGTATATCCGGTTTTACGGTGTTTTTCGTGTTTTTAGGTTTTAAATCATTAAGTTAGCATATCATATAGATATAGAACATATGTTTAGTTGATTTTAAAAGTCAAGTTAGAAGGATTAACTTTTGTTTGCGAACAAGTTTAGATTAACTAAACTATGTTCTAGTAATTTCAAGTTTAAACCTTCAAATAAGGTAGTTATATATATATGAATCGAATGATGTTATGAACATCATTACTACCTCAGGTTTTGTGGATAAATCTACTGGAAATGAGAAAAATAGATCTAGCTTCAAAGGATCCTTGGATGGCTTGAAAGTTCTTGAAGTAGATTCATGACACGAAAATAAATTCAAGTAAGATTTCCACTCGAAATAAGATTGTTATAGTCATAGAAATTGAAACAAAGTTTGAATATGAGTATTAACTTGTATTAGAAAGATATATTACTGTAAATAAAAAAGATTTCTTGAGATTGGATGATCACTTTACAAGATTGGAAGTAAGCTAGCAAACTTGGAAGTATTCTTGATTTTATGAAACTAGAACTTATAGAATTTATGAAGAACACTTAGAACTTGAAGATAGAGCTTAAGAGAGATCAATTAGATGAAGAAAATTGAAGAATGAAAGTGTTTGTAGGTGTTTTTGGTCGTTGGTATATGGATTAGATATAAAGGATGTGTAATTTTATTTACATGTAAATAAGTTATGAATGATTACTAATATTTTTGTAATTTTATGTGATATTTCATGCTAGTTGCCAAATGATGGTTTCCACATGTGTTAGGTGACTCACATGGGCTACTAAGAGCTAATCATTGGAATGTATATACCAATAGTACATACATCTAAAAGCTGTGTATTGTACGAGTACGAATACGGGTGCATACGAGTAGAATTATTGATGAAACTGAACGAGGATGTAATTGTAAGCATTTTTGTTAAGTAGAAGTATTTTGATAAGTGTCTTAAAGTCTTTCAAAAGTGTATGAATACATAATAAAACACTACATGTATATACATTTTAACTGAGTCGTTAAGTCATCCTTAGTCGTTACATGTAAATGTTGTTTTGAAACCTTTAGGTTAACGATCTTGTTAAATGTTGTTAACCCATTGTTTATAATATCTAAAGAGATGTTAAATTATTACATTATCATGATATTATGATATATTAATATATCTTAGATGTTTATAATATCTAATGTTGTTAAATGTTGTAACTGACTTTGTAATTCTTTCATTTCGCTGGGTGTGAGTCTGTATGGAGCGCGAGCTATTGGCGCAGCTCCTGGTACAAGGTCTATTTGAAATTCAACGGATTGATGTGGGGGTAATCCCGGTAATTCTTTCAGAAATACATCGGAAAATTCTTTTGCGACGGGAACATCACTGATGTTCTTTTCTTCAGGTTTAACTTCCTCGATGTGTGCTAGAATGACGTAACAACCTTTTCTTATTAGTTTTTGCGCCTTCAAACTACTAATAAGATTTAACTTCGCGTTGTTCTTTTCTCCGTACACCATTAAAGGTTTTCCTTTTTCACGCATATTGCGAATCGCATTTTTGTAACAAACGACCTCTGCTCTCACCTTCTTCAACCAGTCCATGCCAATTATTACGTCAAAACTCCCTAACTCGACTGGTATTAAATCAATTTTAAACGTTTCATCTCCCAGTTTAATTTCTCTCTCCCGACATATATTATCTGCTGAAATTAATTTACCGATTGCTAATTCGAGTAAAAATTTACTATCCAAAGGCGTCAATGGGCAAATTAATTTAGCACAAAATTCTCTACTCATATAGCTTCTATCCGCACCTGAATCAAATAAAACATAAGCAGATTTATCATCAATAAGAAACGTACCCGTAACAACCACCGGGTCTTCCTGTGCTTCTGCCGCATTAATATTGAAAACTCTTCCACGGCCTTGCCCATTAGTATTCCCCTGATTCGGGCAATTTCTAATAATGTGGCCCAGTTTTCCACATTTATAACAAACAGCGTTGGTATTACTTGCTCCGACACTATTCGTTTCGGCATTACTTGTTCCGACATTATTTGTTCCTTTAGTTCTGTTAAAATTTGGTCCGTAGACCTCGCACTTTGTCGCGCTATGACCATTTCTTTTACACCCGTTGCAAAATGTTGTGCAAAACCCCTGATGATTTTCTTCACACCTATGACATGGCTATTTTTAGTTTTTGTTTCCATTGTTGTTATTGAGGTTGTTGTTGGAGTTGTTATTGTTGTTGAAACGGTTGTTGTAGTTGTTGTTGTTGTTGGAATGTTTATTGTAGTTATTGTTAGGATTGCGGTTATTGTTGCGATTGTTGTTGCAGTTGTTGGGATAGTTGTTGCGATTGTGGTTGTAATTATTGTTGTTGTTGTTGTACTGGTGACTCTTATCACCGTTTTTCTCCCACTTCCTCTTGAGTTGTTTCGTGTTGGCTTCTTCGGCCGCCTGCTCTTTAATTCTTCCCTCAATCTGATTTATGAGTTTATGAGCCATTCGACTTGCCTTCTGTATAGAAGCGGGCTGGTGTGAACTCACATCTTCTTGAATCCTTACTGGTAACCCTTTTACAAATGCGTCGATCTTTTCTTCTTCATCTTCGAATACTCCCGGACACAATAGACACAACTCTGTGAATCGTCGTTCATATGTGGTAACGTCGAACCCTTGTGTTCGTAACTCTCTAAGTTCTGCCTTGAGTTTATTGACTTCGTTTCTAGGACGGTACTACTCATTCATCAATTGCTTGAATGCCGACCACGGTAGTGCGTAAGCAGCATTTTGTCCTACCTGTTCAAGATAGGTGTTCCACCATGTTAACGCAGTACCTGTGAAGGTATGCGTAGCGTATTTAACTTTGTCCTCTTCAGTACACTTACTTATGGCAAACACCGATTCAACTTTCTCGGTCCACCGTTTCAATCCAATTGGTCCTTCGGTTCTATCAAATTTCAATGGTTTGCACGCAGTGAATTCTTTGTAGGAGCATCCTACACAATTTCTTGTGCCGTTAGCTGCATTGCTAGATTCAGAGTTATTATTGGTATGTAGCGTAGCCTGTACTGTGGCTATGTTTGCAGCAAGAAAGGTACGAAATTCCTCTTCGCTCATATTCATGGTGTGTCGAGTAGTCGGTGCCATTTCCTTCAAAATAGCCAACTGAATCGAGTTAATCATACAGAATATTAAGAGTAGTCAACAGTATTTCGTAGCATAATATGAACTCATTTATAAAAGCTTTTTCTTCATATTAGCGTTTTATAGGTTTAAATTCGGGTACTACCTACCCGTTAAGTTCATACTTAGTAGCTAATATACAATTCAACTACTACAATTTCATATGAAAAACTGATTATAATAATATATCACATACAAATATTCTTCAAACTTACAACTTCGCTATATTACATATAACATGAAATATAGTACACTTTGATACAGGACAGTTTTGAAGATAAATCTAGTTAATACGCAAGTTGTTCAGCAAAGAAAATAAAGACACGTAATTCATAAGTTCAGAAACAAGTCATGCATTCTGGTTTTACTAAGACGACTTTCCATCCTTGGTCTTGTGGAAAATAACCGTTATGACCATTGGCTAGGCAGCATGTTGTAATGTCGTCAAAAGGACGAGGGTTTCGTAATGTCCAACAGCCCCGTAATAATCTAAAAACCTTGTTTCTCACCCCAACTACTGAATCCGTCACTTGTGGGAAGGTTTTATTTAAAAGTTGCCATCCGATGTTCTTTTTCTCACTTTGGTAAAAAGCGAACATCAATAACCCGTAAGCATAACATGCTTCTTTATGTTGCATGTTAGAAGCTCTTTCTAATTCACGAAATCCTATGTTGGGATATGTTGAGTCAAAATAGGCTCTTAACCCGTAGCGTAAAATTGCATTTGGGTTCCCCGCATTTAACGCTTTAAAGAAAACACGGTGTAACTTACGGTCTCCCCAATGTGATATACCCCACTTATCAAAGGAAAGCCTTTTATAAACTAAGGCATTTTTGGAAAGTCTTTCAAATGTTTGACAAGTTAATTTTGCCATAATTAATTGTGCTGATGAATTCTGACCAACTCTAGACAAGATTTCCTCAATCATATCCTCTGGTAGATCTTCTAAAATATTCGGTTGTCTACCCTTAACGTCCATTTTGTTTTTATACTGTAAAATAGACAAGGATTAGATTCGTAAAAGATAATTAACAAACAATACAAGCAATTTTTACATAGAGCATAAAAGTACAAGCACACTACAATACATATAATACACAACATGATTACAATCCTCTAATCTGAATCAGTGGTTTCTTCTTCTTCGGACTTGGTTCGTTTTCCTAATTTTCTAGGGATATATGGTGTTCCTCTAATAAGAGCCATCGTTTTCCACAATGGTTTAGAAAAACCTGGTGGTTTAGAGGTTCCCGGGTTATTGTTACAATTTAGGAAGTATGGACGTTGCCGATACATATAAAGTTCATCAGGGTTGGAATCAGTTTCTCTATTTTTATACCTTTTCCCTTATTATTTTCTTTCGCTTTATTAAATTGGGTCGAGGTAATTTCTATAACATCATCGGAATCCTCCTCGGGATCCGATTCATCGGAAAATTGATAATCTTCCCAATATTTTGCTTCCTCGGGGGAAACACCATTGACCATTATTAACTTTGGTCCGTTGGTTGAGGATTTTATTTTATTTAATCGATTTACTATAGGTATCAATATTTCTTCCTCCGGAACCTCTTCTTCTTCTGGTTCCTCCTCTTCCGGTTCCTCTTCTTCCGGTTCCTCTTTCGGAATTTGTGAATCTTCCCAAAATATATTCGACTCTTCATTATTATTAGGTGAATCGATGGGATTTGTACTAGTGGTAGACATCTATCATACAATATCAAACACATTAAGAGGTTAATATATCACATAATATTTACATGTTAATAATATATAGTTTCCAATAAAAGTGTTAAGCAATCGTTTTTAAAGAAAACACGGTCGAAGTTCAGACTCACTAATGTATCCTAACAAACTTGATAAGACATACTAATGCAAATTTCTGGTTCTCTAAGACCAACGCTCAGATACCAACTGAAATGTCCCGTTCATATTGATTATAAACGTTCCATATTAATTGATTTCGATGCGAGGTTTTGACCTCTATATGAGACGTTTTTCAAAGACTGCATTCATTTTTAAAACAACCATAACCTTTATTTTATCTATAAAGGTTTAAAAAGCATTACGTAGATTATCAAATAATGATAATCTAAAATATACCGTTTACACACGACCATTACATAATGGTTTACAATAAGAATATATTACATCAAAAATAAGTTTCTTGAATGCAGTTTTTACATAATATCATACAAGTATGGACTCCAAATCTTGTCCTTAGTTTACTATGCAACAGCGGAAGCTCTTAATAATCACCTGAGAATAAACATGCTTAAAACGTCAACAAAAATGTTAGTGAGTTATAGGTTTAACCTATATATTATCAAATCATAATAATAGACCACAAGATTTCATATTTCAATATACATCCCATACATAGAGATAAAAATCATTCATATGGTGAACACTGGTAACCGACATTAACAAGATGCATATAAGAATATCCCCTATCATTACGGGAAATCCTTCGGACATGATAAAAACTAATTCGAAGTACTAAAGCATCCGGTACTTTGGATGAGGTTCGTTAGGCCCAATAGATCTATCTTTAGGATTCGCGTCAATTAGTAGATCGGTTTACTAATTCTTAGGCTACCAAGCAAAAGGGGCATATTCGGCTTCGATCATTCACCCATATAATGTAGTTTCGTTTACTTGTGTCTATTTCGTAAAACATTTATAAAACTGCATGTATTCTCATCCCAAAATATTAGACTTTAAAAGTGGGACTATAACTCACTTTCACAGATTTTTACTTCGTCGGGAAGTAAGACTTGGCCACTGGTCGATTTACGAACCTATAACAAATATGTACATATATATCAAAGTATGTTCAAAATATATTTACAACATTTTTAATACGTTTTAATGTTTTAAGTTTATTAAGTCAGCTGTCCTCATTAGTAACCTACAACTAGTTGTCCATAGTTAGATGTACAGAAAATAAATTGATATATATTATCTTGACCCAATCCACGACCCAGTGTATACACGTCTAAGGCTAGATCAAAACCCAAAGTATATATACTTTTGGAATCAACCTCAACCCTGTATAGCTAACTCCAACATTACTCCATATAGAGTGTCTATGGTTGTTCCAAATAATATATATAGATGTGTCGATATGATATGTCAAAACATTTGCATACGTGTCTATGGTATCCCAAGATTACATAATATATTAGAATACATGTATAATACATTATAATTTAGCTAGGATATGATTAATATAGATTCGTTACAATATTTCCCGTAGCTACAACAATCAAAAAAATATCCAATCTTGTTTTTCCCATAACTTCTTCATTTTAAATCCGTTTTGAGTGAATCAAATTGCTATGATTTCATATTGAACTCTATTTTATGAATCTAAGCAGAAAAAGTATAGGTTTATAGTCGGAAATATAAGTTACAAGTCATTTTTGTAAGAGGTAGTCATTTCAGTCGAAAGAACGACGTCTTGATGACCATTTTGAAAAACATACTTCCACTGTGAGTTTAACCATGATTTTTGGATATAGTTTCATGTTCATAAGAAAAATCATTTTCCCAGAAGAACAAATTTTAAATCAAAGTTTATCATAGTTTTTAATTAACTAATCCAAAACAGCCCGCGGTGTTACTACGACGACATATATCCGGTTTTACGGTGTTTTTCGTGTTTCCAGGTTTTAAATCATTAAGTTAGCATATCATATAGATATAGAACATGTGTTTAGTTGATTTTAAAAGTCAAGTTAGAAGGATTAACTTTTGTTTGCGAACAAGTTTAGAATTACCTAAACTATGTTCTAGTGATTTCAAGTTTAAACCTTCGAATAAGGTAGTTTTATATATATGAATCGAATGATGTTATGAACATCATTACTACCTCAGGTTTTATGGATAAACCTACTGGAAATGAGAAAAATAGATCTAGCTTCAAAGGATCCTTGGATAGCTTGAAAGTTCTTGAAGTAGATTCATGACACGAAAATAAATTCAAGTAAGATTTCCACTCGAATAAGATTGTTATAGTTATAGAAATTGAAACAAATTTTAAATATGAGTATTACCTTGTATTAGAAAGATATATTACTGTAAATAAGAAAGATTTCTTGAGGTTGGATGATCACTTTACAAGATTGGAAGTAAGCTAGCAAACTTGGAAGTATTCTTGATTTTATGAAACTAGAACTTATAGAATTTATGAAGAACACTTAGAACTTGAAGATAGAACTTGAGAGAGATCAATTAGATGAAGAAAATTGAAGAATGAAAGTATTTTTAGGTGTTTTTGGTCGTTGGTATATGGATTAGATATAAAGGATGTGTAATTTTGTTTACATGTAAATAAGTCATGAATGATTTCTAATATTTTTGTAATTTTATGAGATATTTCATGCTAGTTGCCAAATGATGGTTCCCATATGTGTTAGGTGACTCACATGGGCTGCTAAGAGCTGATCATTGGAGTGTATATACCAATAGTACATACATCTAAAATCTGTGTATTGTACGAGTACGAATACGGGTGCATACAAGTAGAATTGTTGATGAAACTGAATGAGGATGTAATTGTAAGCATTTTTGTTAAGTAGAAGTATTTTGATAAGTGTCTTGAAGTCTTTCAAAAGTGTATGAATACATAATAAAACACTAAATGTATATACATTTTAACTTTGTCGTTAAGTCATCGTTAGTCGTTACATGTAAATGTTGTTTTGAAACCTTTAGGTTAACGATCTTGTTAAATGTTGTTAACCCATTGTTTATAATATCTAAAGAGATGTTAAATTATTACATTATCATGATATTATGATATAAAAAATATATCTTAGTATGATATGTATACAGTTAAATGTTGTTACAACGATAATCGTTACATATATGTCTCGTTTTGAAATCATTAAGTTAGTAGTCTTGTTTTTACATATGTAGTTCAGTGTTAATACACTTAATGACATGTTTACTTATCATTTAATGATTAAACATAGTGTATCAATAACTTATTATGATTCATATGTATTTAGTAAGACGTTGTTATAACGATAATCGTTATATATATCATTTTTGAGTTTTCTTAATTATGTATATACACATAGTTAAAATACCTAATGAGATACTAACTTATCATAATATCATGTTAACTATATATGTAACCATATATATGTCATCATATAGTTTTTACAAGTTTTAACGTTCGTGAATCACCGGTCAACTTGGGTGGTCAATTGTCTATATGAAACCTATTTCAATTAATCACGTCTTAACAAGTTTGATTGCTTAACATGTTGGAAACACTTAATCATGTAATTATCAAATTCAATTAATATAAATAAACATGGAAAAGTTCGGGTCACTACATTTTAGCCTCAAAACACGTATAAATCACCAAAAAACTTCTAATATCAACCTCGAACCATAAGCTCTAATCTTCGACATTTATTAACACTTTATCTTCAATTATCAACTGAAATAATCAACAACTAACCCGATATTGCGAAGTAGATTTTATATATATATATATATATATATATATATATATATATATATATATATATATATATATATATATATGGGCAGGATCAATGGGGAAGTAACTAATCGGGGGGGAGCGGGGGGAAGCAAATTTTTTGTTTTTCATTTTTTTTTCATTTTTTTTCCGGCATCAAGATCACACGAAAATATGGACATTTAGAAGAGACACTTCGTGATAAATGTTATTATTTAGGCGGAAAAACGATCAACAAAAATAACATTCAAGATAATATTGTTCGTGAAGAATATGAACGTTTTTTTCTTCATGTTTTGTGAAGTAAAATTTAGCCCGATTTAAAGTTTAGGGTTTAGGGTTTGGTGTTTTGGGTTTATTCCATAAACCCAAAACACCAAACCCTAAACCCTAAACCCTAAACTCTAAAACGTTCGTGTTAAAAACTCAATCTAAATCCTAAATCTAAAGCCTAAATCTAAACGCTAAACCCTAAATTTCTAAACCCTAATATCTAAACCCTAATATCTAAACCCCAATAGCTAAAACCTCAAAATACGCTCGAAAAACACGATAATTGTTATATATTACTTCTTCGAGCGTTTTCCCGCCAAAATAAAAACATTTATTACAAAGTGTCTCTACTAAATGTTCATATTTTCATCTCATCTATAATGTTCGTGAACAAAGTTTTTTCAAAAAATGAAAAAAAAAAGTTTTTGCTTCCCCCCGCTTCCCCCCGAATGGTTATTTCCCTCTTGATCCTACCACTATATATGTATATATATATATATATATATATATATATATATATATATATATATATATATATATATATATATATATATATATATATATATATATCGAACAATATCAAATCCCCCACACTTGAACCTTGCTCGTCCTCAAGTAAGGCAATCTTAAAATAAATTACCCGAACAATGTAAGGATAAATTACCCGAAGCGTGTCTACAACAATATTAGAACCAAGATGCACCAATATTATCATCATGAACAAATAAAATCAATATGTATATAACTAGAAATGTTATCGTCAATTCATAGGTGAAATTCAGTTAACCCGTGGGTGTGCCAAGATGGTTGTCCCCGGGTTCAGGACAAGGACACTCATCAAGTGCCCCAACGACCACTTCAGTGAGACTCGAAGCAGGGTGAACACTTGAAAGAGGGTCATGGAATTTAAGTCCCACGTGACTTATAATGTGATAGCGGTTTGCCGAAAATTTAATCCTAGGGAACGCAGGACCTTATGAAAACATTTTATCTTTTGAAAAGGATAAACAAGCTAGCTTTTACACTAAACAAGTTTTTTCAAAATTTTAGCTTACAAGGTCATGTGCACTCAAAGTCATTCTTATATTGAACAACCTCACGGAAAATATGCTACCACCGTAGACAAACCTTACCAGCAATAGAGAAAAGTGATGAGGTAGCTCTAGTCAATTGTGAATGTTTAAGTGTCATCCACAGCCAACTTGGTAATGATCGGCGACACGAAACAAGTAACAAACCCTAACAAAATCACTCTGGTGTTTCAGGAGTAAGATGGGAATGATACAGTACGGTTTTTGAAAGTTTAAGACTTTCTCTTCCTACAATACTTTTACATCTTAATAAGACTTAAGTATGAAATGGTATAGTTTAGGAAGATGTTATACCAGATGAAATGAAACATGAAAGACTTTACTTTCAAGTTTTAAATGGAACAAATTTTATCTAGGAAGACTTTACTTCCTTTTAAAACATACACACCAACACACACAAAAACGATAGAAAACACGAAACATCATTGAGGTACCTGCAAAAAGTAACTTACAATATTGATAAAATCTACTTAATAAAAATAGCTACACCTGACTTTTAAAATATTCAAAAATTTTAAAAATTCTCAAATTTTTCAACAATTGACTTAACAATAAGACAAAAATCCAAGTGTATTACATTCACAGAAATTTATATCTTTCCCCCCACAATTAAGATCATGTAATGCCATCGTTCCATGAAATCAGATAAAACAAATATAAATTCGAGAGGATAATAAAATGAATTGAAAAGACATGACTGGATATATAGCATAGATCGTAAAATGGAGTGACAGACGGCTCTGCACTGACGGTCATTCCTCGATTGTCATCATACAATGTTTACCTCAAATGGTACCTGCAATGAAAAAAAAAAAAATACAAAATGTGAAATCTTTTTAGATTTTCTAAATTTTTTCAAGTTATTAGGGGTTTTTCAAGATTTTTAGAAAGAAATAAAATGTACAAACTTTACAAGGATATATGTGCAAGTTTATTAACGAGTCTTGCACTAGACTCCAGCTCTTTTTCAACTAATTCCTGGTTGGTATGCGGTTCAATCCTTCAACCCATGGGAACCACCACTAGTAGAATTAAACCCAATCTCATTCAACAATCAAATATTAGCGTTCTTTGACTCCTCAGTCACCTCTCTCAATTTATCCTTCTCTTTCTTAGACAGATTAGATACTAACCTCTGTCTCAAGAACTCATCCTTTTCAGACTTAGCATTTCTAACCCGATTATATAATTTCCTCATAGACTTATCAACAACATTATCATCTACAAGAGGTTTAACTATGAGTTTCTCCTCTACCTTTCTCCCACACTTATTCGGTCTTCTAGTTTCAGTTTTGTCCTTAACAATTTTAACACTAGAAACCACATTGACATAACCTACGGGTGTGGGTGGTGGCTTAACTGTAAACTTAGTCTAACAACTTAAGCTTTTTCATCTATCTCTTAAAACCAATTTCCCAGTTTTCCAATCAGTCAATGCACCTGCAGTTGCTAAAATTGGTCTACCTAGAATGACCGGTACAACCTTATCAGCAATCATATCAATAACTATAAAAATTCGTGGGAAATTCTAACTCACAAACTTTAACAACCAAATTTTCATTAATCCCTACCGGTTTACTAACTAACTGATTAAATAATCTAACACCCGAAGTAGTTGGTTTAAGTTTACTTGAATTCAAACGTGAATAAATAGAATAAGGCATAAGATTTATAATCGCACCCGAATCAGTCAAACACTTAAAAGTCTCAGAACCATCAATCCTACGGGGCATTATGAACGGCCCAGGATCACCTAACTTTAGTGACAACTCATTCTTCCTCACCATAGCAGCACATTCCGCTTCAAGGAACACGGAGGATGCCTGCACATGCTCTCCTTTCCTAGCCATCAAGTGCTTCAAAAATTTCGCATAATTGGGTATACCTGCAAGAACATCAACCAAAGGATCATTTACAAATATATTATCAGTATTTAATAACAACTTACAAACATTCTCTTTTGGTTTCTCTGTCTGAATAGGTTTTGGATACGGAATAGATGTCTTGTACTCCTTCACATCTGGCGCAAATTTCACCCCTTTCTCAATTTTAAACCCGGGAGACTCCGTAGTCTCCAACTTCTTTAACTCCAACTTGTGAACGTCTGAAGTCTCACCCATCATTAATGACATTAAATAGTTACCATACTCGACCGTTGTTTCACGAATTCGAATCCCATGATCTTCACAAGATGTCACACTCTTCACACTTTCCACATGAAACCTATCAACAATCTTGTACGAAGTGAAATCTGCCATGTCAGAATAATCCGAGAAAACAAAATCACCATACTCAGTATGAACCATACAAATCTCCATCTCATCCTCAAACTCATCTTCATCGTCTTCACATCTCAAAGCATAAACTGGTTCAAACCTAGCGAAGTCATAATCCTCTTAATTAGATATAACGTTAACCCGCGAATATTGAGAAACTTGAGGTTCCTTCTTCTTTGAGGACCTTATGAAGAACCAACTTTCTGAATTCCATTAACATGACGATTCAGGTTTACTTGGGGTATTAGATGGAAGAGTACCGGGTGGTCTCTCTACTAGAAAACTAGTAATACCACCAATATCCTTCTTAAGATTTTGAATTATAGCCTGCTAATTACGAAGTTGCTATTTCAAAAGATCCTCATTTTCTTCTTGTTTCACCACATAGCTCCTAATTAAATCTTCCAAACAAGAGTTGTTTACATGCGGCTGGTTGTTTTGTTGATATTGATTTTTGTTAAAAGGTTGTTGGTAGTTTTGTTTGTAGAACCCCGATGGTCCATTCCTCTGATAACCCGAACTACTCTGAAACTAATTCCCCACATAGTTAACTTGATCAATCATCGGCCTATCATTAATATCAAATCCTTTGGTCAAATGAGGACCTTTACACCTTTTACAACACACTTGCATCGCAATTACTGTCGTTATCAATGAAATGCCCCGTTCATATACATTATAAACGATTCACAATAGTTGATTACATCACGAGGTTCATGACCTCTATATGATACATTTTACAAACATTGCATTCGTTTTTCGAAAGACAAACTTTCTTTACATCGAAAGTTGACGACATGCATGTCATTTCATAATACATCCAACTATAATTGACTTAATAATAATCTTGATGAACTCGATGACTCGAATGCAACGTCTTTTGAAATATGTCATGAATGAATCCAAGTAATATCTCTAATATGAGCAAATGTACAGCGGAATATTTCTTTCATACCTGAGAATAAACATGCTTTCAAGTGTCAACCAAAAGGTTGGTGAGTTCATTAGTTTAACATAAATAATCATTTCTATCATTTTAATAGATCACAAGATTTTCATTTCTCATAAATATACGTCCCATGTATAGAGACAAAAATAATCATTCATATGGTGAACACCTGGTAACCGACATTAACAAGATGCATATAGAATATCCCCATCATTTCGGGACACCCATCGGACATGATAATTTCGAAGTACTAAAGCATTCCAAATTCCAGAATGGGGCTTGTTGGGCCCGATAGATCTATCTTTAGGATTCGCGTCAATTAGGGGGTCTGTTCCCTAATTCTTAGGCTACCAAGCTAAAAGGGGCATATTCGGCTTCGATCATTCAACCATATAATGTAGTTTCGATTACTTGTGTCTATTTCGTAAAACATTTATAAAAGCGCATGTATTCTCAGTCCCAAAAATATATATTGCAAAAACATTTAAAAAGGGAGTAACGAAACTCACCTAATGTATTTTGTAGTAAAAATACATATGACTATATTGAATAATGCAGGGTTGGCCTCGGATTCACGAACCTATATCATTTGTATATATATTAAAACATGTACTTGTAATCGGACGAATTTATATATATTATTATTATTATTATTAGTAATATACTTGTTATATTATGTTATATAGATAAACTTAATATATTTGATTCATACTTTGTATATAATTAATACTTATCTTATTAAGTTTTAATATAGCTTAATTAATAATAAAATATAGTATTTAGTAATATTAATATAATGGTAATGTGTTTTTATATATATATATATGTTTATTTGTTATTATAACAACAACAACAACAATAACAACAATAATAATAATAATAATAATAATAATAATAATAATAATAATAATAATAATAATAATAATAATAATAATAATAATAATAACAATAATAATATTCCGTTTTTTGTCTTAAATATAAATTTCGTAATACAATTGATATTCGTATTTATAATTTTCATATTTATAATCTTAACAACATTTTTTAAAACTTTTATTTTCATAAACATAATAGTTTTTACAATAATGATTTTGATAGTAATAATAATATAGTTGTAATAATATTAACAATGGTAAAAGTAATGATAGTAATATTAATATTACTTATGGTAACAATAATAATACTACTAATAATGATAATGATATTGTTAAATATACAATAATAATAACAATATACATGATTATATATTAATACTAACAACAATCTTCATAATAATAATAATAATACTAATAAAAATTATGACATTACTAATACCTAATAATAATAATAATTGATAATTACTACTTATATTAATAATGTTAATGACGGTAATAATTTTAGTACTAATATTAATAATAATAACAATAATAATCATAACAATAATATTCATATTAATAATAATAATGATAATGATGATAATAATAATAATAATAATAATAATAATAATAATAATAATAATAATAATAATAATAATAATAATAATAATAATAATAATAATAATAATAATGGAAAAGAGGATAAAAGTGTATACCCTTTTTAATTGTTTTTCTAAAAAGAAAAGCGCCAGACGAGACTCGAACCCTAGACCTCTTGCTTAAACACCCACACTTTCTACCATCCATCTGTCATTACTTTTCTGTTCTAATTCGACCCTAATTTATTTTAACCCATCGTCGCCATTCCCTTTGACCTGACCCAGCCTTCTTTGGCCCAACAGAGAAGTTCACGGCCCATCAGTAGTTTTTTGGCCCAACAGCTGTTCAATGAACCCAATTTCTACACAAGCCCAATTAGCATACCCATTTATTTGATCAATTGGGTTTAATAAGCCCAATACTATAAAAATAATCTATTAAGTGGTTATGTGTGTGTTGGATTTGATCAAACTTAATCTCTTACAGCTTCATCATCACGATCACATCATTCCATCATCATCATCTCAACTTCATGATCATCATCATACATATCATCATACTCAATCATAATCATGATCATAATCATATTCATAATCACAATCATAATCATCAATATTATCGACATCTTAATTTTCATCAACGGGTTTCATTATTATTTATGTATCACGATCCATATCATCACCATTCATCCTAACCATAACCATAATCATACATCATAACCTTAACATCATATTCATCAAATCATGATCATCATTTCCTTCATCATCACGACATCACCCTTTACCAATCATCTATTTATTTTAATTATCATACTTAATCATCATCAATAATGGAATGATGTGTGTGTTTTTTTATCGAGTAAAAACCAGAGAGACATCACGATAGGTTTTGCAATCGTTGATAGAAACAGATAATAGGAGCCCAACAGTTAATTCGGCCCAACAAATAATACCAGTCCATTAATCGGCCCAAGTGAAAGTCTAAAGTTAATCGACCAGAATAGAAGATAAAGTGTGGCAGTTGGGTTTCTTTTGATTCGAAGGTGAGCAACATAATCAGCTCGATATAAAAAAAATCGTTTGGAATATCATAGTGGGAGACAAACTTTACAGCTCATTAACTTATCCTCCACTTTTCTCATTATCTTTTTCTTTGTAAATAGAAAAGGATAAATAATATAAAAAATATGCTATATCATAAATAAATAAAAAAGACTCCGAGACAGAACCTATTAACCATGGTTTGAGCTTTAACAGGAGAAGTATTAAACATAAAAGAATACGGCAGTGGTGTGGGTCTTTGATAGAAAGAAAAAAGAAACGTTGCAGCATTAAACATTGAGCAAGATGGTGATGGTTAATCGATGGTTGTTTATGGTGATCGTGGGAGGTGAAGGTGTTCGGTTTTTGGTTTCATAACAGAAAAATATAGGGAGAGAGAGATGGTGTTGATTTTTATGGTGGTGGGTTAAGGTTGTACACGGTGGTAGTTTACGGTGGTAGCAGGAGATTGTTTGGTGATGGTGGTTCCCGGTTGAAGGTGGTGACGGGTGAAGGATTGTGAGGATGGTATGGTTAATAACTTAATATCAATATCTCTCAAGCATATACATATATATATATATTTCTAGATAATTATAAAATATATTATATAATAATAATAGTAAATAATACAATAATGAAACTGAATTCAAATAACGTACAGTAAGGTGTTTGTTTGTTTACCACATGTGTTCATATGTATATGCACAATATATGGATAGATATACTTTAAACATCTTAAAGTATGATAAAGATTGAAAACAGAATGGAGTAATCAAACAATAATAGTAACTTAATGAATTTAATCACGGGTGTTTAAAAACAGTTTCTCTACCGACAGTTATCATGGACTGTGTATCGTGCACTATTTGAAATCAGTGGCGGATAAAAGTCTTCAGAAAAATCCCAAACTTTTAGATTAAATATAATTAATTATTTCACTCATTAACTGTTTGAAACCTGATCAAAAAGGTTTGATAATTGTTTGTTTTCTGTACCAAATAACACGTACGGAGTACTAAAATCTAAACTAACAAGGTAAGAAAATATTTTTAACAAACCTAAAATCTTCGTAATCGATTTACAGTCCAACTTTTATTTTAATCCTTCAGATAAATGTAATAGATCTATATGAACACTAATGAGATGCCAACCGAGTGTTACTGGTGATTACTAATTAGGTCCGAAAACACAAAATATATAATTAATATACTTTATTTATATATAAAGATATGTTTTAAAATAATAATTATCATAATATCATATTCTTATTTTTATTTCACATAATTACTTTTATTAGTATCAACATATTATATTTCCAATTATTATATATATATATATATATATATAGATATATATATATATACACACACACACACACACATAACAAATTACAATTAATTGTTCGTGAATCGCCGGAACTGGTCGAAGGTCAAATGATTTCATGAAACAGATTAAAAATTTTGAGACTTGGTTTAATAGACTTTGCTTATCGTGTCGGAAGCATATAAAGATTAAGTTTAAATTTGGTCGGAAATTTCCGGGTCGTCACAGTACTTACCAGTTAAAGAAATTTCGTCCCGAAATCTGAGTGGGATGGTCATGAATGACAATAAGTATGTTTTCATGACGCATACGAGTTGAAAATTAGGGTTTTATCATCATTGAGTAATATGGATAAAACAATTCAATTATTCGAAAAGTACGAATGAAGTTATCACAAAAGAGTGAAATGAGTAATTGAAGGTTCGTCTTAACCGGTGACGTAGTCATGGTTGATTTTCAAAATTCAAGGGATTTAAAGTAAATCTTCGAAATCTAAAAGATTTGATTCTTCGACGAATAAGGAAATTAAGATCTCTATAATTAAATACGGTGATCTGCCTCGATTACTCTGTCTGATATTTCCATTATAAATTAAACTCTTCCGTTCCATTATTCTCACCATTCCTATACTTTCTTTCTTAGTTCATGCATCCAAAAGATTGTAAAAATGCTTAATCCAGTTCTACTCCTTGATATTTTTCCCAATTATCATTTCTGTCATCATTCTTTTCAATCTTCCAGCAGAAAAATCTGTTTACATCTACTATTACCTTGGGGTGATACTATTCTTAATTCTACCTTGTCTTTATATTGCTATTTGTATTAATATCTACGGTTTGTAATTTCTGAGTTGTTGTTGGGTTTTATATCTTCCCTTATATTTCGATGTTTCTGCTTCTGTCCTTCTGTAATCATTGACATCGACAGTTAATACTCTCTCCAATTTACTGTGATTTATACTCCCATTTTTATTTCAGATCTTCATTCTTTTATTTTCTCTTTCCGACTTTAAATCAAGCGAATAATGGTCCATAATTCATAGGTATGGAGTTTCGAATAATCCTAATGTTCTAAGTAGAAAGGGATATAATAGCACGATCTTGCTTAGTTAAATTACCAGGAATTACGGGAAAAGATAGAACTATCAAGAAATATGTTCTTGATATGTTTATAAGTTAGATAGAAAGTAAGAGTCGTGTAACATGGCACATGATGACGTTATGGTCTGTGAATCATCATGTTCCATTAGAAACTCAGCATGACTTACAGTAATATAATCACGTTGATCAAGTGTCATTATATTATACTAACTCATGCATCAATTCCCAACACTACTTCAAAAACATTCATAATTGAAACTCGAATTTTAAAGAAATTTAGAAACTAAAGTAGTTCCCTTTATGATGTAATATAGATAGCACGAAGAAATAAATAATTTCGGACGAGAATATTTATGAAAATATCTTTAGAAATATCGAAGATATTTATGATGATATTTTGGAATTTCTAAGTTCGATGGTTGATGAAGAAAGATTTTCCGCAAGATTTTAACATGACTTCGGAGCAAGATATTCTCTAAAGATTTCAACGGATCCAGAATTACCTGGATTCTTTGAATATAGGGTATGGTCCTTGTATTTGTCCTTGGTCTCCTTCGTGGTTAGCTCAATCCGTTTTCCAGTTTCAACTTTTCTGAGCTTTTCCAACATACTATTATTTATCATCAAATTTCTGATGATTAAGGTCATATACGGTTGACTACAGTTTCTGCTGCTTCATTCAGCTTTTTTAAAATTTAATGTATTGATTCGTAGGCTGGGTGCTTTTCAAAATTTTAGAATGGAAGATTATAATTCTAAGAGATAAATGTTATACGTATACATATAACTGTTGATGTAGAAATGTCATGAGATTCAAAAGACTGATTGCTGATTTCTGGAAATTGATATGGCAATTCTCGTTATAAGATGTGGATGAGTATATGATAAGGTTTTTAATGAGCAAATATAATGGTTCTTCGGAGAGACTTAAGCCATGAGTAATGAAGTTGCTGGTAATTTTACTGCTAATGTGGTGGGATTTAATCTGTTCCCCGGTAACGATGACGAAAAGCAAACTTATATATCAGAGCTATAATAAGGCTAATCCAAATGAAAGTCGAAATTGACTTGCTGGAGTTGTGACAAATCTGGCTATTTTGAAAAGAAATTGCATTGTTATTTTTGGAAATAACAATGCCAAAGGGGCTAGCACAGATACGTGTTAAACGTCTGCTCATGTTCCGAGTGTTTTCAGGTGCATAACTATATGCATCAATCTTTTCTTTCTTAGATGAAGTGCGGTTGGTTCATTCTCCCGATTGAGGTATTTTCAAGAATCATGAAAGGTTGTAATGCAGATTGTAATCGTCAAGATACAAATGAGGTTTAAGATGAGATCAAGTGGCAAACTTGAAGAACTGTTTAGTTTCATATGTTATAATCAATATTTTAATTCATTTTAATTGTCCAATGTTATTAGTCCACAGTCGATTGTCCACAGTTAACAGTCCAATAATTCCTATATAGCTTAATATATAATATTCGAATTAATTAATACGTATCGTGACCCGTGTACATGTCTCAGACTCGATCACAACTCAAAGTATATATATTATTGTAGAATCAACCTCAACCCTGTATAGCTAACTCAATCATTACTGCATATAGAGTGTCTATGGTTATTCTAAATAATATATATAGATGCGTCGATATGATATGTCAAAACCTTGTATACGTGTCCCGATATTTTAAGTGCGTAAAATAAATAACAGAAATTAAATGACGATAAATAAAATTGCGAGAATATAAATTGAGATAATTAAATTGCGATAAATAAATTGCGATAAATAAATGTAATATGGAATTAATAGTTAGCTAGGAACAGTTAGCTAGGAACAGTTAGCTAGGATTTTGTTAGCGTGGATTCTTAACAAAATTTCTCATAATTAATTTGTTTGTTTCTAACAAATTTTATTTTATCCAATGTTTTCTTCATTATGCCACTTGTTGGATTCTGATAAGTCAAAATCCAAATATGAAATTAAATGGAAATGGTTATTCTGTGGTGAACGGATACGTATATCTGTGGGTGTAAGTAGGATAGTAAATGACCGTTGAATCGGATTGGAAGAATGTACAGTGTATCTTATTAATGTGAAATCTAAATATTCCCCGGGTATTACCTACCCGTTAAAATATTTTCACCATTAACAGTTTGTACAAAATAATTTTTAATTACAATCTTTATGAAAACATATATACATATGTATTTTCTTCAGATGTAATCATAGATTTAATGAGTCAATATGATATTAAACTCATTTAATTTACCGTTAGAACGAGAATATATAATCTCTAAAACATTAAAGATTACATAATCGCCATGTCGAACGAAGGTAATTGATGTAGAACGATTTGTAGAACGATGATTATACTCGAGGTACAGAATGAGATGTTAAGGCATGGATTGTTGAAACTTGGGTTGTTGGTGGTACTGGTGCCATTGGTGCTGAGGCTGGTGATGTTACTTGTGTTGGTGATACTGCTGGTGCTTGCAAATTGTGTACCGTGCTCTCTAAAGTTAATACCCGAGCTCGGAGTTCTCTAACTTCTTATAATAACCCTGGTTGGTTATCAGTGTGAGGTAGAGGTCGAATATCTCCTCTATTTTCGTTAATGGTAGCCTCTAGATGAAAAATTCTTGTAAAAAGGGTATAAACGGTGTTGCGAACGGGTTCGCCGGTGAGCGGGTCAAGTACTCCAAGGTTAGGTGGTAGATTCGGTTCATGATATGGAGTACCTTCTTCCCTTCTCCATAGGGTGAGTATGTCGCGAACCCACCCCCATTTTCTCCAGTAATCACGGTAGTTGATTGGTTGGTGTGCTCCTGTCACGCTGTGTTCGGAGTCAGAGGAACTTGGTCGATTCATAGAGGCCATCTTACGAGATCTCAGAAAAGATTTTTGGTATGAAGAGTTTAGTGACAGCAATTGATAGTTGGATGGTATTTTCAATGCATAATATGCATAGATATATATAGTACCAGGTTCCCTTAAATTACGGAGAAATTTACGGAAGATATCAGGCAAAGTCTACCGTAATAGATACGCTAAGATATGAATTTGTCTATATACTATCTATGTAATAAAGGCAGTAGGACGTGTCTAGACTTAGGAATGATAAGCAGGTAATTTTCTAAGGATGATAAGCAGGTAATTTTCGACACGAAATGATAAGCAAAACTTTTGACATGCAGACACGGTCGAAGTCCAGACTCACTAATGCATCTAAACAACTATCAGTTAGACACACTAATGCAAGACCTGGTTCGCTAAGACCATCGCTTTGATACCAACTGAAATGCCCCATTCATATACATTATAAATGATTCACAATAGTTTATTACATTGCGAGGTTCATGAACTCTATATAATACATTTTACAAACATTGCATTCGTTTTTCGAAAGATAAACTTTCTTTACATTGAAAGTTGACGATATGCATGCCATTTCATAATACATCCAACTATAATTTACTTAATAATAATCTTGATGAAATCGACGACTCGAATGCAACATCTTTTGAAATATGTCATGAATGACTCCAAGTAATATCTCTAATATGAGCAAATGCACAGCGGAAGATTTCTTTCATACCTAAGAATAAACATGCTTTCAAGTGTCAACCAAAAGGTTGGTGAGTTCATTAGTTTAACATAAATAATCATTTCCATCATTTTAATAGACCACAAGATTTTCATTTCTCATAATTATACATCCCATGCATAGAGACAACAATAATCATTCATATGGTAAAAACCTGGTAACCGACATTAACAAGATGCATATAGAATATCCCTATCATTTCGGGACACCTATCGGACAAGATAATTTCGAAGTACTAAAGCATTCCAAATTCCAGAATGGGGCTTGTTGGGCCCGATAGATCTATCTTTAGGTTTCGCATCAATTAGGGGGTCTGTTCCCTAATTCTTAGGCTACCAAGCTAAAAGGGGCATATTCGGCTTCGATTATTCAACCATATAATGTAGTTTTGATTACTTGTGTCTATTTCGTAAAACATTTATAAAAGCGCATGTATTCTCAGTCCCAAAAATATATATCGCAAAAGCATTTAAAAAGGGAGTAATGAAACTCACCTAATGTATTTTGTAGTAAAAATACATATGACTATATTGAACAACGCAGGGTTGGCGTCGCATTCACGAACCTATATCATTTGTATATATATATTAAAACATGTACTTGTAATCGGACAAATTTATATTATATTATTAGTAATATACTTGTTATATTATGTTATATAGATAAACTTAATATATTTGATTCATACTTTGTATATAATTAATACTTATCTTATTAAGTTTTAATATAGCTTAATTAATAATAAAATATAGTATTTAGTAATATTAATATAATGGTAATGTGTTTTATATATATATATATATATATATATATATATATATATATATATATATATATATATATATATATATATATATATATATATATATATATATATGTTTATTTGTAATTATAACAATAACAATAATAATAATAATAATAATAATAATAATAATAATAATAATAATAATAATAATAATAATAATAATAATAATAATAATAATAATATTCCGTTTTAGTCTTACATATAAATTTCGTAATAACATTGATACTCGTATTTATAATTTTCATATTTATAATCTTAACAACATTTTTTAAAACTTTTATTTTCATAAACATAATAGTTTTTACAATAATGATTTTGATAGTAATAATAATATAGTTGTAATAATATTAACAATGGTAAAAGTAATGATAGTAATAATAATATTACTTATGGTAACAATAATAATACTACTAATAATGATAATGATATTGTTAAAGATACAATAATAATAACAATATACATGATTATATATTAATACTAACAACAATCTTCATAATAATAATAATAATAATACTAATAACAATTATGACATTACTAATACCTAATAATAATAATAATTGATAATTACTACTTATATTAATAATGTTAATGATGGTAATAATTTTAGTACTAAGATTAATAATAATAACAATAATAATCATAACAATAATACTCATATTAATAATAATAATGATAATGATAATGATAATAATAATAATAATAATAATAATAATAATAATAATAATAATAATAATAATAATAATAATAACTATAATAATAATTATATTTATAATGATAATGGAAAAGAGGATAAAAGTGTATACCCTTTTTAATTGTTTTTTTTTAAAAGAAAAGCGCCAGACGAGACTCGAACCCTAGACCTCTTGCTTAAACACCCACACTTTCTACCATCCATCTGTCATTACTTTTCTGTTCTAATTCGACCCTAATTTATTTTAACCCATCGTCGCCATTCCCTTTGACCTGACCCAGCCTTCTTTGGCCCAACAGAGAAGTTCACGGCCCATCAGTAGATTTTCGGTCCAACAGCTGTTTAATGAACCCAATTTCTACACAAGCCCAATTAGCATACCCATTTATTTGATCAATTGGGTTTAATAAGCCCAATACTATAAAAATAATCTATTAAGTGGTTATGTGTGTGTTGGATTTGATCAGACTTAATCTCTTACAGCTTCATCATCACGATCACATCATTCCATCATCATCATCTCAACTTCATGATCATCATCATACATATCATCATACTCAATCATAATCATGATCATAATCATCTTCATAATCACAATCATAATCTTAATCATAATCATCAATATTATCGACATCTTAATTTTCATCAACGGATTTCATTATTATTTATGTATCACGATCCATATCATCATCATTCATCCTAACCATAACCATAATCATACATCATAACCTTAACATCATATTCATCAAATCATGATCATCGTTTCCTTCATCATCACGACATCACCCTTTACCAATCATCTAGTTATTTTATTATCATACTTAATCATCATCAATAATGGAATGATGTGTGTGTTTGTTTGTTGAGTAAAAACCAGAGAGACATCACGATGGGTTTTGCAATCGTTGATAGAAACAGATAATAAGGGCCCAACAGTTAATTTGGCCCAACAAATAATACCAGTCCGTTAATCGGCCCAAGTGAAAGTCTAAAGTTAATCGGCCAGAATAGAAGATAAAGTGTGGCAGTTGGGTTTCTTTTGATTCGAAGGTGAGCAACAGAATCTGCTCGATTTAAAAAAAATCGTTTGGAATATCATAGTGGGAGACAAACTTTACAGCTCATTAACTTATCCTCCACTTTTCTCATTATCTTTTTCTTTGTAAATAGAAAAGGATAAATAATATAAAAAAAAATATGCTGTATCATAAATAAAAAAAAGACTTCGAGACAGAACCTAGTAACCATGGTGAAATGTCCCGTTCTTATTGATTAAAAACGTTCCATATTAATTGATTTCGTTGCGAGGTTTTGACCTCTATATGAGACGTTTTTCAAAGACTGCATTCATTTTAAAACAAACCATAACCTTTATTTCATCAATAAAGGTTTAAAAAGCTTTACGTAGATTATCAAATAATGATAATCTAAAATATCCTGTTTACACACGACCATTACATAATGGTTTACAATACAAATATGTTACAACAAAATAAGTTTCTTGAATGCAGTTTTTACACAATATCATACAAGCATGGACTCCAAATCTCGTCCTTATTTAAGTATGCGACAGCGGAAGCTCTTAATAATCACCTGAGAATAAACATGCTTAAAACGTCAACAAAAATGTTGGTGAGTTATAGGTTTAACCTATATATATCAAATCATAATAATAGACCACAAGATTTCATATTTCAATACACATCCCATACATAGAGATAAAAATCATTCATATGGTGAACACCTGGTAACCGACATTAACAAGATGCATATATAAGAATATCCCCATCATTCCGGGACACCCTTCGGATATGATATAAATTTCGAAGTACTAAAGCATCCGGTACTTTGGATGGGGTTTGTTAGGCCCAATAGATCTATCTTTAGGATTCGCGTCAATTAGGGTGTCTGTTCCCTAATTCTTAGATTACCAGACTTAATAAAAAGGGGCATATTCGATTTCGATAATTCAACCATAGAATGTAGTTTCACGTACTTGTGTCTATTTTGTAAATCATTTATAAAACCTGCATGTATTCTCATCCCAAAAAATTAGATTTTAAAAGTGGGACTATAACTCACTTTCACAGATTTTTACTTCGTCGGGAAGTAAAACTTGGCCACTGGTTGATTCACGAACCTATAACAATATATACATATATATCAAAGTATGTTCAAAATATATTTACAACACTTTTAATATATTTTGATGTTTTAAGTTTATTAAGTCAGCTGTCCTCGTTAGTACCCTACAACTAGTTGTCCACAGTTAGATGTACATAAATAAACCGATAAATATTATCTTGAATCAATCCACGACCCAGTGTATACGTATCTCAGTATTGATCACAACTCAAACTATATATATTTTGGAATCAACCTCAACCCTGTATAGCTAACTCCAACATTCACATATAGAGTGTCTATGGTTGTTCCGAAATATATATAGATGTGTCGACATGATAGGTCGAAACATTGTATACGTGTCTATGGTATCTCAAGATTACATAATATACAATACAAGTTGATTAAGTTATGGTTGGAATAGATTTGTTACAAATTTTCACGTAGCTAAAATGAGAAAAATTATCCAATCTTGTTTTACCCATAACTTCTTCATTTTAAATCCGTTTTGAGTGAATCAAATTGCTATGGTTTCATATTGAACTCTATTTTATGAATCTAAACAGAAAAAGTATAGGTTTATAGTCGGAAAAATAAGTTACAAGTCGTTTTTGTAAAGGTAGTCATTTCAGTCGAAAGAACGACGTCTAGATGACCATTTTAGAAAACATACTTCCACTTTGAGTTTAACCATAATTTTTGGATATAGTTTCATGTTCATAATAAAAATCATTTTCTCAGAATAACAACTTTTAAATCAAAGTTTATCATAGTTTTTAATTAACTAACCCAAAACAGCCCGCGGTGTTACTACGACGGCGTAAATCCGGTTTTACGGTGTTTTTCGTGTCTCCAGGTTTTAAATCATTAAGTTAGCATATCATATAGATATAGAACATGTGTTTAGTTGATTTTAAAAGTCAAGTTAGAAGGATTAACTTTTGTTTGCGAACAAGTTTAGAATTAACTAAACTATGTTCTAGTGATTACAAGTTTAAACCTTCGAATAAGATAGCTTTATATGTATGAATTGAATGATGTTATGAACATCATTACTACCTTAAGTTCCTTGGATAAACCTACTGGAAAAGGAAAAAATGGATCTAGCTTCAATGGATCCTTGGATGGCTCGAAGTTCTTGAAGCAAAATCATGACACGAAAACAAGTTCAAGTAAGATCATCACTTGAAATAAGATTGTTATAGTTATAGAAATTGAACCAAAGTTTGAATATGATTATTACCTTGTATTAGAATGATAACCTACTGTAAGAAACAAAGATTTCTTGAGGTTGGATGATCACCTTACAAGATTGGAAGTGAGCTAGCAAACTTGAAAGTATTCTTGATTTTATGAAACTAGAACTTTTGGAATTTATGAAGAACACTTAGAACTTGAAGATAGAACTTGAGAGAGATTAATTAGATGAAGAAAATTGAAGAATGAAAGTGTTTGTAGGTGTTTTTGGTCGTTGGTGTATGGATTAGATATAAAGGATATGTAATTTTGTTTTCATGTAAATAAGTCATGAATGATTACTCATATTTTTGTAATTTTATGAGATATTTCATGCTAGTTGCCAAATGATGGTTCCCACATGTGTTAGGTGACTCACATGGGCTGCTAAGAGCTGATTATTGGAGTGTATATACCAATAGTACATACATCTAAAAGCTGTGTATTGTACGAGTACGAATACGGGTGCATACGAGTAGAATTGTTGATGAAACTGAACGAGGATGTAATTGTAAGCATTTTTGTTAAGTAGAAGTATTTTGATAAGTGTCTTGAAGTCTTTCAAAAGTGTATGAATACATATTAAAACACTACATGTATATACATTTTAACTGAGTCGTTAAGTCATCGTTAGTCGTTACATGTAAATGTTGTTTTGAAACCTTTAGGTTAACGATCTTGTTGAATGTTGTTAACCCATTGTTTATTATAACAAATGAGATATTAAATTGTTATATTATCATGATATTATGATATATAATATATCTCAGTATGATGTATATACATTTAAATGTCGTTACAACGATAATCGTTACATATATGTCTCGTTTCGAAATCATTAAGTTAGTAGTCTTATTTTTACATATGTATTTCATTGTTAATACACTTAATAATATATTTACTTATCATTTAACATAATTAACCAAGTGTATCAATATCTTAATATGATTCATATGTACCTAGTAAGACGTTATTATAACGATAATCGTTATATATATCGTTTTCGAGTTTCTTAAATTAATAGTCTCATTTTTATGTATATAACTCATTGTTAAAATACCTAATGAGATACATACTTATAATCAAAACATGTTAACTATATATATAACCATATATATGTCATCGTATAGTTTTTACAAGTTTTAACGTTCGTGAATCACCGGTCAACTTGGGTGGTCAATTGTCTATATGAAACCTATTTCAATTAATCAAGTCTTAACAAGTTTGATTGCTTAACATGTTGGAAACATTTAATCATGTAAATATCAATCTCAATTAATATATATAAACATGGAAAAGTTCGGGTCACTACAGTACCTACCCGTTAAATAAATTTCGTCCCGAAATTTTAAGCTGTTGAAGGTGTTGACGAATCTTCTGGAAATAGATGCGGGTATTTCTTCTTCATCTGATCTTCACGCTCCCAGGTGAAATCGGGTCCTCTACGAGCATTCCATCGAACCTTAACAATTGGTATCTTGTTTTGCTTAAGTCTTTTAACCTCACGATCCATTATTTCGACGGGTTCTTCGATGAATTGAAGTTTTTCGTTGATTTGGATTTCATCTAACGGAATAGTGAGATCTTCTTTAGCAAAACATTTCTTCAAATTCGAGACGTGGAAAGTGTTATGTACAGCCGCGAGTTGTTGAGGTAACTCAAGTCGGTAAGCTACTGGTCCGACACGATCAATAATCTTGAATGGTCCTATATACCTTGGATTTAATTTCCCTCGTTTACCAAATCGAACAACGCCTTTCCAAGGTGCAACTTTAAGCATGACCATCTCTCCAATTTCAAATTCTATATCTTTTCTTTTAATGTCAGCGTAGCTCTTTTGTCGACTTTGGGTGGTTTTCAACCGTTGTTGAATTTGGATGATCTTCTCGGTAGTTTCTTGTATAATCTCCGGACCCGTAATCTGTCTATCCCCCACTTCACTCCAACAAATCGGAGACCTGCACTTTCTACCATAAAGTGCTTCAAACGGCGCCATCTCAATGCTTGAATGGTAGCTGTTGTTGTAGGAAAATTCTGCTAACGGTAGATGTCGATCCCAACTGTTTCCGAAATCAATAACACATGCTCGTAGCATGTCTTCAAGCGTTTGTATCGTCCTTTCACTCTGCCCATCAGTTTGTGGATGATAGGCAGTACTCATGTCTAGACGAGTTCCTAATGCTTGCTGTAATGTCTGCCAGAATCTTGAAATAAATCTGCCATCCCTATCAGAGATAATAGAGATTGGTATTCCATGTCTGGAGACGACTTCCTTTAAATACAGTCGTGCTAACTTCTCCATCTTGTCATCTTCTCTTATTGATAGGAAGTGTGCTGATTTGGTGAGACGATCAACTATTACCCAAATAGTATCAAAACCACTTGCAGTCCTTGGCAATTTAGTGATGAAATCCATGGTAATGTTTTCCCATTTCCATTCCGGGATTCCGGGTTGTTGAAGTAGACCTGATGGTTTCTGATGTTCAGCTTTGACCTTAGAACACGTCAAACATTCTCCTACGTATTTAGCAATATCGGCTTTCATACCCGGCCACCAAAAATGTTTCTTGAGATCCTTGTACATCTTCCCCGTTCCAGGATGTATTGAGTATCTGGTTTTATGAGCTTCTCTAAGTACCATTTCTCTCATATCTCCAAATTTTGGTACCCAAATCCTTTCAGCCCTATACCGGGTTCCGTCTTCCCGAATATTAAGATGCTTCTCCGATCCTTTGGGTATTTCATCCTTTAAATTTCCCTCTTTTAAAACTCCTTGTTGCGCCTCCTTTATTTGAGTAGTAAGGTTATTATGAATCATTATATTCATAGATTTTACTCGAATGGGTTCTCTGTCCTTCCTGCTCAAGGCATCGGCTACCACATTTGCCTTCCCCGGGTGGTAACGAATCTCAAAGTCGTAATCATTCAACAATTCAATCCACCTACGCTGCCTCATATTCAGTTGTTTCTGATTAAATATGTGTTGAAGACTTTTGTGGTCGGTATATATAATACTTTTGACCCCATATAAGTAGTGCCTCCAAGTCTTTAATGCAAAAACAACCGCGCCTAATTCCAAATCATGCGTCGTATAATTTTGTTCGTGAATCTTCAATTGTCTAGACGCATAAGCAATCACCTTCGTTCGTTGCATTAATACACAACCGAGACCTTGCTTTGATGCGTCACAATAAATCACAAAATCATCATTCCCTTCAGGCAATGACAATATAGGTGCCGTAGTTAGCTTTTTCTTCAATAACTGAAACGCTTTCTCTTGTTCATCATTCCATTCAAATTTCTTCCCTTTATGCGTTAATGCAGTCAAGGGTTTTGCTATTCTGGAAAAGTCTTGGATGAACCTTCTGTAGTAACCAGCTAGTCCTAAAAACTGGCGTATGTGTTTCGGAGTTTTCGGGGTTTCCCACTTTTCAACAGTTTCTATCTTTGCCGGATCCACCTTAATACCTTCTTTGTTCACTATGTGACCGAGGAATTGAACTTCTTCCAACCAAAATGCACACTTTGAAAACTTAGCGTACAATTTTTCCTTCCTCAATACTTCTAACACCTTTCTCAAATGTTCACCGTGTTCTTGGTCATTCTTTGAGTAAATAAGTATGTCATCAATGAAAACAATGACAAACTTGTCAAGGTATGGTCCACACACTCGGTTCATAAGGTCCATGAACACAGCTGGTGCATTAGTTAAACCAAACGGCATGACCATAAACTCGTAATGACCGTAACGTGTTCTGAAAGCAGTCTTTGGAATATCATCTTCTTTCACCCGCATTTGATGATACCCGGAACGTAAGTCAATCTTTGAATAAACAGACGAGCCTTGTAGTTGATCAAATAAGTCGTCGATTCTCGGTAGTGGGTAGCGGTTCTTGATGGTAAGTTTGTTCAACTCTCGGTAGTCGATACACAACCTGAATGTACCATCTTTCTTCTTGACAAACAAAACAGGAGCTCCCCACGGTGATGTGCTTGGTCGAATGAAACCACGCTCTAAAAGTTCTTGTAATTGGCTTTGTAGTTCTTTCATCTCGCTGGGTGCGAGTCTGTAAGGAGCACGAGCTATTGGTGCAGCTCCTGGTACAAGATCTATTTGAAATTCAACGGATCGATGTGGGGGTAATCCCGGTAATTCTTTCGGAAATACATCAGGAAATTCTTTTGCGACGGGAACATCATTGATGCTCTTTTCTTCAGTTTGTACTTTCTCGACGTGTGCTAGAACAGCATAGCAACCTTTTCTTATTAGTTTTTGTGCTTTCAAATTACTAATAAGATGTAGCTTCGTGTTGCCCTTTTCTCCGTACACCATTAAGGGTTTTCCTTTTTCTCGTATAATGCGAATTGCATTTTTGTAACAAACGATCTCCGCTTTCACTTCTTTCAACCAGTCCATACCGATTATCACATCAAAACTCCCTAACTCTACTGGTATCAAATCAATCTTAAATGTTTCGCTAACCAGTTTAATTTCTCGATTCCGACATATATTATCTGCTGAAATTAATTTACCATTTGCTAATTCAAGTAAAAATTTACTATCCAAAGGCGTCAATGGACAACTTAATTTAGCACAAAAATCTCTACTCATATAGCTTCTATCCGCACCCGAATCAAATAAAACGTAAGCAGATTTATTGTCAATAAGAAACGTACCCGTAACAAGCTCCGGGTCTTCCTGTGCCTCTGCCGCATTAATATTGAAAACTCTTCCGCGGCCTTGTCCATTCGTGTTCTCCTGGTTCGGGCAATTTCTAATAATGTGGCCCGGTTTTCCACATTTATAACAAACTACATTGGCATAACTTGCTCCGACACTACTTGCTCCGCCATTACTCGTTCCGACACCATTTGTTCCTTTCATTCTATTAACCCCTGGTCCATAGACCTCACACTTCGCCGCGCTATGACCATTTCTTTTACACTTGTTGCAAAATTTGGTGCAGAACCCCGAGTGATTCTTTTCACACCTTTGGCATAGCTGCTTCTGATTGTTGTTGTTGTTGCGGTTATTATTGTTGTTGGGATGATTGTTGTAGTTGCTGTTGTTGTTGTTGGGCCGTTTGTTGTAGTTGCGATTGATGTTGCGATTGTTGGGATAATTGTTGCGATTATTGTTGTAATTGCTGTTGTTGTTGTATTGGTGATTCTTATCACCGTTTTCCTCCCACTTTCTTTTGACTTGCTTCACATTGGCCTCTTCAGCAGTCTGTTCTTTAATTCTTTCTTCAATCTGGTTCACTAGTTTGTGAGCCATTCTACATGCCTGTTGTATGGAGGCGGGCTCGTGTGAACTTATATCTTCTTGGATTCTTTCCGGTAATCCTTTCACAAACGCGTCGATCTTCTCTTCCTCATCTTCGAATGCTCCCGGACACAATAGGCACAATTCTGTGAATCGTCTTTCGTACGTGGTAATATCAAATCCTAGGGTTCGTAACCCTCTAAGTTCTGTCTTGAGCTTATTGACCTCGGTTCTGGGACGGTACTTCTCGTTCATCAAGTGCTTGAATGCTGACCACGGTAGTGCGTACGCATCGTCTTGTCCCACTTGCTCTAGATAGGTATTCCACCATGTTAACGCAGAACCTGTGAAGGTATGCGTAGCGTACTTCACTTTGTCCTCTTCAGTACACTTACTTATGGCAAACACCGATTCGACCTTCTCGGTCCACCGTTTCAATCCGATCGGTCCTTCGGTTCCATCAAATTCCAAAGGTTTGCAGGCAGTGAATTCTTTGTAGGTGCATCCTACACGATTTCCTGTACTGCTAGATCCAAGGTTATTGTTGGTATGTAGCGCAGCCTGTACTGCGGCTATGTTTGAAGCTAGAAAAGTACGGAATTCCTCTTCATTCATATTCACGGTGTGTCGAGTAGTCGGTGCCATTTCCTTCAAAATAGTCAAATGGAACAAGTTAATCATACAGAATATTAAGAGTAGTTAATAGTATTTCGTAGCATAATATGAACTCATTTATAAAAGCTTTTTCTTCATATTAGCGTTTTATAAGTTTAAATTCGGGTAGTACCTACCCGTTAAGTTCATACTTAGTAGCTAATATACAATTCAACTACTACAATTCTATATGAAAAACTGATTATAATAATATTTCGCGTTCAAACTTTTATACAATATTTTACAAACTTACAATACCGCTTATTTTACATAAAGCATGAAATATAGCACACAATAACTTTGATACAAGATAGTTGTGAAGATAATTCTAGCTAGTACACAAGTCGTTCAGCAAAGGCAATAAAGACACGTAATTCATACGTCCAGAAACAAGTCATGCATTCTGGTTTTACTAGGACTACTTCCCATCCTTGGTCTTGTGCAACATAACCGTTATGGCCGTTTATAAGACAGCGTGTTGTAACGTCATCAAAGGGACGAGGGTTACGTAATGTCCAACAGTCCCGTAATAATCTAAAACCTCATTTCTTACCCCAATTACCGACTCCGTCACTTGTGGAAACGTTTTGTTTAATAGTTGTAGCCCGATGTTCTTGTTCTCACTTTGGTGAGAAGCGAACATTACTAATCCGTAAGCATAACATGCTTCTTTATGTTGCATGTTAGCCGCTTTTTCTAAATCACGAAGTCCAATATTCGGATATATTGAGTCAAAATAATTTCTTAACCCGTTGCGTAAAATAGCATTTGGGTTCCCCGCAATATATGCGTCAAAGTAAACACATCGTAACTTATGGGTTTCCCAATGTGATATCCCCCATCTTTCAAACGAAAGTCTCTTATAAACCAAGACATTCTTGGAACGTTCTTCGAATGTCTTACAAACTGATCTCGCCTTAAATAGTTGTGCCGAGGAATTCTGGCCGACTCTAGACAAGATTTCATCAATCATGTCTCCGGGTAGGTCTCTTAAAATATTGGGTTGTTTATCCATTTTGTGTTTTTAAACTGTAAAATAGACAAGAGTTAGATTCATAAAAAAATACTTATTAATACAAGCAATTTTTACATATATCATAAAGCATAAGAACACTATATTACATATATTACACCACACGAATACAACTATCTTATTCCGACTCGCTCGTTTCTTCTTCTTCGGTTTTGGTTCGTTTTGCCAAGTTTCTAGGGATATATGATATTCCCTTAATACGAGCCGTAATTTTCCACATTGGTTTAGAAAAACCTGGTGGTTTAGAGGTTCCCGGGTCATTGTTACAACTTAAGGACTTCGGGGGTTGACGATACATATAAAGTTCATCGGGGTTGGAATTAGACTTCTCTATTTTTATGCCCTTTCCCTTATTATTTTCTTTTGCCTTTTTAAATTCAGTTGGGGTAATTTCTATAACATCATCGGAATTCTCGTCGGAATCCGATTCATCGGAAAATTGGTAATCCTCCCAATATTTTGCTTCCTTGGCGGAAACACCATTGACCATAATTAACCTTGGTCGGTTGGTTGAGGATTTTCTTTTACTTAACCGTTTTATTATTTCCCCCACCGGTTCTATTTCTTCATCCGATTCCGATTCTTCTTCCGGTTCCGATTCTTCTTCCGGTTCCGACTCTTCTTCCGGTTCCTCTTCGGGAACTTGTGAATCAGTCCACAAATCATTCCAATTTACATTTGACTCTTCATTATTATTAGGTGAGTCAATGGGACTTGTTCTAGAGGTAGACATCTATCACATAATATCAAACGCGTTAAGAGATTAATATATCACATAATATTCACATGTTAAAAATATATAGTTTCCAACAAAATTTGTTAAGCAATCATTTTTCTAGTAAACACGGTCGAAGTCCAGACTCACTAATGCATCCTAACAAACTCGATAAGACACACTAATGCAAAATTCTGGTTCTCTAAGACCAACGCTCTGATACCAACTGAAATGTCCCGTTCTTATTGATTAAAAACGTTCCATATTAATTGATTTCGTTGCGAGGTTTTGACCTCTATATGAGACGTTTTTCAAAGACTGCATTCATTTTAAAACAAACCATAACCTTTATTTCATCAATAAAGGTTTAAAAAGCTTTACGTAGATTATCAAATAATGATAATCTAAAATATCCTGTTTACACACGATCATTACATAATGGTTTACAATACAAATATGTTACAACAAAATAAGTTTCTTGAATGCAGTTTTTACACAATATCATACAAGCATGGACTCCAAATCTCGTCCTTATTTAAGTATGCGACAGCGGAAGCTCTTAATAATCACCTGAGAATAAACATGCTTAAAACGTCAACAAAAATGTTGGTGAGTTATAGGTTTAACCTATATATATCAAATCATAATAATAGACCACAAGATTTCATATTTCAATACACATCCCATACATAGAGATAAAAATCATTCATATGGTGAACACCTGGTAACCGACATTAACAAGATGCATATATAAGAATATCCCCATCATTCCGGGACACCCTTCGGATATGATATAAATTTCGAAGTACTAAAGCATCCGGTACTTTGGATGGGGTTTGTTAGGCCCAATAGATCTATCTTTAGGATTCGCGTCAATTAGGGTGTCTGTTCCCTAATTCTTAGATTACCAGACTTAATAAAAAGGGGCATATTCGATTTCGATAATTCAACCATAGAATGTAGTTTCACGTACTTGTGTCTATTTTGTAAATCATTTATAAAACCTGCATGTATTCTCATCCCAAAAAATTAGATTTTAAAAGTGGGACTATAACTCACTTTCACAGATTTTTACTTCGTCGGGAAGTAAAACTTGGCCACTGGTTGATTCACGAACCTATAACAATATATACATATATATCAAAGTATGTTCAAAATATATTTACAACACTTTTAATATATTTTGATGTTTTAAGTTTATTAAGTCAGCTGTCCTCGTTAGTACCCTACAACTAGTTGTCCACAGTTAGATGTACATAAATAAACCGATAAATATTATCTTGAATCAATCCACGACCCAGTGTATACGTATCTCAGTATTGATCACAACTCAAACTATATATATTTTGGAATCAACCTCAACCCTGTATAGCTAACTCCAACATTCACATATAGAGTGTCTATGGTTGTTCCGAAATATATATAGATGTGTCGACATGATAGGTCGAAACATTGTATACGTGTCTATGGTATCTCAAGATTACATAATATACAATACAAGTTGATTAAGTTATGGTTGGAATAGATTTGTTACAAATTTTCACGTAGCTAAAATGAGAAAAATTATCCAATCTTGTTTTACCCATAACTTCTTCATTTTAAATCCGTTTTGAGTGAATCAAATTGCTATGGTTTCATATTGAACTCTATTTTATGAATCTAAACAGAAAAAGTATAGGTTTATAGTCGGAAAAATAAGTTACAAGTCGTTTTTGTAAAGGTAGTCATTTCAGTCGAAAGAACGACGTCTAGATGACCATTTTAGAAAACATACTTCCACTTTGAGTTTAACCATAATTTTTGGATATAGTTTTATGTTCATAATAAAAATCATTTTCTCAGAATAACAACTTTTAAATCAAAGTTTATCATAGTTTTTAATTAACTAACCCAAAACAGCCCGCGGTGTTACTACGACGGCGTAAATCCGGTTTTACGGTGTTTTTCGTGTCTCCAGGTTTTAAATCATTAAGTTAGCATATCATATAGATATAGAACATGTGTTTAGTTGATTTTAAAAGTCAAGTTAGAAGGATTAACTTTTGTTTGCGAACAAGTTTAGAATTAACTAAACTATGTTCTAGTGATTACAAGTTTAAACCTTCGAATAAGATAGCTTTATATGTATGAATTGAATGATGTTATGAACATCATTACTACCTTAAGTTCCTTGGATAAACCTACTGGAAAAGGAAAAAATGGATCTAGCTTCAATGGATCCTTGGATGGCTCGAAGTTCTTGAAGCAAAATCATGACACGAAAACAAGTTCAAGTAAGATCATCACTTGAAATAAGATTGTTATAGTTATAGAAATTGAACCAAAGTTTGAATATGATTATTACCTTGTATTAGAATGATAACCTACTGTAAGAAACAAAGATTTCTTGAGGTTGGATGATCACCTTACAAGATTGGAAGTGAGCTAGCAAACTTGAAAGTATTCTTGATTTTATGAAACTAGAACTTTTGGAATTTATGAAGAACACTTAGAACTTGAAGATAGAACTTGAGAGAGATTAATTAGATGAAGAAAATTGAAGAATGAAAGTGTTTGTAGGTGTTTTTGGTCGTTGGTGTATGGATTAGATATAAAGGATATGTAATTTTGTTTTCATGTAAATAAGTCATGAATGATTACTCATATTTTTGTAATTTTATGAGATATTTCATGCTAGTTGCCAAATGATGGTTCCCACATGTGTTAGGTGACTCACATGGGCTGCTAAGAGCTGATTATTGGAGTGTATATACCAATAGTACATACATCTAAAAGCTGTGTATTGTACGAGTACGAATACGGGTGCATACGAGTAGAATTGTTGATGAAACTGAACGAGGATGTAATTGTAAGCATTTTTGTTAAGTAGAAGTATTTTGATAAGTGTCTTGAAGTCTTTCAAAAGTGTATGAATACATATTAAAACACTACATGTATATACATTTTAACTGAGTCGTTAAGTCATCGTTAGTCGTTACATGTAAATGTTGTTTTGAAACCTTTAGGTTAACGATCTTGTTGAATGTTGTTAACCCATTGTTTATTATAACAAATGAGATATTAAATTGTTATATTATCATGATATTATGATATATAATATATCTCAGTATGATGTATATACATTTAAATGTCGTTACAACGATAATCGTTACATATATGTCTCGTTTCGAAATCATTAAGTTAGTAGTCTTATTTTTACATATGTATTTCATTGTTAATACACTTAATAATATATTTACTTATCATTTAACATAATTAACCAAGTGTATCAATATCTTAATATGATTCATATGTACCTAGTAAGACGTTATTATAACGATAATCGTTATATATATCGTTTTCGAGTTTCTTAAATTAATAGTCTCATTTTTATGTATATAACTCATTGTTAAAATACCTAATGAGATACATACTTATAATCAAAACATGTTAACTATATATATAACCATATATATGTCATCGTATAGTTTTTACAAGTTTTAACGTTCGTGAATCACCGGTCAACTTGGGTGGTCAATTGTCTATATGAAACCTATTTCAATTAATCAAGTCTTAACAAGTTTGATTGCTTAACATGTTGGAAACATTTAATCATGTAAATATCAATCTCAATTAATATATATAAACATGGAAAAGTTCGGGTCACTACACATGGTTTGAGCTTTAATAGGAGAAGTATTAAACATAAAAGAATACGGCAGTGGTGTGGGTCTTTGATGGAAAGAAAACAGAATTGTTGCAGGATTAAACATTGAGCAAGATGGTGATGGTTAATCGATGGTTGTTTATGGTGATCGTGGGAGGTGAAGGTGTTCGGTTTTTGGTTTCACAACAGAAAAATATAGGGAGAGAGAGATGGTGTTGATTTTTATGGTGGTGGGTTAAGGTTGTACACGATGGTAGTTTACGGTGGTAGCAGGTGAGTGTTTGGTGATGGTGGTTCCCGGTTGAAGGTGGTGACGGGTGAAGGATTGTGAGGATGGTATGGTTAATAACTTAATATCAATATCTCTCAAACATATACATATATATATTTCTAGATAATTATAAAATATATTATATAATAATAATAGTAAATAATACAATAATGAAACTGAATTCAAATAACCTACAGTAAGGTGTTTGTTTGTTTACCACATGTGTTCATATGTATATGCACAATATATGGATAGATATACTTTAAACATCTTAAAGTATGATTAAGATTGAAAACATAATGGAGTAATCAAACAATAATAGTAACTTGATGAATTTAATCACGGGTGTTTAAAAACAGATTCTCTACCGACAGTTATCATGGACTGTGTATCGTGCACTATTTGAAATCAGTGGCGGATAAAAGTCTTCAGAAAAATCCCAAACTTTTAGATTAAATATAATTAATTATTTCACTCATTAACTGTTTAAAACCTAATAAAAAAGGTTTGATAATTGTTTATTTTCTGTACCAAATAACACGTACGGAGTACTAAAATCTAAACTAACAAGGTAAGAAAATAGTTTTAACAAACCTAAAATCTTCGTAATCGATTTACAGTCCAACTTTTATTTTAATCCTTCAGATAAATGTATTAGATCTATATGAACACTAACGAGATGCCAACCGAGTGTTACTGGCGATTACTAATTAGGTCCGAAAACACAAAATATATAATTAATATACTTTATTTATATATAAAGATATGTTTTAAAATAATAATTATCATAATATCATATTCTTATTTTTATTTCACATAATTACTTTTATTAGTATCAACATATTATATTTCCAATTATTATATATATATATATATATATATATATATATATATATATATATATATATATATATATATATAGACACACACACACACATAACAAGTTACAATTAATTGTTTGTGAATCGCCGGAACTGGTGGAAGATCAAATGATTTCATGAAACAGTTTAAAAATTTTGAGACTCGGTTTAATAGACTTTGCTTATCGTGTCGGAAGCATATAAAGATTAAGTTTAAATTTGGTCGGAAATTTCCGGGTCGTCACAATCAACTGCTCAAACTCTCTCCCGAATGTCTTCTTATGGTTAGCCAATTAAGCTAACGTCATACCACTACCATCATCTTCTTCAAAAACTCCAGGAATAGTTTTCTTCATTGGAACACTCCTAAATGATGAAGATGACCATTCAGAAATGTGATGGGACATATCTTCTAAAACTTGATACACCTGGTTTGGCGTCTTATAAAGATATACTCCTCCAGATAAAGAGTCTAACATACCCCATGTAAACTCATTAATGCCCTTATAAAATATCTGAACATTCAGACCAACCACTAACCCATGTTGAGGACGATCACAGAACATCTTCTTCAACCTATTCCATGCATTGTGTAAAGATTCATCACATTTTTGAGTGAATGAATTGATCTCAGCTTTCAACCTTGCAACTTTAACTGGCGGAAAATATATGTTGATGAACTTATTGCGAAGATCCGTGTAGGTAGTAATAGAATTGGATGGTTGAGATTTCAACCAATCCCTCGCGTCTCCAGTTAGAGAATAAGAAAAAAGTCTCAATTTTAACTCATCCATGCTAACATCCTTTTGCTTGTACAAACCGCACAACTCATCAAACTGTTCTACATGCTAGAATACAATACCGGTTCTTCCGTTAAACATGTTCTCCCTTACCATATGAATAAATTGAGGTTTAACCTCAAATGAATCGGCAGTGTTATCTGGTCTTCGGATGGGAGGTGGAAGTGCTAACTGTTCCTAGCTAACTGTTCCTAGCTAACTGGTTACATTTTAATTATCGCAATTTACATTCTCGCAATTTTATTTATCGTCATTTAATTTCTGTATTTATTTTACGCACTTTAAATAACGGGACACATATACAAGGTTTCGACCTATCATATCAACCCATATATATATATATATATATATATATATATATATATATATATATATATATATATATATATATATATATATATATATTTCAGAACAACCATAGACACTCTATATGTGAATGTTGGAGTTGGCTATACAGGGTTGAGGTTGATTCCAAAATATATATATGGTTTGAGTTGTGATCAATACTGAGACCGGTACACGGGTCACGATATGTATTAATTAATTCGAATATTATATATTAAATTATATATGAATTTATTGGACTATTGGACAATTGGACTGCTAACTTTGGACAATTAATGAATTAAAATGTTGATTATAACATATGAAACTAAACAATTCTTCAAGTTTGCCACTTGATTTTCATCTTAAACCTCATTCGTATCTTGACAATTACAATTTGCGTTCAAACATTTCATGATTCTTGAAAACACCTCAATCGAGAAGATGAACCAACTGCACTTCATCTATGGAAGAAAAGATCTATGCATATAGTTATGCACCTGAAAAACTCTTGGAATCTGAGTAAAGGTTTAACACGTATATGCGCTAGCTCCTTTGGCGATGTTACTATCGAAAATCACTTTGCAATTCCTTTTCAAATTAGTCAAATTTTGTCACAGCTCCAGCAAGTCAACTCCGACTTTTCATCCGAAACAACCTTATTATAACCTTGATATATATGCGTACTCTTTATTGTTACCGGGGAACCTTTTATATTCCACCATATTACCATCAACGTTTAATCATCTAAAAACACAATTCTTTTGAAAACCCTCGGTTAGATAACCGATGATCCAGATTTGTTAACTTTGAAAATGCTGACGAAGCAGCATATTGTAGATTGCCTTAATGGCCAAAAGTTGATAACAAAGAATGGAACGCTCGATAGAAAATTTGGTACTGAAAAACGGATTGAGCTAACCACGAAGAAGACCAAAGAACAAATACAAGGACCAAATCCTATACTCAAAGAATCCAGATAAATCTGGATCCAATGAAATCTTTAGAGAATATCTTGCTCTGTACCCACGTTAAAATCTTGCGGAAAATTTTTCTTCATCAACATTCGAACTTAGAAATTCCAAAATATCATCATAAATATCTTCGATATTTCTGAGGATATTTTCATAAATATTCTTGTCCGAAATTATCTACCTCTTCGTGCTTTCTGTATTCCATTATATTGGAAACTTCGGTAAAATCTAAGTATGAATTATGAATGAATTGTGGAGAAGTGTTGGGAATTGAAGCATGGTTTAGTATAATATAATGACACTTGGCCAACGTGATTATATTACAGTAAGTCATGCTGAGTTTCTAATGGAACGTGATGATTCACAGAACATAACGTCATCATGTGTCATGTTACACGACTCTTTCATTCCACTTAAGCTCTAAGCATATCAAGGAAATATTTTCTTTGATATTCATGTTCTTCCGTAATTCCAATAGTTTGCTAATAAACCGTGCTAATAAATTTTCTTTCTGATTAGAAGATTTCTTTAAATTCCTTGAATTCCGAAAATCCACCTTGACTACGTCAAAAGCTAAGACGAATCTCTATTTCTTCAATTCACTCTTTTGTGATAGCTTCACTCGTACGCTTCGAGTAATCGAAATGATTAATCTAATGATGATAAAACTCTATTTGTCAATTCATATTCGCCATGAAAACGTTCTTATTGCTATCCATGAAAACTACACTCAAATTTCGGGACGAAATTTCTTTAACGGGTAGGTACTGTGACGACCCGGAATTTTCCGATCAAATTTAAACCAAACTCTCGATACGATTTAGTATTCTTGACACAATAAGCAAAGTCTGTAAGGTTGAGTCTCAAAATTTTTGAACTGTTTCATGAATTCAATTAACCTTCGACCATTTCCGACGATTCACGAACAACTATTTGTAAATAAATATATATATAATTTAATATATATATATATATATATATATAGATATGTATATATAAATATATATATATATATATATATATATATATATATATATATATATATATATATATATATATATATATATATATATATATATATATACCAATAAAGTATATTTAGTATATAATTACATATTTAAAGTTTTGGATACGATTATAAAAAAAAATAGTAATACTAGCTTTACGTTTTATGAAACTTGTGTTGACGATACACTTACAAAATAAATGGCGGTTAAAATATATTCTTATTATATTATGATTAATTGCACGTTAGAATATATGTAAGTATTATATGTATACTTATGTTTGCTTTTGTCAACAAAAACTAATCATATGTATGCATCTTTCAAAAATTGATAATTATGTTCCTGCTTTTAACTCAACCTACACAAACCCACTCGGCCACTTTTCTAATTATTTTTCCTTTCTCAATTTATGGTGCTTGACACCATCATCAAGTCTCATCATTCGATTATAATCTTTCTCTACTTTACAACTTAAATGTTTAAATGACCCACTAGTGACTCATTATTTCACATTCATTATTTATAATACGAATTAATTAATCGCAACCTAATCATGCATATGCAAACATGTACTGTTTAATTTTGAAAAATTGAGTTATTATTATTATATTATTAATATAAATATAAATATTATATATTCCTGTTCTGATTTAGCCATCCGTGAATCAAATAAACAAATTGTGATTGAATGCGTTACTGTGTTAAGTTGATTAGTTGATTGAATGCATTACTGTGTTAAATTGATTGACTATTATTGTTTCTTGTTTTCATCAACTTATCTAACTCTATATATTTACACATATACATATAATGAAAGATTAACAGACAAAACCACCACACTATTTGTTTCTCTTCTTCTTCTCTTTTGATTTCTGTCAGATGATCAAACAACTGCCATCACCACAATCAAACCAACAACAACCACCACCGTCTACAACATCTATTTTTTTTCTGCTTTCTTGTAATGAACACTAAACCATTTCTCCTTAATCCTCCCTGCACACCATATGTATTTTCTGTTTCATACTATGCAAATACTTCCTTCTGTTATTCGTTTATATATTGGAGTGAACCACAAACACCACCTATGGGATCTTGTTCTGTGGTTCACCATCACCCATAACGACTTCTATTCTCTAATTTCTAATCCTGTGTTCTTTTCTTGTTGGCGAGCACCACCCCAAAACAAAACCGATCACCACCCTATTACTTTTCTCTCTCTCTCTCTCTCTCTCTCTCTCTCTCGCTCTCTCTCTCACATATGTTTGATGTTCTAACCGCTGAAAACAAACCCAAACACTCCACCTGCTATTCTGTTCTAGTCGACAACCAACACCCTTTTTCTATTGTTGCCACTATCGGTACAACTTCTGTTTCCACTTTCTATTATAATCTGAACATACTACTGCAACCCGATCACCCATTGATTTCTAAAATCGATCAAACCACCAAACCCTACAACTATATTTTTTATTTTTCTTTTGTCGACAACCAAACAAACCTAGGAAGTTAAAAACCAAAATACAAACCCATCATCTTTAGTATTTCTGTATCGGATGAAATAACAATGATGATGATGTTTACGATGAGTGGTGATAATGATGATGAACAATGGTGAAACAACGATGATGATATTCTGTTATTTGTTTCCTGTCTGATTCCTTCTGTTTCTGTTTAATTCGATAACCAAACACCACCATAAAACTCCATCAAACACCCATTTTATTGCTACTGCTACTCGCCTTTATTTAATCCTGTTGCAGTTCAATCGACATAAAAGGGCAGCACGTTTTTTTTTCTTTTCCTTTGTGGCCGACATTCATTAAACAAATAACCCCACAATCCATCGGTGGGTTTAAAGGGATACATGTTAGCAGGCATTGGAAATATAATAACATTGGATTGAGATAATAGGGCCAAACGATTTTATTTTGGGCTTATGAATTCGCGGTGGGCCAAAACTGTTTAGAAGGTTGGACTAAAAACTATTTTACGATATTGGGTTGCAGTTGTTGTGACCCAAAACACTCTTAAAATAAATGGTTTGAATGGTTATGATCGTGTGGTGTTAGGAGACAGTAGTAAATGATATACAGTAATTTATGATGATTGATTATGATATACGGACTATGACGATGATGATAGATGGTAATAACAATTATGACATGAGTTCGTTAATACATAAAATAAAGATGATGATTAGTGAATACATGAGATGAATAGGCTAAATATAAATGGGTTTCGTAGTATAATTGAAAGATAATGTAGCTTAGATGGTTTGGTTGTGGTGTCGGGTAACGAGAGGTTGGGGGTTCGAGCTTTGGCAAGGGCATTATTTTTTTTAAAGGCTTGTTAACACTAAGGTAGCTTTCCTATTATTATTATTATTATTATTATTATTATTATTATTATTATTATTATTATTATTATTATTATTATTATTATTATTATTATTATTATTATTATTATTATTATTATTATTAAACTAACACTAAATATTAAAATTATAATAATAATTATTATTATTATCAAAAGTATTAGTATTATTATTAGTATTGTTATCATTATAGTTATTAATATAAAAATTAGTATCATTATTATTATTAGTAAAAAAATCATTATTTTTATAATTATTATTATTAGTAATCATTATTATGAAAATTAACATTTTTATTAAAAGTATCATTTTATTAAAGTTATCATTTTTATCATCTACATTAAAAATATTATTTTTAACTCTAATATCATTATTATTATTTTTATCATTACTAATATTATTTTAGTATTATTATAATTTTAACAAACTATATATATATATATATATATACAAAAATATATTTACTATATATAACATAACAAAATTTATTTTTGAATATATAAAATGAATATATGAAACATATAGGTTAATAATATAAAAATTATATAACCAATAAATTTAAATATATATAAATATGTTCGATTACAATTATGTGTGTTAATATATACACAAATGATATAGGTTCATAAATCCGAGATCAACCCTACACTTGTTAAATGACGTCATATGTATTTTTACTACAAAATACAGTATGGTGAGTTTAATCTGCTCCCTTTTTATTTGCTTTTGCAATATATATATTTTTGGGCTGAGAATACATGCGCTGCTTTTATAAATGTTTACGAAATAGACACAAGTAATTAAAATATATTCTACGTTGAGTTGTACCACTGGCATATTTCCCTGTAGCTTGGTAACTACTATTTACATGAGTATTGTAAACGCGAATCTTGTTGATAGATCTATCGGGCCTGACAACCCCAACCGGACTGGACGACCAGTATTCAACGGTTGCACAGTACTTCATTTTGGTGACTACGCTTGGTACGGTGTAGTGAGATTTCATAATAAAGGGAATATGCGACATTGATTAAATGTTAAGTATGGTTATCAAGTGCTCAACCACTTAGAATGCTTTACATACACTTGCGAGTGTATTATGTTTATGGTTATAAAATCTTGTGGTCTATTAATATATTGAAATGATTGTTATGATAAACCTATGAACTCACCAACCTTTTGGTTGACACTTTTAAGCATGTTTATTCTCAGGTACGAATTAAGTCTTTCGCTGTGCATTTGCTCATTTTAAGGACATTATTTGGAGTCGATCATCGCAATGGGACCAAATGTTGATGACTTCGTCCAGGTGGATTAGGACGGGTCCTTTCAGTTGGTATCAGAGCGGTGGTCTTAGCGAAATAGGTCTTGCATTAATGTGTCTAACTGATAGTCGTTTAGATGCATTAGTGGATCTGGATTTCGACCGTGTCTACATGTCAAAATTTTTGCTTATCATTTTTGTCGGAAATCATCTGCTTATCATCTTTAGGAAATTACCTGCTCATTATTCTTAGTCTAGACACATCTTACTGCCTTGACTACATGATTAGTGTATAGACAAAACTCATATCCTAGCGTATTTGCTAAATCATATCTTAGCGTATCTATTACGATAGACTTTGCCTGATACCTTCCGTAAATTTCTCCGTAACTTAGGGGAATCTGGTACTATATATATCTATGCATATGATGCATTGAGAATACCATCCAACTATCAATTGCTGTCACTAAACTCTTCATACCAAAAATCTTTTCTGAGATCGCGTAAGATGGCCTCTACGAATCGACCAAGTTCCTCTGACTCCGAAGATAGCGTGACAGGAGCACACCAACCAATCAACTACCGTGATTACTGGAGAAAATGGGGGTGGGTTCACGACATACTCACCCTATGGAGAAGGGAAGAAGGTACTCCATATCATGAACCGAATCTACCACCTAACCTTGGAGTACTTGACCCGCTAACCGGCGAACCCGTTCGCAACACCGTTTATACACTTTTTGCAAGAATTTTTCGTCTTAAGACTACCATTAACGGAACTAGAGAAGATATTCGACCTTTACCTCACACTGATAACCAACCAGGGTTAGTAGAAGAAGTTAGAGAACTCCGAGCTCGAGTATTAACTTTAGAGAGAACGGTACACAATTTGCAAGCACCAGCAGTATCACCAACACCAGTAATATCACCAGATTCAGCACCAACGGTACCAGTACCATTAATAACCTAAGTTTCAATAATCCATGCCTCACCATCTCATTCTGCACCTCGAGTATAATCATCGTTCTACGAATCGTTCTACATCAATTACCTTCGTTCTACATGACAATTATGTAATCTTTAATGTTTTAGAGATTATATATTCTCGTTCTAAAGGTAAATTAAATAAGATTAATATCATATCAACTCATTAAATCTATATTACATCTGAAGAAAATATATATGTAAGTATATTTTCATAAAGATTGTATTTAAAAATTCTTTCGTACAAACTGATAATGGTGAAAATATTTTAACGGGTAGGTAATACCCGAGGAATATTTAGATTTCACATTAATAAGTTGCACTGTACATTCTTCGACTCCGATTCAACAGTCAGTCACTATTCTACTCATATCCATAGATATACGTATCCGTTCATCACAGAATCCATTTTCGTTCAATTTCATATTTGGATTTTGACCTATCAGAATCCAACAAGTGGCATAATGAAGAAAACATCGGACAAAGTAAAATTTGTTAGAAACAAACGAACTAACTAATTGAAATATTGTTAAGAATCCACGCTAACGGTTCCTAGCTAACTGGTTACATTTTAATTATCGCAATTTACATTCTCGCAATTTTATTTATCGTCATTTAATTTCTGTATTTATTTTACGCACTTTAAATAACGGGACACGTATACAAGGTTTCGACCTATCATATCAACCCATCTATATATATATTTCGGAACAACCATAGACACTCTATATGTGAATGTTGGAGTTGGCTATACAGGGTTGAGGTTGATTCCAAAATATATATGGTTTGAGTTGTGATCAATACTGAGACCGGTACACGGGTCACGATACGTATTAATTAACTCGAATATTATATATTAAATTATATATGAATTTATTGGACTATTGGACAATTGGACTGCTAACTTTGGACAATTAATGAATTAAAATGTTGATTATAACATATGAAACTAAACAATTCTTCAAGTTTGCCACTTGATTTTCATCTTAAACCTCATTCGTATCTTGACAATTACAATTTGCGTTCAAACATTTCATGATTCTTGAAAACACCTCAATCGAGAAGATGAACCAACCGCACTTCATCTACGGAAGAAAAGATCTATGCATATAGTTATGCACCTGAAAAACTCTTGGAACCTGAGTAAAGGTTTAACACGTATATGCGCTAGCTCCTTTGGCGATGTTACTATCGAAAATCACTTTGCAATTCCTTTTCAAATTAGCCAAATTTTGTCACAGCTCCAGCAAGTCAACTCCGACTTTTCATCCGAAACAACCTTATTATAACCTTGATATATATGCGTACTCTTTATTGTTACCGGGGAACCTTTTATATTCCACCATATTACCATCAACGTTTAATCATCTAAAAACACAATTCTTTTGAAAACCCTCGGTTAGATAACCGATGATCCAGATTCGTTAACTTTGAAAATGCTGACGAAGCAGCATATTGTAGATTGCCTTAATGGCCAAAAGTTGATAACAAAGAATGGAACGCTCGATAGAAAATTTGGTACTGAAAAACGGATTGAGCTAACCACGAAGAAGACCAAAGAACAAATACAAGGACCAAATCCTATATTCAAAGAATCCAGATAAATCTGGATCCGATGAAATCTTTAGAGAATATCTTGCTCTGTACCCACGTTAAAATCTTGCGGAAAATTTTTCTTCATCAACATTCGAACTTAGAAATTCCAAAATATCATCATAAATATCTTCAATATTTCTGAGTATATTTTCATAAATATTCTTGTCCGAAATTATCTACCTCTTCGTGCTTTCTTTATTCCATTATATTGGAAACTTCGGTAAAATCTAAGTATGAATTATGAATGAATTGTGGAGAAGTGTTGGGAATTGAAGCATGGTTTAGTATAATATAATGACACTTGACCAACGTGATTATATTACAGTAAGTCATGCTGAGTTTCTAATGGAACGTGATGATTCACAGAACATAACGTCATCATGTGTCATGTTACACGACTCTTTCATTCTACTTAAGCTCTAAGCATATCAAGGAAATATTTTCTTTGATATTCATGTTCTTCCGTAATTCCAACAGTTTGCTAATAAACCGTGCTAATAAATTTTCTTTCTGATTAGAAGATTTCTTTAAATTCCTTGAATTCCGAAAATCCACCATGACTACGTCAAAAGCTAAGACGAATCTCTATTTCTTCAATTCAGTCTTTTGTGATAGCTTCACTCGTACGCTTTGAGTAATCGAAATGATTAATCTAATGATGATAAAACTCTATTTTTCAATTCATAATCGCCATGAAAACATTCTTATTGCTAACCATGACAACTACACTCAAATTTCGGGTCGAAATTTCTTTAACGGGTAGGTACTGTGACGACCCGGAATTTTCCGATCAAATTTAAACCAAACTCTCGATACGATTTAGTATTCTTGACACAATAAGCAAAGTCTATAAGGTTGAGTCTCAAAATTTTTGAACTGTTTCATGAATTCAATTAACCTTCGACCATTTCCGACGATTCACGAACAACTATTTGTAAATAAATATATATATAATTTAATATATATATATATATATAGATATGTATATATAAATATATATATATATATATATATATATATATATATATATATATATATATATATATACCAATAAAGTATATTTAGTATATAATTACATATTTAAAGTTTTGGATACGATTATAAAAAAAAAATAGTAATACTAGCTTTACGTTTTATGAAACTTGTGTTAACGATACACTTACAAAATAAATGGCGGTTAAAATATATTCTTATTATATTATGATTAATTGCACGTTAGAATATATGTAAGTATTATATGTATACTTATGTTTGCTTTTGTTAACAAAAACCAATCATATGTATGCATCTTTCAAAAATTGATAATTATGTTCCTGCTTTTAACTCAACCTACACAAACCCACTCGGCCACTTTTCTAATTATTTTTCCTTTCTCAATTTATGGTGCTTGACACCATCATCAAGTCTCATCATTCGATTATAATCTTTCTCTACTTTACAACTTAAATATTTAAATGACCCACTAGTGACTCATTATTTCACATTCATTATTTATAATACGAATTAATTAATCGCAACCTAATCATGCATATGCAAACATGTACTGTTTAATTTTGAAAAATTGAGTTATTATTATTAAATTATTAATATAAATATAAATATTATATATTCCTGCTCTGATTTAGCCATCCGTGAATCGAATAAACAAATTGTGATTGAATGTGTTACTGTGTTAAGTTGATTAGTTGATTGAATGCATTACTGTGTTAAATTGATTGACTATTATTGTTTCTTGTTTTCATCAACTTATCTAACTCTATATATTTACACATATACATATAATGAAAGATTAACAGACAAAACCACCACACTATTTGTTTCTCTTCTTCTTCTCTTTTGATTTCTGTCCGATGATCAAACAACTGCCATCACTACAATCAAACCAACAACAACCACCACCGTCTACAACATCTATTTTTTTCTGCTTTCTTGTAATGAACACTAAACCATTTCTCCTTAATCCTCCCTGCACACCATATGTATTTTCTGTTTCATACTATGCAAATACTTCCTCCTGTTATTCGTTTATATTGGAGTGAACCACAAACACCACCTACGGGCTCTTATTCTATGGTTTACCATCACCCATAACGACTTCTATTCTCTAATTGCTAATCCTGTGTTCTTTTCTTGTTGGCGAGCACCACCCCAAAACAAAACCGATCACCACCCTATTACTTTTCTCTCTCTCTCTCTCTCTCTCACATATGTTTGCTGTTCTAACCGCTGAAAACAAACCCAAACACTCCACCTGCTATTCTATTCCAGTCGACAACCAACACCCTTTTTCTATTGTTGCTACTATCGGTACAGCTTATGTTTCCACTTTCTATTATAATCTGAACATACTACTGCAACCCGATCACCCATTGATTTCTAAAATCGATCAAACCACCAAACCCTACAACTATATTTTTTATTTTTCTTTTGTCGACAACCAAACAAACCCAGGAAGTTAAAAACCAAAATACAAACCCATCATCTTTAGTATTTCTGTATCTGATGCAATAACAACGATGATGACGTTTACGATGAGTGGTGATAATGATGATGAACAATGGTGAAACAACGATGATGATATTCTGTTAATTGTTTCCTGTCTGATTCCTTCTGTTTCTGTTTAATTTGATAACCAAACACCACCATTAAACTCCATCAAACACCCATTTTATTGCTATTGCTACTCACCTTTATTTAATCCTGTTGCAGTTCAATCGACATAAAAGGGCAGCACGTTTTTTTTTTCTTTTCCTTTGTGGCCGACATTCATTAAACAAATAACCCCACAATCCATCGGTGGGTTTAAAGGGATACATGTTAGCAGGCCTTGGAAATATAATAACATTGGATCGAGATAATATGGCCAAACGATTTTATTTTGGGCTTATGAATTCGCGGTGGGCCAAAACTGTTTAGAAGGTTGGACTAAAAACTATTTTACGATATTAGGTTGCGGTTGTTGTGACCCAAAACACTCTTGAAATAAATGGTTTGAATGGTTATGATCGTGTGGTGTTAGGAGACAGTAGTAAATGATATACAGTAATTTATGATGATTAATTATGATATACGGACTATGACGATGATGATAGATGGTAATAACAATTATGACATGAGTTCGTTAATACATAAAATAAAGATGATGACTAGTGAATACATGAGATGAATAGGCTAAATATAAATGGGTTTCGTAGTATAATTGAAAGATAATGTAGCTTGGATGGTTTGGTTGTGGTGTCGGGTAACGAGAGGTTGGGGGTTCGAGCTTTGGCAAGGGCATTATTTTTTTTAAAGGCTTGTTAACACTAAGGTAGCTTTCCTATTATTATTATTATTATTATTATTATTATTATTATTATTATTATTATTATTATTATTATTATTATTATTATTATTATTATTATTATTATTATTATTATTATTATTATTATTATTATTAAACTAACACTAAATATTAAAATTATAATAATTATTATTATCAAAAGTATTAGTATTATTATTAGTATTGTTATCATTATAGTTATTAATATAAAAATTAGTATCATTATTATTATTAGTAAAAAATCATTATTTTTATAATTATTATTATTAGTAATCATTATTATGAAAATTAACATTTTTATTAAAAGTATCATTTTATTAAAGTTATCATTTTTATCATCTACATTAAAAATATTATTTTTAACTCTAATATCATTATTATTATTTTTATCATTACTAATATTATTTTAGTATTATTATAATTTTAACAAACGATATATATATATATATATATATATATATATATATATATATATATACAAAAATATATTTACTATATATAACATAACAAAATTTATTTTTGAATATATAAAATGAATATATGAAACATATAGGTTAATAATATAAAAATGATATAACCAATAAATTGAAATATATATAAATATGTTCGATTACAATTATGTGTGTTAATATATACACAAATGATATAGGTTCATAAATCCGAGATCAACCCTACACTTGTTAAATGACGTCATATGTATTTTTACTACAAAATACAGTATGGTGAGTTTCATCTGCTCCCTTTTTATTTGCTTTTGCAATATATATATTTTTGGGCTGAGAATACATGCGCTGCTTTTATAAATGTTTACGAAATAGACACAAGTAATTAAAATATATTCTACGTTGAGTTGTACCACTGACATATTTCCCTGTAGCTTGGTAACTACTATTTACATGAGTATTGTAAACGCGAATCCTGTTAATAGATCTATCGGGCCTGACAACCCCAACCGGACAGGACGACCAGTATTCAACGGTTGCACAGTACTTCGTTTTGGTGACTACACTTGGTACGGTGTAGTGAGATTTCATAATAAAGGGAATATGCGACATTGATTAAATGTTAAGTATGGTTAAATGTTAATAATAATAATAATAATAATAATAATAATAATAATAATAATAATAATAATAATAATAATAATAATAATAATAATAATAATAGTTATAATACTAATAATAATACAATAACAATAATAATAACAATAATAATCATTATAATAATAATAATAAATAGAGTAAAATTGCTACCTCAAGAAATAGTTTTTTAAAAAAAATAGACGCCATCGCCCGGGCTCGAACCCAAGACCTCTCGCTCACCCAAAACACTCCTTAACTGTTCCTTTATTCCGTTTTTTTGAAATATATATATCGACCCGAATATATATATAAATGATTATATCATAAATGGAAGTTGGGCTTGTGACATCATTTGTTAATGGGGCAAAATTTTGGCCTGCTTAGCATTGGGCCTCAACATATCCATGGTAGTGCATTAAACCTGTACAACCTTCTTTACTTAATCAATGACCTGTAAACCAGACCCAACAGGTTCGCTAGGTTTAGGAGTCATAACAGGAAATGCGTAGTAGCGACCATCAAACCAGCCTTCGGTTAATCATCATCGTATTTATCATACTTGCATCACCATCATTAGTTATCACCACCATCATCGTCCTGTTCATTATTGATCGTGGGTTATGGGTTTTCAATTGAATCGAGATAATAACCTGGTTGCAGTATGTTGATAACGTGTTTAAGACGGTGGCGGTTATAAAAAGTGGTGATAGGTGATGGTACTCCGGTGGTTGGGTTTGATAAGCCGAGGGTGATGGCAACAGAAATTAGTAGCAACCATCATCACTTTATTTACGATTATTGTATCATCATCTTGACATCATCACCCATCAACATCGTTGATTTTCTTAATTCTTTCCTCATCATTTACAGCGTATATCATAAATATCATCATCGATATTTAATTCGATCAGAAATAGAAGCTCATCGTGTACACTATTCATCATCTTCTTCATCGTTTCGTTTGTGAATTCAAGATCAAGACATGTGTGCATGTGTTGTGTGACTCTCGAACGAACAGTAGCATCAAAAAAGTGAACATAGCAGCAACTTGCAGTGAAGTACAACAGCTGCTGTAGCAGTTGCTGTGATGACTCGGAAATTTTCGACCAAATTTAAACTTAATCTTTATATGTTTCCGACACGATAAGCAAAGTCTGTAATGTTGAGTCTTAAAAAGTTGAAACTGTTTCATATATTCAATTGACCTTTGACTACTCTCGACGATTCACGAACAATTAATTGTAAATAAATATGTGTGTATGTATATATAAATAATAATTCGAGATATAATTTGAAGTATTATATGTTGTTGTTATTAAAGATTAATAAAATAAACATAGGATATTATAATAATTATTATTTAAAATATATCTCTATATATAAATAAAGTATATTAAAAATAAATATTGAATGATTGCAATACTCGTTTGATGTTCCGATTGATATTAAGCAAGATAAATTCAAACTTATGATTTTAAAATAAACGGTGATCAGAAAATGTGTTCTATAAATTTTAGGTTTATTAAAAATGTATTTAGGAACTATTTGATAAGTTTTAACACTTTTTATATCTTACTCATAATTGAGAGGGACGGTTGATGTAATTTTTATTTAATAAATTAATGATCTAATTTAATACCATAATGACCAAAATAAATAAATATAGTTAATTCAAAAATATGGGATTTTTCTGTAAACTTTTATCCGCTACTGATTAACAACGGAGTACGAAATTATCTTCGCGATAAAACTGTCGGTAGAAGGAAATGTTAATAATTCAGGCTGCTTGACTTATGTACCAATTCACACGTTTCTAATCTCATTACATGATATAATTATTATTATATTATTAATTTATAATTTATTTTATCTATATCTTATACATATATATCATTCATGTATTGGAGTTGCAAAACCACGCCACTCCATCCTCACCTTCTATCACCACCTTAAGTCACTAAACACCACCACAAGCTAACAATCGAAACCCAACATAATCTTTCTGTTTTCTTTTTTGATCTCATCAGCACGCCAAGGCAGCTATTGTTTGATTCTGTTTAGATTCGATATAACCCAAGAAGACCCACATGTGAGCTGCAATTGTTATCGTCTCTATCTGTTTAACTCGTTCATACAAACACCCAACAGAAACCATAGTTATTTCTACTATGCTACTCGATTAAAACCAATTCAAAACACCTTGGTTTTCCTTTTGTGCTTCTTTTCAAACATACATGTATATCAACACCTTCAACCATACATACACTGTGACGACCCGACCCAATCCATAGGGACGAATACATTAACATATGATTACATCGCGAGGTACTTGACCTCTAAATGATACATTTTACAAACATTGCATTCATTTTTAAAAGGCAATCTTTCATTACATCGAAAGTTGACATGTATGCATACCATTTCATAATATCCAAACTATAAATGACCTAATCTGTCATTTACTTAATAATAATCTTTAATGAACTTCAACGACTCGAATGCAACGTCTTTTGAAATATGTCATGAATGACTCCAAGTAATAACTTTAAAATGAGCTAATGCACAGCGGAAGATCTCTTTCAAACCTGAGAATAAACATGCTTTAAAGTGTCAACCAAAAGGTTGGTGAGTTCATTAGTTTAACATAAACAATCGTTTCCATCATTTTAATAGACCACAAGATTTCAGATTTCCATTTCTCATAAACATACGTCCCATGCATAGAGACAAAAATATCATTCATATGGATTGAACACCTGGTAACCGACATTAACAATATGCATATATAAGAATATCCCCATCATTCCGGGATCCTCCTTCGGACATGATATAAATTTCGAAGTACTAAAACATCCGGTACTTTGGATGGGGCTTGTTGGGCCCGATAGATCTATCTTTAGGATTCGCGTCAATTAGGGTGTCTGTTCCCTAATTCTTAGATTACCAGACTTAATAAAAAGGGGCATATTCGACTTCGATAATCCAACCATAAAATGTAGTTTCACGTACTTGTGTCAATTTCGTAAAACAGTTATAAAAGTTGCGCATGTATTCTCAGCCCAAAAATATAAAGGGTAAAAAGGCAAATGAAACTCACCATACTGTATTTTGTAGTAAAAATACATATAACATCATTGAGCAAGTGTAGGGTTGGCCTCGTATTCACGAACCTATATTAATTATATATATATTTATATGTTGATCAATATTTGTCTAACAATTTAGGTTATGTCATAGTGTACCACAATCCTAATGCTCGAGACTAATATGTAAAAGTCGACAAAAATCAAATTAACTCAAAATGATTTCCAAAATTTATACATGATTATTATATATTTTAAATATCGTCGTTTTATATTTTTAAAAGATTTAATAGAGTAAATAATAAATAAAATTTATATTAAAATTTATATAATAAAATATACTTTTATATATCTTAGATAATAAACTTTATAAAGTTCATTGAATATCATAAACCGTTATGATAGGTTTTATTAAGGTATTTATGTAATTTGTATTACAGTTTTGTTTGATAAAATAACATTGATAATAATAATAAGTAAGTTGTATTATTTTGTATTGATAATTATTATTATTCTACTAACAATAATAACAATATTTATATTTACGAAAATGGTATTATAACAATATGATAATTCTTATTACTAATGAAATTCTATATTAATAATGATACTCCTATTAAAATAATGATTTTTGTAAAGATGATATTTTTAATATTAAATATAATAATTTTAATGATAATAGTAGTATAACTTTAACGATAGTAATAATAATAAAATAACAATTTTTAATGATACTACTTCTTATAGATAATGATAATATTAATAATAATAATAATTAGATAATAGTTATGACGACGATTATAACGACGATAATAATAATCATTTTTAATAATAATAATACAAAAATTCATTTGACGATAACTTCTAATCCATCCGTCAAAATCATTCGGTACCTAAAGGAAAAGTTCTTAGTTTTTCGCTAGCTTTCCAACGACATGCATATCTTATATCTTATCTCATCCCTAGTATAACAACCTTTAAGATTCAACATAACCTATTTAGGGGCAATATCAAATATACAAGCTTGCATAATTCTATTTTCTCGAGCACTAGTCAGGGATACACTATTGATAAATAAAAGTTAAGTTATGAGTGCTCACGTATCAATATTGAGGTTCAATATTGTAGGAAAGGTACGTAGACGCAACGGAGATGACAAACACTAAATTGACCTCACGAACTATACTCCTGATCCATACCCATAACCTCCTTAGCCATAACCCATAATTTCCTTAGCCTTATCCTATTTATAAAACTTGTCTTGAAATGACCCGCTCATGACCTCGTCGTAATATTTTATGTGTAATAATAATAATAGTAATCCTAATAATAATAATAATATGATTAATAATAATAATAATATTAATATTGATAATATAAATATAATTGCAGAGGGATATTGATTTTGATATGTGTGTAATATAATGAACTGAGACAAGTTGCTTTATATAGACTACTAGTACCTCGTTTCTATTTGCAAAGATCATGCGAGATATTTGAAAAGATCATGATGTCGCATGATGTAGCTCAGCAGCACACACACTTGTTTTACTCTACCGACACTACTTATTTATTATTATAATTAATTAATTAATTAATCTATATAATTATTTATATAATATATTATATTTACGAGTATGGTAAAAATATAATTTTTACAAAAATGACACGGTCGTGGTCTCACGACTCATGTACCACTTTCCGTTTTTCGGGCGCACTTTCGTACGTTTAGAAAACTAGCCCTTTATATTACGTGACGTGTACCTTTTACAAAAATTAGACTTATATAACAATAAATTACCTTTATAAAAATATAACTTATAAAGTTGAGCGTTGTGGTCATTTCCTTCTATAAATCCAAGTCTCGTTGTTTGTCAAAATATTTTATTTTAAATTAAACATATTGTGACATGTACCTTTATTAATAACTAGACTTAAATTAATTAAAAACTAACCCACTCAGAGTGTAACTTAATCTTTTGAGTGTTTTGGTCAATTACTTTTATAATTCATACCCTCGTTAGTTATCGAAGTATATTTAATAACATTAACTTAAACCAAAACGTCTTTTGACTAAATTAAAATATATTTATAATATATAGGTTTGAAATACATTAATAAAATATTTAAATTTTAATTATATTTCAAAGTATATTTGAAGATCGTTTATAATATTATATCCTATAACGTTTATACTTTAAAAAAAAATATAATTTCCTTATGCGTCAACGTTTAGTTTGTTTTCCTTAAACTTTCTAAATAATATAACTATATTCCCAAAGTTTCACTTTCACTCTAAATAATAGGAAGGTTAACTAGTTAACGTTTATATAGAAAGTCGAACAGAAAACTCCACTAACATTTGGCTAGTTCCCGTTAATTGACACATTTGTCTTTACTTATAACTCTCTTTACCATTTTCCGAATACGGTTAATAATAAGGGTTACCTAATTCAAAGTGGACCTCATAACAGATATTCTTAATCATAATTCAATGTATCTGATAATTCAATCATTTGATATTATCTTTTAATCTCGTCGATAAACTTACATCGAACAAATACATTCATGTAAAGTATTATCTATTCAATACCTTGATAGTACTTCCAGGTTCATAAAATAAATCTCATATCTTATATTCATAATAACTAATCCGTTCAATGTTTCATTAATATAACTCAATTTAAAATCAGACATATGTATATGTATATATATATATTTATTTACACATAATTGTTCGTGAATCGTTTGGCATGGTCAAAGGATATTTGATTACAGAAATATAGTTTCAAAACTTTCGAGACTCAACATTACAGATTTTGCTTATCGTGTCAGATATATATAAAGATTAAAGTTTAAATTTGATCGGAAATTTCCGGGTCATCACATACACAAACCCACCACTTCCATCGGCCACCATGAGCAATCACCACCACCTTCATCTAAACCATCAAACCCGCCTTCCATGTCTTCATCTTCTTCTTATTTCCATCATGAAAGACCACCACAACCGAGTCTATATTACCAATATCCTTGCCTTTGGTCCTCACCCTCACCATTAACCGTCGAGCACCACCACTTAACACACCATCGTGAACCAGCAATACAACACCATCACCATGAACCTCAGCTGTAAACCACAATATTCATCACCTTCTTGCAACCATCAAATCTGCTACTATACAGCAGCTTCTACTGGTATGTTCTCTATTGCAACCGGAACTAAAACAACACTCATTTGCTCGATATCATTGTTACTATTCGCTATTTTCTGGTTCCATTTACTGCTCGAAACAGCAGTTTTTACTAATGTAATATTTCTGTTCCGACCTTAAAACAGTCTCATGGTTACTCGTTTTCTTTTTCTATTTCTTTTCTTGATCAAGCAAAGCCATCGTCTACCACATATTTATTTATATCTTGCCAACTTATAGATATAATATTACAACATATACTAGTGGAACAAAAACAGCATCCAATGGCCAACAGTTACGAAGACAAGTGTATGTGGGACACTTTAAAAGCATATGGTCAACCAAATGGGTCACTTATAGTGACATTCAATTATTTTTTATTTTTATTTTTATTTTTATTTTTTTTTCTTTTTCGAAAACCTTATGATAACATGGAATCAACAATGATGATGGAGATCTTCCTGTGTCGATTGGATACCCAAGTTACACGAACCCTCTTGTTTAGGTTTGGACCAATTAACCTTAAGTGGACTTATAATCTTGGACTCATGAAATAGGTTAAACCAAAAATATAAACAATTAAATGATGTTAGGTCTGTAACAAAAACATACGACCCAACAGACTTACAAAACCCTTTCTACTGCAGTTGTTGTTCGTTATCTTTGCTACCGCCATTAACCATCACCAATCACCATAGTCCATCTTCAATCCACCACTACATCACCACCATAGTTAACAAGTCGATACTCTTTTCTGTTTGAAGACGTGACCAAACCAAACAATCATAACCTCCACCATTTAACCACCCTTGTACCTGCTGCAATTGTTGTATAGTTTTCATTTCAATTACAATAAATAGTAACAACAATGAAGATGTAAGCTAGATAATGGCATACGGGGAAGGGACAAAACAAGGTTGATAATTGTTTAAGATAAAGAACGATTATGATGACATTTATATTAAAACGAAAGTGATTATGATATACGTTATGATTCATGATTATGATTGAGAATTATGATTATGATTATAACTGTGATGATAATCACGATGAAGATGATGACCATTACATAGTGTTTTTGAGAGAAGATGATGATTTTATGTTGATATGAGAGGGTGACGAATTGATAATGATGTTGATAATAGAAGTAAGAATTAAGAATGATGATGAGCTGTAAAGGTATTTAGGTAAGTGACGGTTGATATTACATATGTTCCAAATATTTGAATCTCGGGTCAATTAAATTTGTTTTGTGTCGATCCATTTCGTTGTTGGGCCAGAAACTGAGTTGGGCTGAGATATGACATGATTTCAGCTGAGCCGTGTAGGACTTAATCTGTTGGGGCAGAAATAAAAATAAGCGGGTTAAATAAATGAAAGTCTGGGTATTAATCAGGAAAACAGACTTGGAGCCATGGTTAAGGGGTGTTATGGGCGAGCGAGAGGTCTCGAGTTCGAGCCTTGGCAACGGCGTTTTATTTTTAGGAGTATTATCGGGTTAGCGGGATGTCGCGGGTTCAAACCCGGACTTGGGCATTTTTTTTAAGGGCTACTCCTTTGAGGTAGTTATTACTAATACTTTTATTATTATTAAGTCATTATTATTTTTATTATTATTATTATTTATTGTTGATTGTTTATTAAGTAATTATTATTATTACTAATATTAGAAATAAGATTTTTAGTATAACTAATATTATTATCATTATTATTATTATTATTACTAATAAAATATATAGTATTATTATGATTAATATGACTATTAAAATTTCTATTAAAATCATCAGTTTTATTAAAAGTACCATTATTATTTAAAATATTATTTTTATGAAAACTAACATTTTATCTTATCATTATTATTTTTTCTATTAAAATTATATTTATTACTAACATTACTTTTATTTTTAGTATTATTATCAAAGCTATTAATATCAGTATCATTACTAAATCTAATTACTTTTAATATTATTATTATTATTATTATCATAAAGAGATACAAATTTTTATTTATTATTATTGATATTATTTTACCAAATAAATAACTATATAAGAATATTTTTAAAACATATCACATAACATCATTAATATTTTCATAATAAATACTAATTATTTATCTAATGTATATAAGATAAAGTATAGTTAATTTAGTTATTAATGAAACATACAAGTTACTGAAATAACAATTAATGATAATATCTAAACTTGTTCGATTACAAGTATATGCTTTAATAGATATATGAATAATATAGGTTCGTGAATCCGAGGTCAACCCTACAATTGGTCAATGATGTTATATGTATTTTTACTACATAATACATTATGGTGAGTTTCATTTACCTTTTTACCCTTTATATTTTTAGGCTGAGAATGCATGCGAAATTTTTATAAATGTTTTACGAAATAGACACAAGTAATCGAAACTACATTATATGGTTGAATGATCAAAGTCGGATATGCCCCTTTTTGCATGGTAGCCTAAGAATTAGGGAACATCACTAATTTTGAGAATTAGTGCACGCCTAATTGACGCGAATCCTAAAGATAGATCTATTGGGCCTAACGAACCCCATCCAAAGTACCGGATGCTTTAATACTTCGAATTCATTTTTATCATGTCCGAAGGATTTCCCAGAATGATTGGGGATATTATTATATGCATCTTGTTAATATCGGTTACCAGGTGTTCAATCCATATGAATGATTTTTGTCTCTATGCATGGGACGTATATTTATGAGAACTGGATATGAAATTCGTGTGGTCTATTAAAATGATGAAAATGATCTATTATGATAAACGAATGAACTCACCAACCTTTTGGTTGACACTTTAAAGCATGTTTATTCTCAGGTATTAAAGAAATCTTCCGCTGTGCATTTGCTCATTTTAAAGATATTACTTGGAGTCAATCATGGCATATTTCAAAAGACGTTGCATTCAAGTCATTGAGTTCAATAGAGATTATTATTAAGTAAATGACAGATTAGATCATTTATAGTTGGACATTATGAAATGGTATGCATGCCTGTCAATTTTCGATGTAAAGAAAGTTTATGTTTTAAAAATGAATGCAATGTTTAAAAAATGTATCATATAGAGGTCAAATACCTCGCGATGTAATCATATGTTATTGTATTCATTCTTATGGATTAGGACGAGTCTTTACAGTTGCAGTCGTGTAGTATCTTGGATCGATTAAACAGAAGCACAAAACAAACGAGTGGCAGTCTATTGTTTACACAGGAACTAAAAAAAAATGAATGAATAAATAAACAAAGGTGGTGGCGTTTAATGGTGAAGACGAGCAAGGCTATGTGATTTTATCGAGTAAGTAATGGAATTGGGATGGTGGTATTTGATCACGATGGTGGTTCGAACAAGAGCTTAAAACAAGTGATGTTTAAGAGTTGATGGTGATCGGTGGTCGATGGAGATACTTGATGAAGTGAAATGGCGGTGATTTGCAGAAGGATTTTTTGGTGATTCTCCTAGTTAATATATGCATGTATATGTTAATTATAGATATAATATTAATTAATATTAATATTAATATTAATAATAATTAATAATAAAAATAATAATAATTGTGTAAGGTTATTCAACAAAGTAAAAAGAAGAAAGAAAACAAGGAAATTAATTAAACGTGGATCATAGCTGCCGACACTATTCATCTATAAATCACGGACTGGAATATCGTGCTCTCTTGTCAAACGGTGACAGATAAAAGTCTTTGGAAAAATCCTAAATTTTTACAGTAATTTTATTTATTTATTTTAGTCATTATGGTATAAAATTCGATCATTAACTATTAAATAAATATTACATTAATTATTCATTTCCAACCCCAAGTAAAATATAAAAAGTTTTAAAATTTATCAAATAACTTCTAAATGTTTTATTAATAAGCCTATAATTTATAATACTCATTTTTGGATCACCATTTATTTTAAAATCACATAAATTCCTTTTTAACTCGCTTACTATCAATCGAATGAAAATTGAGCGTTACCTTTACTTACTAAATAACTTCAAAATTACAAAATATATATATTATATATATACTTTATTCATATATAGATACTTTTTATATATTATTATTATTTTTACAAAATTAATTAAAACAATTACGATATATACTATTTCATATTATTATATACAAATATATATATATACATATATATATATGTATATATATATATATATATATATATATATATATATATATATATATATATATATATATATATATATATATATATATATATATATATATATATATATATATATATATATGCATATCCATTTACAAGCAATCGTATCGTGAGTCATCGGGAATTTTCAAAGGTTAAATGAATTCATGAAACAGTAATTTTTTTTTTGAGATTTAACATTACAAACTTTGCTTATCGTGTCGAAATCATATAAAGATTAAGTTTAAATTTGGTCAGAAATTTCTGGGTTGTCACATTAGTCAATTAATTTAGGACGTATAATTGAAACAAAAAAGTTTAGAATGTGGTTGAATCAACAGAAAAGAAAAAGAATTCAAACAGCAGCTGCAGCAGTCGATATGAACATGATGAACACTCCAACCTCAATTTTGAATTTAAGAACGTTTTAGATTCAAGTTTCTACATGAAGTAGGTTTCAAATCCATCCTAGAAACTTTCTAAATCCTCAATTGAAACAGAAACATTAGAACGAGCTTGAATTTCTCGAAGAACAAAAGTGTTAAATTTTTCGAAATAAAGTTTGACTCGAAAATTCACAATCAATAAGAGGAATTGGATCATGAAAATTTGCAGATAGTTTGAATATGGGATCCCTAATAGAACTGCATTGTTACATTTTGAAAATTTATTCGTATTCGAATTATGGGCAAAAAGTTGAGTGTACAGGGGAACCGACGAGTTTTTCTTCAAAATTTCTGTTTTTCAACTTCAATTTGCGGTAGACGACTTATATAGAATGATTGTACGATCACTGGTTGTCTGTATTGATCAATGAAGTCGATAGGTAATAAGATCAGACATAAAGGACACTAAATTTTCAATCAGGAAGAAAAATAAATAAGTTAAATTCATTAAATTCAATAATTTGTACGATCGATTGATATGGAAAACGTTTTTAGGTATATAAACAAAAATCAAATACAGTTGACAAGGAATTAAAATTGATTTAGAATCCTATGAGTAATAATACGTATTTATTTATATTTATATATGTATATACTGTATTTATATGAATATATATCTGTATATGTATTTGTATATATATGTAACTATATTTGTATATCTATATATAAACTATATATATATATATATATATATATATATATATATATATATATATATATATATATATATATATATATATATATATATATATATATATATATATATATATATATATATATATATCAGTATATATATATATATCAGTATATTAAATATATAAGAAACATAATAAATTATTTTATACAAACATTAATATTCAATTTTAATTTTAGTAATAATAATGAAACTAATAATAAAAATGGTAATAATCCTATTATTAATATTAATAATAATAAAATGTATAATATTCTAATAATAATAACACTAATAATAATTATATTAATTATAATAATATTAGATATTAATAATGATATTAACTATAAAAATGGTAATAATAATATTGTTCATAATACTAATAATAATACTAATTATAATAATTTTAATATTATTAATGATAACAATAATATTAATAATAATAATAATAATATAACAATTTATACATATCAAATTTCATATATATATATATATATATATATATATATATATATATATATATATACATAAATATACATATATATACATATATATGAAATTTGATATATATATATTATATTAAAAATAATAATATTAATAATACAAATATTAATATTAATAGTAATATTACTAATATAACATTTATATTTTTTTGTACTTAAATTTATTATATTAATATTATACATTATTATTTATGTTATTTACTAATTATATGTTATATTCTATAATAACATATCTTGAATGTTTATTACAATATATATATATATATATATATATATATATATATATATATATATATATATATATTCATTTTATTAGCAACTTAATTATTTTATTTATTACTTTAAATTTTCAATTCAATTTAAATGATTAATTTATATTATATTAATTTAAATTAATATACACTTATAATTATATTTAAATATTTCTAAATATCTATATATAATTACATTTTTATTTTCACACATTTGTTCGTGAATTGTTGGGTAAGGTCCAATGGATAGATAAGTGCATGAAATTATTTTAATATAAAATGTCGATTTACTTAACTTGTCGATATCCATCTTCTAGGTTATCTACATTTCATAATTTCACCTTTGCCTTAAATAATATGAAAGTTAAATAGTTACCTTATCAAAAGTCACGTGTAAATTATTGTACAGCGTGTACCGGAATCTCCATTAACTTTTGTCTAGTTACCGTTAATTGACACATTGTTCTCACTTGTAGATTACTTTACCAATTATTCCGAATATTGTTAAAAAGAACAGATTTCTTAAATCATAGTGGACCTCACAACAGAGACCCGTAATCATATCACAATGTATCTGATAATTTAATCATTTGATAGTATCTTTTAATCTCGTCGGTAAATATAATAAACTTATATTGAAACAAAATACGTTCACGTAAAGTATTATAGATCTAATACTTTGTTAACGTTTTCAATTAATATAACTATATATTATATATACATATCTATACACATAAATGTTCATAAATTACCGGGCACGGTTAAAGGGTAATTGATTACATGAATGTAATTCCAAAAATTTTTGAGATTCAACTTTACAAACTTTGCTTATCGTGTCGGAAACATTAAATCATTTAAAGATAAATTTTAAATTTGGTCGGAAATTTTTGGGTTGTCACAGTACCTACCCGTTAAAGAAATTTCGTCCCGAAATTTGATTGGGATGGTCTTGACTGACAATAAGTATGTTTTCATGACTCATATGAATTGGAAATTTGAGTTTTATCATTAGTGAGTACTATGGATAAAACAATTTGATTTTTTTTGGTGAAGAGTACGAGTGAAGCTATCACAAAAGATTAAAATGAGTAAATGCAGGTTCGTCTTAACGGTGACGTAGTCATGCTTGATTTTTGAAATTCAAGGAATTTAAAGGAAATCTTCGTAATAAGATTGGTTCTTCGATAATTAAGGAAATTAGGATCTTCTTTGGTTAAATGCAATAATCTGTTTCGATTGCTCTGTCGAATATTTCACTATAAATCCACTCCCTTCGTTTCCTTATTTCCACAGCCCACACCTTTTATTCTTCCTCCTTCAATTCCTACATTAAAGCATTTGTCAATATGCTTCATCCAGTTCTGACCCTTGATATACTCCTAACTTTCATATCCGTCATTCTTCTTTTCCATTTACCACCGGAGGAATTTATTCACTTATACTATTACCTTGGAGTTATAGTATTTCTAATTCTCCCGTGTATTTATCTTGCTATTCGCATAGATATACATGGTTTGTAATTTCCGTGTTGTTATTGGGCTTTATATTTTTCCTTCTATTTCGGAGTCCCATGCTTTTGTTTCTTCTTCCCGACTTCAAGTCAAGCGAATAATGGTCCAGAATTCGTAGGTAAGGAGTTTCGAATGATCATAATATACAAAGTGGAAAGGAAAGGTAATAGCATAATTTGATTTGTCAAATTACCAGAATATCCGAAAAAGACCGAATCATTAAGAAAAATATTTTCTTGATAGTTTAGAGGTCAAATAGAATGAAAGAGTTATGAAATGTCCCGTTCATATTGATTATAAACGTTCCATATTAATTGATTTCGTTGCGAGGTTTTGACCTCTATATGAGACGTTTTTTAAAGACTGCATTCGTTTTTAAAAACAAACCATAACCTTTATTTTATCGACAAGGTTAAAAGGACACCACCTAGATTATCAGAAATGATAATCTAAAAAATATCACACATACACACTACCAATACATATTGGTTTACAATATTAACATGTTACAACAAAGTAAATTTCGAATGCAGTTTTAAACAATATTATACAAGCATGCTGACTCCAAATCTTGTCCATATATTAGCATGAAACAGCGGAAGCTCTTAATAATCACCTGAGAATAAACATGCTTTAAACGTCAACAAAAATGTTGGTGAGTTATAGGTTTAACCTATATATTTATCAAATCGTAATAATAGACCACAAGATTTCATATTTCAATATACACCCATACATAGAGATAAAAATCATTCATATGGTGAACACCTGGTAACCGACATTAACAAGATGCATATAAGAATATCCCCATCATTCCGGAACATCCATCGGACATGATATAAAACTCGAAGTACTAAAGCATCCGGTACTTTGGATGGCGTTCGTTAGGCCCAATAGATCTATCTTTACGATTCGCGTCAATTAGGCGTGCACTAATTCTCAAAATTAGTGATGTTCCCTAATTCTTAGGCTACCAAGCAAAAGGGGCATATTCGGATTCGATCATTCAACCATAGAATGTAGTTTCATGTACTTGTGTCTATTTTTTAAAACCTTTATAAAGCTACATGTATTCTCATCCCAAAAATATTAGATTTTAAAAGTGGGACTATAACTCAGTTTCACAGATTTTTACTTCATCGGGAAATAAGACTTGGCCACTGGTCGATTCACAAACCTATAACAAATATGTACATATATATCAAAGTATGTTCAAAATATATTTACAACATTTTTAATACGTTTTAATGTTTTAAATATTTTCAGTCAGCTGTCCTCGTTAGTAACCTACAACTAGTTGTCCATAGTTAGATGTACAGAAATAAATTGATATATATTATCTTGACCCAATCCACGGCCCAGTGTATACACGTCTCAGGCTAGATCACAACTCAAAGTATATATATTTTTGGAATCAACCTCAACCCTGTATAGCTAACTCCAACATTACTGCATATAGAGTGTCTATGGTTGTTCCAAATAATATATATAGATGGGTCGATATGATATGTCAAAACATTTGCATACGTGTCTATGGTATTCGAAGATTACATAATATATTAGAATACATGTATAATACAATATAAGTTAGCTAGGATATGATTTGTATAGAATTGTTACAACATTTCCCGTAGCTACAACAATCAAAAAATATCCAATCTTGTTTTACCCATAACTTCCTCGTTTTAAATCCGTTTTGAGTGAATAAAATTGCTATGGTTTCATATTGAACTCTATTTTATGAATCTAAACAGAAATATTATAGGTTTATAGATGGAAATATAAGTTATAAGTCAATTTTGTAAGAGGTAGTCATTTCAGTCGAAAGAACGACGTCTTGATGACCATTTTGAAAAACATACTTTCACTTTGAGTTTAACCATGATTTTTGGATATAGTTTCATGTTCATAAGAAAAATTATTTTCCCAAAATAACAACTTTTAAATCAAAGTTTATCATAGTTTTTAATTATCAAACCCAAAATAGCCCGCGGTGTTACTACGACGGCGTATGTCCGGTTTTACGGTGTTTTTCGTGTTTTCAGGTTTTAAATCATTAAGTTAGAATATCATATAGATATATAACATGTGTTTAGTTGATTTTAAAAGTCAAGTTAGAAGGATTAACTTTTGTTTGCGAACAAGTTTAGAATTAACTAAACTATGTTATAGTGATTTCAAGTTTAAATCTTCGAATAAGGTAGTTTTATATATATGAATTGAATGATGTTATGAACATCATTACTATCTCAGGTTTTGTGGATAAACCTACTGGAAATGATAAAAATAGATCTAGCTTCAAAGGATCCTTGGATGGCTTGAAAGTTCTTGAAGCAGAATCATGACACGAAAACAAGTTCAAGTAAGATTTCCACTCGAAATAAGATTGTTATAGTTATAGAAATTGAATCAAAGTTTGAATATGAGTATTACCTTGTATTAGAAAGATATCTTACTGTAAATAAAAAAGATTTCTTGAGGTTGGATGATCACTTTACAAGATTGGAAATAAGCTAGCAAACTTGGAAGTATTCTTGATTTTATGAAACTAGAACTTATAGAATTTATGAAGAACACTTAGAACTTGAAGATAGAACTTGAGAGAGATCAATTAGATGAAGAAAATTGAAGAATGAAAGTGTTTGTAGGTGTTTTTGGTCGTTGTTATATGGATTAGATATAAAGGATGTGTAATTTTGTTTACATGTAAATAAGTCATGAATGATTATTAATATTTTTGTAATTTTATGAGATATTTCATGCTAGTTGCCAAATGATGGTTCCTACATGTGTTAGGTGACTCACATGGGCTGCTAATAGCTGATCATTGGAGTGTATATACTAATAGTACATACATCTAAAAGCTGTGTATTGTACGAGTACGAATACGGGTGCATACGAGTAGAATTGTTGATAAAACTGAACGAGGATGTAATTGTAAGCATTTTTGTTAAGTAGAAGTATTTTGATAAGTGTCTTGAAGTCTTTCAAAAGTGTATGAATACATATTAAAACACTACATGTATATACATTTTAACTGAGTCGTTAAGTCATCGTTAGTCGTTACATGTAAATGTTGTTTTGAAACCTTTATGTTAACGATCTTGTTAAATATTGTTAACCAATTGTTTATTATATATAAAGAGATGTTAAATTATTACATTATCATGATATTATGATATATTAATATATCTTAGTATGATATATATACAGTTAAATGTTGTTACAACGATAATCGTTACATATATGTCTCGTTTCAAAATCATTAAGTTAGTAGTCTTGTTTTTACATATGTAGTTCATTGTTAATACACTTAATGACATGTTTACTTATAATTTATCATGATTAAATGTGGTGTATCAATATCTTAATATGATTCATATGTATTTAGTAAGACGTTGTTATAACGATAATCGTTATATATATCGTTTCGAGTTTCTTAATTCAATAAACTCAATTTTATGTATATAACACATTGTTAAAATACCTAATGCGATACTTACTTATCATAATATCATGTTAACTATATATATAATCATATATATGTCATCATATAGTTTTTACAAGTTTTAACGTTCGTGAATCACCGGTCAACTTGGGTGGTCAATTGTCTATATGAAACCTATTTAAATTAATCAAGTCTTAATAAGTTTTATTGCTTAACATGTTGGAAACACTTAATCATGTAAATAACAATTTCATTTAATATATATAAACATGGAAAAGTTTGGGTCACTACAGTACCTACCCGTTAAATAAATTTCGTCCCGAAATTTTAAGCAGTTGGAGGTGTTGTCGTATATTCTGGAAATAAGTGCGGGCATTTCTTCTTCATCTGATCTTCTCATTCCCAGGTGAACTCGAGTCCTCTATGAGCATTCCATCGAACCTTAACAATTGGTATTTTGTTTTGCTTAGGTCTTTTAACCTCACGATCCATTATTTCGACGGGTTCTTTGATAAATTGAAGTTTTTCGTTGATTTGGATTTCGTCTAAAGGAATAGTGAGATCTTCTTTAGTAAAACATTTCTTCAAATTCGAGATGTGGAAAGTGTTATGTACAGCCGCGAGTTGTTGAGGTAACTCAAGTCGGTAAGCTACTGGTCCGACGCGATCAATAACCTTGAATGGTCCAATATATCTTGGGTTTAATTTCCCTCGTTTACCAAATCGAACAACGCCTTTCCAAGGTGCAACTTTAAGCATGACCATCTCTGTAATTTCAAATTCTATATCTTTTCTTTTAATGACAGCGTAGCTCTTTTGTTTTGGGCGGTTTTCAATCGTTGTTGAATTTGGATGATCTTCTCGGTAGTTTCTTGTATTATCGAAGACCTGCACTTTCTACCATAAAGTGCTTCAAACGGTGCCATCTCAATGCTTGAATGGTAGCTGTTGTTGTAGGAAAATTCTGCTACCGGTAGATGTCGATCCCAACTGTTTCCGAAATTAATAACACATGCTTGTAGCATGTCTTCAAGCATTTGTATCGTCCTTTCGCTCTACTCATCAGTTTGTGGATGATAGAAAGTACTCATATCTAGACGAGTTCCTAATGCTTGCTGTAATGTCTGCCAGAATCTTGAAATAAATCTACCATCCCTATCAGAGATAATAGAGATTGGTATTCCATGTCTGGAGACGACTTCCTTCAAATACAATCGTTTTAACTTCTCTATCTTGTCATCTTCTCTTATTGGCAGGAAGTGTGCTGATTTGCTGAGACGATCAACTATTACCCAAATAGTATCAAAACCACTGGCAGTCCTTGGCAATTTAGTGATGAAATCCATGGTAATGTTTTCCCATTTCCATTCCGGGATTTTGGGTTGTTAAAGTAGACCTGATGGTTTCTGATGCTCCGCTTTGACCTTGGAACACGTCAAACATTCTCCTACGTATTTAGCAACATCGGCGTTCATATCTGGCCACCAAAAATGTTTCTTGAGATCCTTATACATCTTCCCCGTTCCAGGGTGTATTGAGTATCTGGTTTTATGAGCTTCTCTAAGTACCATTTCTCTCGTATCTCCAAATTTTGGTACCCAAATTCTTTCAGCCATATACCGGATTCCGTCTTCTCAAATATCAAGATGCTTCTCCGATCCTTTGGGTTTTTCATCCTTTAAATTTCCCTCTTTTAAAAATCCTTGTTGCGCCTCCTTTATTTGAGTAGTAAGGTTATTGTGAATCTTTATATTCATAGCTTTTACTCGAATGGGTTCTCTGTCCTTTCTGCTCAAGGCGTCGGCTATCACATTTGCCTTCCACGGGTGGTAACGAATCTCAAAGTCATAATCATTCAATAATTCAATTCACCTGTGCTGTCTCATGTTCAGTTGTTTCTGGTTAAATATGTCTTGAAGACTTTTGTGGTCGGTATATATAATATTTTTGGCCCCATATAAGTAGTGCCTCCAAGTCTTTAATGCAAAAACAACTGCGCCTAATTCTAAATCATGCATCGTATAATTCTGCTCGTGAATCTTCAATTGTCTAGACGTATAAGCAATTACCTTCGTTCGTTGCATTAATACACAACCGAGACCTTGCTTTAAGGCGTCACAATATATCACAAAATCATCATTCCCTTTAGGTAATGACAATATATGTGTTGTAGTTAACTTTTTCTTTAACAATTGAAATGCCTTTTCTTGTTCATCCTTCCATTTAAATTTCCTCCCTTTATGTGTTAATGCAGTCAAGGGTTTTGCTATTCTGGAAAAATCTTGGATGAACCTTCTGTAGTAACCAGCTAGTCCTAAGAATTGGCGTATATGTTTCGGAGTTTTCGGGGTTTCCCACTTTTCAACAGTTTCAATCTTTGCTGGATCTACCTGAATACCTTATTTGTTCACTATGTGACCGAGGAATTGAACTTCTTCCAACCAAAATGCACACTTTGAAAACTTAGCGTACAGTTTTTCTTTCCTCAGCAACTCTAGTAATTTTCTCAAATGTTCTTCGTGCTCTTGATCATTCTTCGAGTAAATAAGTATGTCATCGATGAAAACAATGAAAAATTTGTCAAGGTATGGTCCACACACTCGGTTCATGATGTCTATAAACACAGCTGGTGCGTTAGTCAACCCAAACGGCATAACCATAAACTCGTAATGACCGTAACGCGTTCTAAAAGCAGTCTTTGGAATATCATCCTCCTTCACCCGCATTTGATGATACCCAGAACGTAAATCAATCTTCGAATAAACTGAAGAGCCTTGTAGTTGATCAAATAAGTCGTCGATTCTTGGTAGTGGGTAGCGGTTCTTGATGGTAAGTTTGTTCAACTCTCGGTAGTCGATACATAACCTAAATGTACCATCCTTCTTCTTGACAAACAAAACAGGAACTCCCCACAGTGATGTGCTTGGTCGAATGAAACCACGCTCTAAAAGTTCTTGTAATTGGCTCTGAAGTTCCTTCATTTCGCTAGGTGCGATTCTGTATGGAGCACGAGCTATTGGTGCAGCTCCCAGTACAAGGTCAATTTGAAATTCAACGGATCGGTGTGGAGGTAGTCCCGGTAATTCTTTCAGAAATACATCAGGAAATTCTTTTGCGACGGGAACATCATTGATGTTCTTTTCTTCGGAATTGACTTTCTCGACGTGTGCTAGCACAGCATAGAAACCTTTTCTTATTAGTTTTTGTGCCTTCAGGTTACTAATAAGGTTTAACTTAGCGTTGCTCTTTTCTCCGTACACCATTAAGGGTTTTCCTTTTTCTCGTATAATGCGAATTGCATTTTTGTAACAAACGATCTCTGCTATCACTTCTTTCAACCAGTCCATACCGATTATCACATCAAAACTCCCTAACTCTACTAGTATCAAATCAATCTTAAATGTTTCGTTAACCAGTTTAATTTCTGGGTTCCGACATATATTATCCGCTATAATTAATTTACCATTTGCGAATTCGAGTAAAAATTTATTATCCAAGGGCGTCGGTGAGCAACTTAGTTTAGCACAAAAATCTCTACTCATATAGCTTCTATCCGCACCCGAATAAAATAAAACATAAGCAGATTTATTGTCAATGAGAAACGTACCCGTAACAAGCTCCGGGTCTTCCTGCGCTTCTGTCGTATTAATATTAAAAACTCTTTCGCGGCCCTGGCCATTAGTATTCCCCTGATTTGGGAAATTTTTAATAATGTGGCTCGGTTTTCCACATTTATAACAGACTACGTTGGCAGTACTTGCTCCGACACTACTTGTTCCGACATTACTCGTTCCGGCATTATTTGTTCCTTTAGTTCTGTTATACATTGGTTCGTAGACCTCACACTTTGTCGCGCTATGACCATTTCTTTTACACCTGTTGCAAAATCTTGTGCAGAACCCCGGGTGATTCTCTTCACACCTTTGGCATTGCTGTTTCTGATTATTGTTGTTGTTGCGGTTGTTATTGTTGTTGGGACGATTATTGTAATTGTTGTTGTTGGGACATTTGTTGTAGTTGTTGTTGTTGGGATTGCGATTGTTGTTGTTGCGATTTATGTTGTAGTTGTTGGGATAGTTGTTGCGATTGTGGTTGTAATTGTTGTTGTCGTTGTTGTACTGGTGACTCTTGTCACTATTTTCCTCCTACTTCCTCTTGAGTTATTTCGTGTTGGCTTCTTCGGCCGCCTGTTCTTTAATTCTCCCCTCAATCTGATTTATGAGTTTATGAGCCATTCGAATTGCCTTCTATATGGAAGCGAGCTCGTGTGAACTCACATCTTCTTGAATCCTTACTGTTAACCCTTTTACAAACGCGTCGATCTTTTCTTCTTCATCTTCGAACGTTCCTGGACACAATAGGCACAACTCTGTGAATCGTCGTTCATACGTGGTAATGTCGAACCCTTGTGTTCGTAACTCTCTAAGCTCTGCCTTGAGCTTATTGACCTCGTTTCTAGGATGGTACTGCTCTTTTATCAATTGCTTGAATGCTGACCATGGTAGTGCGTAAGCAGCATCTTGTCCTACCTGCTCAAGATAGGTATTCCACCATGTTAACGCCATACCTGTGAAGGTATGCGTAGCATACTTAACTTTGTCCTCTTCAGTACACTTACTTATGGCAAACACCGATTCGACCTTCTCGGTCCACCGTTTCAATCCAATTGGCCCTTCGGTTCCATCAAATTCCAAAGGTTTGCAGACTGTGAATTCTTTGTAGGAGCATCCTACACGATTTCTTGTGGAATTAGTTCCACTGCTAGATCTAAAGTTATTGTTATTTCGCATCGCAGCCTGTACTGCGGATATGTTTGCTGCAAGGAAAACACAGAAGTCTTCCTCACTCATGTTCAAATTCTAACGAGTTGCCGGTGCCATTTCCTTCAAAAGTAGCCAAAAGAATTGAGTTAATCATATAGAATTTAAGAGTAGTCAACAGTATTTCGTAGCATAATATGAACTTATTTATAAAAGCTTTTTCTTCATATTAGCATTTTATAGTTTTAATTCGGGTAGTACCTACCCGTTAAGTTCATACTTACTATCTACTATATAACTTAACTACTACGCTTCTATATGAAAAACTTATTACAATAAAATTTAGCGTTCAAACTTTATACAAAATATTACAAACTTACAATACCGCTATTATACATATAGGATGAAATATAACACATAATAACATTGCTACTCAGCAGTTATAAAGGCAATTCTAGTTAATACGCAAGTTGTTCATCAAAAGAAATAAAGACACGTAATTTATAAGTCCAGAAACAAGTCATGCATTCTGGTTTTACTAAGACAACTTCCCATCCTTGGTTTTGTGGAAAGTAACAGTTATGACCATTTTCTAAGCAGCATGTTATAATGTCGTCAAAAGGACGAGGGTTTCGTAATGCCCAACAGCCCCGTAACAATCTAAAAACCTTGTTTCTCATCACAAATACCGAGTCCGTCACTTGTGGGAATGTTTTATTTAAAAGTTGCAACCCAATGTTCTTTTTCTCAATTTGATGAGAAGCGAACATTATTAACCCGTAAGCATAACATGCTTCTTTATGTTGCATGTTAGAAGCTCTTTCTAACTCACGAAATCCTATGTTGGGATATGTTTAGTCAAAATAAGTTCTTAACCCGTAGCGTAAAATTGCATTTGGGTTCCCCGCATTTAACGCTTTAAAGAAAACATGGCGTAACTTACGGTCTCCCCAATGTGATAAACCCATCTATCAAAGGAAAGCCTTTTATAAACTAAGGCATTTCTGGAAAGTCTTTCAAATGTTTGACAAGTTAATTTCGCCATAACTAAATGTGCTGATGAATTCTGACCGACTCTAGACAAGATTTCCTCAATCATATCCTCTGGTAAGTCTTCTAAAATATTCGGTTGTCTACCTTTAACATTCATTTTGTTTTTATACGGTAAAATAGACAAGGATTAGATTCGTAAAAGATAATTAACAAACAATACAAGCAATTTTTACATAGAACATAAAAGGACAAGCACACTGCAATACACATAATACACAACATGATTACAACCCTCTAATCTGAATCACTGGTTTCTTCTTCTTCAGACTTGGTTCGTTTTCCTAATTTTCTAGGGATATATGGTGTTCCTCTAATACGAGCCATCGTTTTCCACAATGGTTTAGAAAAACCTGGTGGTTTAGAGGTTCCCGGGTTATTGTTACAATTTAGGAAATACGGACATTGCCGATACATATAAAGTTCATCGGGGTTGGAATCAGGTTTCTCTATTTTTATACGCTTTCCCTTATTATTTTCTTTTGCTTTATTAATTTGGGTCGAGGTAATTTCTATAATATCATCGAAATCCTCATCGGGATCCGATTCATCAGAAAATTGGTAATCTTCCCAATATTTTGCTTCCTTGGCGGAAACACCATTGACCATTTTTAACGTTGGTCCGTTGGTTGAGGATTTTCTTTTATTTAATCGATTTACTGTAGGTACCAATATTTCTTCCTCCGGAACCTCTTCTTTTCCGGTTCCTCCTCTTCTGATTCCTCTTCGGGAATTTGTGAATCTTCCCAAAGTATATTCGACTCTTCATTATTATCAGGTGAGTCGATGGGATTTGTACTAGTGGTAGACGTCTATCACACAATATCAAACATATTAAGAGGTTAATATATCACATAATAATTACATATAGTTTCCAACAAAAGTGTTAAGCAATTGTTATTAAAGAAAACACGGTCGAAGTCCAGACTCACTAATGTATCCTAACAAACTTGATAAGACACACTAATGCAAATTTCTAGTTCTCTAATACAAATGCTCGAATACCAACTGAAATTTCCCGTTCATATTGATTATAAACGTTCCATATTAATTGATTTCATTGCGAGGTTTTGACCTCTATATGAGACGTTTTCCAAAGACTGCATTCGTTTTTAAAAACAAAGCATAACCATTATTTTATCGACAAGGTTAAAAGGACACCACCTAGATTATCAGAAATGATAATCTAAAAAATATCACACTTACACACTACCAATACATATTGGTTTCCAATATTAATATGTTACAACAAAGTAAATTTCGAATGCAGTTTTAAATAATATTATACAAGCATGCTGACTCCAAATCTTGTCCTATATTAGCATGCAACAGCGGAAGCTCTTAATAATCACCTGAGAATAAACATGCTTTAAACGTCAACAAAAATGTTGGTAAGTTATAGGTTTAACCTATATATTTATCAAATCGTAATAATAGACCACAAGATTTCATATTTCAATATACATCCCATACATAGAGATAAAAATCATTCATATGGTGAACACCTGGTAACCTACATTAACAAGATGCATATAAGAATATCCCCATCATTCCGGGACATCCATCGGACATGATATAAAACTCGAAGTACTAAAGCATCCGGTACTTTGGATGGGGTTCCTTAGGCCCAATAGATCTATCTTTAGGATTCGCGTCAATTAGGCGTGCACTAATTCTCAAAATTAGTGATGTTCCCTAATTCTTAGGCTACCAAGCAAAAGGGGCATATTCGGCTTCGATCATTCAACCATAGAAAGTAGTTTCATGTACTTGTGTCTATTTTGTAACCTCTGTGATGGGTTAGGTCAGGCAGGCTAGAACCTAAGATAGAAGGGAAGCCATGTACTTGTGTCTATTTTGTAAAACATTTATAAAGCTACATGTATTCTCATCCCAAAAATATTAGATTTTAAAAGTGGGACTATAACTCACTTTCACAGATTTTTACTTCGTCGGGAAGTAAGACTTGTCCACTGGTCGATTCACGAACCTATAACAAATATGTACATATATATCAAAGTATGTTCAAAATATATTTACAACATTTTTAATGCATTTTAATGTTTTAAATATTTTCAGTCAGCTATCCTCGTTAGTAACCTACAACTAGTTGTCCATAGTTAGATGTACATAAATAAATTGATATATATTATCTTGACCCAATCCACGACCCAGTGTATACACGTCTCAGGCTAGATCACAACTCAAAGTATATATATTTTTGGAATCAACCTCAACCCTGTATAGCTAACTCCAACATTACTGCATATAGAGTGTCTATGGTTGTTCCAAATAATATATATAGATGGGTCGATATGATATGTCAAAATATTTGTATACGTGTCTATGGTATCCCAAGATTACATAATATATTAGAATACATGTATAATACAATATAAGTTAGCTAGGATATGATTTGTATAGAATTGTTACAATATTTCTCGTAGCTACAACAATCAAAAAATATCCAATCTTGTTTTATCCATAACTTCTTCGTTTTAAATCTGTTTTGAGTGAATCAAATTGCTATGGTTTCATATTGAACTATATTTTATGAATCTAAACAGAAAAAGTATAGGTTTATAGTCAGAAATATAAGTTACAAGTCTTTTTTGTAAGAGGTAGTCATTTCAGTCGAAAGAACGACGTCTTGATGACCATTTTAAAAAAACATACTTCCACTTTGAGTTTAACCATGATTTTTGGATATAGTTTCATGTTCATAAGAAAAATCATTTTCCCAGAAGAACAACTTTTAAATCAAAGTTTTTCATAGTTTTTAATTATCAAACCCAAAACAGCCCGCGGTGTTACTACGACGGCGTATGTCCGGTTTTACGGTGTTTTTCCTGTTTTCAGGTTTTAAATCATTAATTTAGAATATAATATAGATATAGAAGTGTGTTTAGTTGATTTTAAAATTCAAGTTAGAAGGATTAACTTTTATTTGCGAACAAGTTTAGAATTAACTAAACTATGTTCTAGTGATTTCAAGTTTAAATCTTCGAATAAGGTAGTTATATATATATGAATTAAATGATGTTATGAACATCATTACTACCTCAGGTTTTGTGGATAAACCTACTGGAAATGAGAAAAATAGATCTAGCTTCAAAGGATCCTTGGATGGCTTGAAAGTTCTTGAAGCAAAATCATGACACGAAAACAAGTTCAAGTTAGATTTCCACTCGAAATAAGATTGTTATAGTTATAGAAATTGAATCAAAGTTTGAATATGAGTATTACCTTGTATTAGAAAGATATATTACTGTAAATAAGAAATATTTCTTGAAGTTGGATGATCAATTTACAAGATTGGAAGTAAGCTAGCAAACTTGGAAGTATTCTTGATTTTATGAAACTAGAACTTATAGAATTTATGAAGAACACTTAGAACTTGAAGATAGAACTTGAGAGAGATCAATTAGATGAAGAAAATTGAAGAATGAAAGTATTTTTCGGTGTTATTGGTCGTTGGTATATGGATTAGATATAAAGGATGTGTAATTTTGTTTACATGTAAATAAGTCATGAATGATTACTAATATTTTTGTAATTTTATGAGATATTTCATGCTAGTTGCCAAATGATGGTTCCCACATGTGTTAGGTGACTCACATGGGCTGCTAAGAGCTAATCATTGGAGTGTATATACCAATAGTACATACATCTAAAAGCTGTGTATTGTACAAGTACGAATACGGGTGCATACGAGTAGAATTGTTGATGAAACTGAATGAGGATGTAATTGTAAGCATTTTTGTTAAGTAGAAGTATTTTGATAAGTGTATTGAAGTCTTTCAAAAGTGTATGAATACATATTAAAACACTACATGTATATACATTTTAACTGAGTCTTTAAGTCATCGTTAGTTGCTACATGTAAATGTTGTTTTGAAACCTTTAGGTTAACGATCTTGTTAAATATTGTTAACCCATTGTTTATTATATCTAAAGAGATGTTAAATTATTACATTATCATGATATTATGATATATTAATATATCTTAGTATGATATATATACAGTTAAATGTTGTTACAACGATAATCGTTACATATATGTCTCGTTTTGAAATCATTAAGTTAGTAGTCTTGTTTTTACATATGTAGTTCATTGTTAATACACTTAATGACATGTTTACTTATCATTTATCATGATTAAACATAGTGTATCAATATCTTAATATGATTCATATGTATTTAGTAAGACGTTGTTATAACGATAATCGTTATATATATCGTTTCGAGTTTCTTAATTCAATAAACTCAATTTTATGTATATAACACATTGCTAAAATACTTAATGAGATACTTACTTATCATAATATCATGTTAACTATATATAATCATATATATGTCATCATATAGTTTTTACAAGTTTTAACGTTCGTGAATCACCGGTCAACTTGGGTGGTCAATTGTCTATATGAAACCTATTTAAATTAATCAAGTCTTAACAAGTTTGATTGGTTAACATGTTGAAAACACTTAATCATGTAAATAGCAATTTCATTTAATATATATAAACATGGAAAAGTTTGGGTCACTACAAGTTATGTAACATGGTTCATGATGAGGGTATGATCTGTGAATCAACACGTTCTATTAGAAACTCAGCATGACTTACTATAATATAATCACGTTGATCAAGTGTCATTATATTATACTAACTCATGCTTCAGTTTCCAACATTACTTCAAAACATTCATAATTTAAACTCGAAGGTTTACAGAATATAGAAACTAAACAGTTTCCTTTATGATGTAATACAGGTAACACGAAGAGATAAATGATTTCAGATAATAATAGTTATGAAAATATCTTCAGAAATATCGAGGATATTTATAATGAAATATATAATGATATCTTAGAAAATCTAAGATCAGGGGATGATGAAGAATATTGTCCACAAGGGTTTAGAGTAAGGAGCAAGGTATTTGCTAAAAACTTTAGCAGACACTGAATCATTTGGATTCTTTGAAGGTAGATTTAGTCTTTTTGATTTATCCACAGCCTCCTTCATAGTTTGCTTAATCCGTTTTCCAGTTCCAAACCTTTCTTCTGAGTTTTGCCAATACACTACTCTTTATCATCAAACTTCCAACTGTTAAGGTCGTTTACAATTTTTGCTGCTTCATCAGCCTTTTCAAAATTCAGAGTATTGATTCGTAGACTGGGTGCTTTTCAGAATTTCAGAATTGAAGATCATAATTGTAGGAGATAAATGTTATATGTATACATATATCTGTTGATGTAGAAATGCTGCGAGATTCGAAATACTGATTGCTAATTCCAAGTATTTGTTATGGCAATTATTGTTACAAGATGTAGATGAGTACATGATAGGGTTTCAATGAATATAATGATTTTTTGGAAAGTCAAAGATCAATGAAGTTGTTGGTAAGTTTACTGCTAATGTGGTGGGATATAAACGGTTCCCCAGTAACGATGGCGAAAGGGCAACGTATATATCGAGGTTATAATAAGACTGTTTCAACTGAAAAGTCCAAGTTGACTTGCTGGAGCTGTGACATAATTTGCTACTTTGAAAAGGGATCGCAAGTTATTTTTGGTAATAAATGCCAAAGGATCTGACGCAGAAATGTGTTAAACTTTTACTTAGGTTCCAAGTGTCCTCCAGGTGCATATATTCTTCGTATGTATCATGTGATTGGTTTATCCTCTCGATTGTTCCTTAGTTGAATTGTTTTCAAGAATTTTGATGGGTTTGAACGCAGGTTGTCGTCATCAATATCCGTATGATGCAATCGTCGTGAATCTTGAATGATTCGAATATCTTTCTGTGTTTTTATGAATAAAAGTGATGTTCTAGTATAGTTTGGATTCAAAATATAGTTTGAAAGATGTAGGAATCTAAGAATGTGTCTTCTGTTAGAACTTGACGTGAATTTTGATGTGTCAAAATCAAAATATGTAATTAAATTTGAATGAGAATGGTTATCCTGCTTTTTATGAAAAATGTATATCGCTGTATAAGTAGTGTGTATAGTTAATGATTATTGAATCAGAATCGAAGAATGTATAGTGTAACATAGTAATTGTGAATTTATATATCTTTCGGGTATTACATACCCGTTAAAAGTTTCACAAGTAATATTTTGTACAAGAGAATTTTTATTACAGTCTTTATGAAAATATATGTATGTATATTTTTTGCAGATGTAATACAGATTTAATGAGTTAATATTAAATTAAACTCATTTAATTTACAGTTGGAATTATTATTGAGAAGTCCCTAAAACTTTAGAAATTATGTAGCCTTCGCTGTGTATTTCTTCCACTTGAATGAAATTATGAATATTATTCATCTATTGATATTTCTTTGATGAATGATGTTGATGTTCATGGAATTCTTGTGAACTTCGCAAGACACGAATGATGATTTCTAGAGATTTTTGAGTATATCGAAAATGAAAGTGTAAACTCAAACTTGTATTTGAGTAATTCTCTTGGGTTATTATGAAATGGAATCTATTAAGTTGAAGCAGAGATTATAGTTAACGATTGTTAAATCGTTAATGAAGGATGTACATCATAGCGTATTAGTAACATGAATTAACCGAGTAGTATCTACCAGTTAAGATTCACACGTAATAGCTTAGTACAAAAAGATTTATTATGGTTTCAAAATTTATATATATATAAGATATACATATAAATTCTTCAGAGGGAATGAGTTAATACTTCATAACTCGTTGATACAATATACTCGTTGTTGATCAGTGATGATGTTCGCGGTGATTATCGATCTGGCAGAGCTTGTGATATGGTAGGTGCTGCTGGTGCTGACGATGCTGACGGTTCTGTTGATGTTGCTGGTATAACAAGTCTAGCTTGTAAATCGTGTACCATTCCGGTCAGGGTTTCATTTCATCATTTCTATTCACCCACTCATCTGGTTTACAATTAGAACTAGAATAAATAATCTCTAAAACTTTTAGAAATCACATATTCTCTGCAGAATATTTCTTCGATGAAGTTATAAATCAATACTTCATCGTTTGTTGTTGTTGGTATTCCTTGGTACCTACAGTGCGTATGACGTTGATGCTCAAGGTACAAATTGTGACGTTTGTAGTAACCCAAACTTTTCCATGTTTTTATATATATTAATTGAGATTGATATTTACATGATTAAATGTTTCCAACTTGTTAAGTAATCAAACTTGTTAAGGCTTGATTAATTAAAATATGTTTCATATAGACAATTGACCACCCAAGTTGACCGGTGATTCACGAACGTTAAAACTTGTAAAAACTATATGATGACATATATATGGATATATATATAGTTAACATGATATTATGATAAGTAGACATATCATTAAATATATTAACAATGAACTACATATGTAAAAACAAGACTACTAACTTAATGATTTTTAAACGAGACATATATGTAACGATTATCGTTGTAAAGACATTTAATGTATATATATCATATTAAGAGATATTCATACATGATAATATCATGATAATATAATAATTTAAAATCTCATTTGACATTATAAACATTGGGTTAACAACATTTAACAAGATCGTTAACCTAAAGGTTTCAAAACAACACTTACATGTAACGACTAACGATGACTTAACGACTCAGTTAAAATGTATATACATGTAGTGTTTTAATATGTATTTATACACTTTTTAAAGACTTCAATACACTTATCAAAATACTTCTACTTAACAAAAATGCTTACAATTACATCCTCGTTCAGTTTCATCAACAATTCTACTCGTATGCACCCGTATTCGTACTCGTACAATACACAGCTTTTAGATGTATGTACTATTGGTATATACACTCCAATGATCAGCTCTTAGCAGCCCATATGAGTCACCTAACACATGTGGGAACCATTATTTGGCAACTAGCATGAAATATCTCATAAAATTACAAAAATATGAGTAATCATTCATGACTTATTTACATGAAAACAAAATTACATATCCTTTATATCTAATCCATACACCAACGACCAAAAACACCTACAAACACTTTCATTCTTCAATTTTCTTCATCTAATTGATCTCTCTCAAGTTCTATCTTCAAGTTCTAAGTGTTCTTCATAAATTCCAAAAGTTCTAGTTTCATAAAATCAAGAATAATTCCAAGATTGCAAGTTTACTTCCAAGTTTTCTAAATCCATTCCAAGTAATCATCCAAGATCAAGAAACCTTTGTTACTTACAGTAGGTTATCTTTCTAATACAAGGTAATAATCATATTCAAACTTTAATTCAATTTCTATAACTATAACAATCTTATTTCGAGTGGAAATCTTACTTGAAATTGTTTTCGTGTCATGATTCTGCTTCAAGAACTTTCAAGCCATCCAAGGATCCTTTGAAGCTAGATCCATTTTTCTTATTTTCAGTAGATTTATCCAAGGAACTTGAGGTAGTAATGATGTTCATAACATCATTCGATTCATACATAAAAAGCTGTCTTATTCAACGTTATAAACTTGTAATCACTAGAACATAGTTTAGTTAATTCTAAACTTGTTCGCAAATAAAGTTAATCCTTCTAACTAGACTTTTAAAATTAACTAAACACATGTTCTATATCTATATGATATGCTAACTTAATGATTTAAAACCCGGAAACACGATAAACACCATAAAACTGGATATACGCCGTCGTAGTAAAACTGGGGGCTGTTTTGGTTGGGATAATTAAAAGCTAAGAAGAACTTTGATTTAAAAGCTATACTTCTGGAAAAATGATTTTTCTTATGAACATGAAACTATATCCAAAAATCATGGTTAAACTCAAAGTGAAAGTATGTTTTTCAAAATGGTCATCAAGATGTCGTTCTTTCGACAGAAATGACTACCTCTTTCAAAAAAGACTTGTAACTTGTATTTCTGACAATAAACTTATACTTTTTCTATTTAGATTCATAAAGTTAAGTTCAATACGAAACCGTGGCCACTGGAATCACTCAAAACGGATTAGAAATGAAGAAATGGCGAGTAAAACAAGATTGATAAAAACTACTCATTTTACCTACGTGAAAGTTAGTAATAAATCTATTCCAACCATAACCTAATCAACTTATATTGTATATTATGTAATCTTGAGATACCATAGACACGTATACAATGTTTCGACCTATCATGTCGACCCATCTATATATATATATATTGCGGAACAACCATAGACACTCTATATGTGAATGTTGGAGTTAGCTATACAGGGTTGAGGTTGATTCCAAAATATATATATAGTTTGAGTTGTGATCAATACTGAGATACGTATACACTGGGTCGTGGATTGATTCAAGATAATATTTATCGATATATTTCTGTACATCTAACTATGGACAACTAGTTGTTGGTTACTAACGAGGACAGCTGACTTAATAAACTTAAAACATCAAAATGTATTAAAAGTATTGTAAATATATTTTGAATATACTTTGATATATATGTATATATTGTTATAGGTTCGTGAATCAACCAGTGGCCAAGTCTTACTTCCCGACGAAGTAAAAATCTGTGAAAGTGAGTTATAGTCCCACTTTTAAAATCTAATATTTTTGGGATGAGAATACATGCAGGTTTTATAAATGATTTACAAAATAGACACAAGTACGTGAAACTATATTCTATGGTTGAATTATCGAAATCGAATATGCCCCTTTTTATTAAGTCTGGTAATCTAAGAATTAGGGAACAGACACCCTAATTGACGCGAATCCTAAAGATGGATCTATTGGGCCTAACAAACCCCATCCAAAGTACCGGATGCTTTAGTACTTCGAAATTTATATCATATCCGAAGGGTGTCCCGGAATGATGGGGATATTCATATATATATGCATCTTGTTAATGTTGGTTACCAGGTGTTCACCATATGAATGATTTTTATCTCTATGTATGGGATGCGTATTGAAATATGAAATCTTGTGGTCTATTATTATGATTTGATATATATAGGTTAAACCTATAACTCACCAACATTTTTGTTGACGTTTTAAGCATGTTTATTCTCAGCTGATTATTAAGAGCTTCCGCTGTCGCATACTTAAATAAGGACGAGATTTGGAGTCCATGCTTGTATGATATTGTGTAAAAACTGCATTCAAGAAACTTATTTTGTTGTAACATATTTGTATTGTAAACCATTATGTAATGGTTGTGTGTAAACAGGATATTTTAGATTATCATTATTTGATAATCTACGTAAAGCTTTTTAAACCTTTATTGATGAAATAAAGGTTATGGTTTGTTTTAAAATGAATGCAGTCTTTGAAAAAACGTCTCATATAGAGGTCAAAACCTCGCAACGAAATCAATTAATATGGAACGTTTTTAATCAATAAGAACGGGACATTTCAGTTGGTATCAGAGCGTTGGTCTTAGAGATCCAGAATTTTGCATTAGTGTGTCTTATCGAGTTTGTTAGGATGCATTAGTGAGTCTGGACTTCGACCGTGTTTACTTGAAAAATGATTGCTTAACAAATTTTGTTGGAAACTATATATTTTTAACATGTGAATATTATGTGATATATTAATCTCTTAACGCGTTTGATATTATGTGATAGATGTCTACCTCTAGAACAAGTCCCATTGACTCACTTAATAATAATGAAGAGTCAAATGTAAATTGAAATGATTCGTGGACTGATTCACAAGTTCCCGAAGAGGAACCGGAAGAAGAGTCGGAACCGGAAGAAGAATCAGAACCGGAAGAGGAGGAACCGGAGGAGGAAATAGAACCGGTGGGGAAATAATAAAACGGTTAAGTAAAAGAAAATCCTCAACCAACCGACCAAGGTTAATTATGGTCAATGGTGTTTCCGCCAAGGAAGCAAAATATTGAGAGGATTACCAATTCTCAGATGAATCGGATTCCGACGAGAATTCCGATGATGTTATAGAAATTACCCCAACTGAATTTAAAATGGCAAAAGAAAATAATAAGGGAAAGGGCATAAAAATAGAGAAATCTAATTCCAACCCCGATGAACTTTATATGTATCGTCAACCCCCGAAGCCCTTAAGTTGTTACAATGACCCGGGAACCTCTAAACCACCAGGTTTTTCTAAACCAATGTGGAAAACGACGGCTCGTATTAGGGGAACATCATATATCCCTAGAAACTTGGCAAAACGAACCAAAACCGAAGAAGAAGAAAAAGCGAGTCGGAATAAAATAGTTGTATTCGTGTGGTGTAATATATGTAATATAGTGTGCTTATGCTTTATGATATATGTAAAAATTGCTTGTATTAATAAGTAATTTTTTTTATGAATCTAACTCTTGTCTATTTTACAGTTTAAAAACACAAAATGGATAGACAACCCAATATTTTAAGAGACCTACCCGGAGACATGATTGATGAAATATTGTCTAGAGTCGGTCAGAATTCCTCGGCACAACTATTTAAGGCGAAATCAGTTTGTAAGACATTCGAAGAACGTTCCAAGAATGTCTTGGTTTATAAGAGACTTTCATTTGAAAGATGGGGGATATCACATTGGGAAACCCATAAGTTACGATGTGTTTACTTTGACGCATATATTGCGGGGAACCCAAATGTTATTTTACGCAACGGGTTAAGAAATTATTTTGACTCAATGTATCCGAATATAGGACTTCATGATTTAGAAAAAGAGGCTAACATGCAACATAAAGAAGCATGCTATGCTTACGGGTTAGTAATGTTCGCTTCTCACCAAAGTGAGAACAAGAACATCGGGCTACAACTATTAAACAAAACGTTCCCACAAGTGACGAAGTCGGTAATTGGGGTAAGAAATGAGGTTTTTAGATTGTTATGGGACTGTTGGACATTATGTAACCCTCGTCCCTTTGACGACGTTACAACACGCTGTCTTATCAACGGCCATAACGGTTATGTTCCACAAGACAAAGGATGGGAAGTAATCCGAGTAAAAATAGAATGCATGACTTGTTTCTGGACGTATGAATTACGTGTCTTTATTGCCTTTGCTGAACGTCTTGTGTACTAGCTAGAATTATCTTCACAACCATCTTGTATCAAATTTATTGTGTGCTATATTTCATGCTATATGTAAAATAAGCGGTATTGTAAGTTTGTAAAATATTGTGTAAAAGTTTGAACGCGAAATATTATTATAATCAGTTTTTCATATAGAATTGTAGTAGTTGAATTGTATATTAGCTACTAAGTATGAACTTAACGGGTAGGTACTACCCGAATTTAAACTTATAAAACGCTAATATGAAGAAAAAGCTTTTATAAATGAGTTCATATTATGCTACGAAATACTATTAACTACTCTTAATATTCTATATGATTAACTTGTTCCATTTGACTATTTTGAAGGAAATGGCACCGACTACTCGACACACCGTGAATATGAATGAAGAGGAATTCCGTACTTTTCTAGCTTCAAACATAGCCGCAGTACAGGCTGCGCTACATACCAACAATAACCTTGGATCTAGCAGTACAGGAAATCGTGTAGGATGCACCTATAAAGAATTCACTGCCTGCAAACCTTTGGAATTTGATGAAACCGAAGGACCGATCGGATTGAAATGGTGGACCGAGAAGGTCGAATCGGTGTTTGCCATAAGTAAGTGTACTGAAGAGGACAAAGTGAAGTACGCTACGCATACCTTCACAGGTTCTGCGTTAACATGGTGGAATACCTATCTAGAGCAAGTGGGACAAGATGATGCGTACGCACTACCGTAGTCAGCATTCAAGCACTTGATGAACGAGTAGTACCGTCCCAGAACCGAGGTCAATAAGCTCAAGACAAAACTTAGAGGATTACGAACCCAAGGATTTGATATTACCACGTACGAAAGACGATTCACAGAATTGTGCCTATTGTGTCCGGGAGCGTTCGAAGATGAGGAAGAGAAGATCGACGCGTTTGTGAAAGGATTGCCGGAAAGAATCCAAGAAGATATAAGTTCACACGAGCCCGCCTCCATACAACAGGCATGTAGAATGGCTCACAAACTAGTGAACCAGATTGAGGAAAGAATTAAAGAACAGACGGCTGAAGAGGCCAATGTGAAGCAAGTCAAAAGAAAGTGGGAGGAAAACGGTGATAAGAATCACCAATACAACAACAACAGAAATTACAATAATAATCGCAACAATTATCCCAACAATCGCAACATCAATCGCAACTACAACAAACGGCCCAACAACAATAACAACAACAACAACAACAACAACAACAACAACAACAACAAAAACAACAACAACAACAACAACAACAACAACAACAACAACAACAACAACAACAACAACTACAACAATCATCCCAACAACAATAACAACCGCAACAACAACAACAATCAGAAGCAGCTATGCCAAAGGTGTGAAAAGTATCACTCGGGGTTCTGCACCAAATTTTGCAACAAGTGTAAAAGAAATGGTCATAGCGCGGCGAAGTGTGAGGTCTACGGACCAGGGGTTAATAGAACGAAAGGAACAAATGGTGTCGGAACGAGCAATGGCGGAGCAAGTAGTGTCGGAGCAAGTTATGCCAATGTAGTTTGTTATAAATGTGGAAAATCGGGCCACATTATTAGAAATTGCCCGAACCAGGAGAACACGAATGGACAAGGCCGCGAAAGAGTTTTCAATATTAATGCGGCAGAGGCACAGGAAGACCCGGAGCTTGTTAAGGGTACGTTTCTTATTGACAATAAATCTGCTTACGTTTTATTTGATTCGGGTGCGGATAGAAGCTATATGAGTAGAGATTTTTGTGCTAAATTAAGTTGTCCATTGACGCCTTTGGATAGTAAATTTTTACTCGAATTAGCAAATGGTAAATTAATTTCAGCAGATAATATATGTCGGAATCGAGAAATTAAACTGGTTAGCGAAACATTTAAGATTGATTTGATACCAGAAGAGTTAGGGAGTTTTGATGTGATAATCGGTATGGACTGGTTGAAAGAAGTGAAAGCAGAGATCGTTTGTTACAAAAATACAATTCGCATTATACGAGAAAAAGGAAAACCCTTAATGGTGTACGGAGAAAAGGGCAACACGAAGCTACATCTTATTAGTAATTTGAAGGCACAAAAACTAATAAGAAAAGGTTGCTATGCTATTCTAGCACACGTCGAGAAAGTACAAACTGAAGAAAAGAGCATCAATGATGTTCTCATTGCAAAAGAATTTCCCGATGTATTTCCGAAAGAATTACCGGGATTACCCCCACATCGATCCGTTGAATTTCAAATAGATCTTGTACCAGGAGCTGCACCAATAGCTCGTGCTCCTTACAGACTCGCACCCAGCGAGATTAAAGAACTGCAAAGCCAATTACAAGAAGTTTTAGAGTGTGGTTTCATTCGACCAAGCACATCACCGTGGGGAGCTCCTGTTTTGTTTGTCAAGAAGAAAGATGGTACATTCAGGTTGTGTATCGACTACCGAGAGTTGAACAAACTTACCATCAAGAACCGCTACCCACTACCGAGAATCGACAACTTATTTGATCAACTACAAGGCTCGTCTGTTTATTCAAAGATTGACTTACGTTCCGGGTATCATCAAATGCGGGTGAAAGAAGATGATATTCCAAAGACTGTTTTCAGAAGACGTTACGGTCATTACGAGTTTATGGTCATGCCGTTTGGTTTAACTAATGCACCAGCTGTGTTCATGGACCTTATGAACCGAGTGTGTGGACCATACCTTGACAAGTTTGTCATTGTTTTCATTGATGACATACTTATTTACTCAAAGAATGACCAAGAACACGGTGAACATTTGAGAAAGGTGTTAGAAGTATTGAGGAAGGAAGAATTGTACGCTAAGTTTTCAAAGTGTGCATTTTGGTTGGAAGAAGTTCAATTCCTCGGTCACATAGTGAACAAAGAAGGTATTAAGGTGGATCCGGTAAAGATAGAAACTGTTGAAAAGTGGGAAACCCCGAAAACTCCGAAACACATACGCCAGTTTTTAGGACTAGCCGGTTACTACAGAAGGTTCGTCCAAGACTTTTCCAGAATAGAAAAACCCTTGACTGCATTAACGCATAAAGGGAAGAAATTTGAATGGAATGATGAACAAGAGAAAGCGTTTCAGTTATTGAAGAAAAAGCTAACTACGGCACCTATATTGTCATTGCCTGAAGGGAATGATGATTTTGTGATTTATTGTGACGCATCAAAGCAAGGTCTCGGTTGTGTATTAATGCAATGAACGAAGGTGATTGCTTATGCGTCTAGACAATTGAAGATTCACGAACAAAATTATACGACGCATGATTTGGAATTAGGCGCGGTTGTTTTTGCATTAAAGACTTGGAGGCACTACTTATATGGGGTCAAAAGTATTATATATACCGACCACAAAAGTCTTCAACACATATTTAATCAGAAACAACTGAATATGAGGCAGCGTAGGTGGATTGAATTGTTGAATGATTACGACTTTGAGATTCGTTACCACCCAGGGAAGGCAAATGTGGTAGCCGATGCCTTGAGCAGGAAGGACAGAGAACCCATTCGAGTAAAATCTATGAATATAATGATTCATAATAACCTTACTACTCAAATAAAGGAGGCTCAACAAGGAGTTTTAAAAGAGGGAAATTTAAAGGATGAAATACCCAAAGGATCGGAGAAGCATCTTAATATTCGGGAAGACGGAACCCGGTATAGGGCTGAAAGGATTTGGGTACCAAAATTTGGAGATATGAGAGAAATGGTACTTAGAGAAGCTCATAAAACCAGATACTCAATACATCCTGGAACGGGGAAGATGTACAAGGATCTCAAGAAACATTTTTGGTGGCCGGGTATGAAAGCCGATGTTGCTAAATACGTAGGAGAATGTTTGACGTGTTCTAAGGTCAAAGCTGAGTGTCAAAAACCATCAGGTCTACTTCAACAACCTGAAATCCCAGAATGGAAATGGGAAAACATTACCATGGATTTCATCACTAAATTGCCAAGGACTGCAAGTGGTTTTGATACTATTTGGGTAATAGTTGATCGTCTCACCAAATCAGCACACTTCCTGCCAATAAAAGAAGATGACAAGATGGAGAAATCAGCACACTGTATTTAAAGGAAGTCATCTCCAGACATGGAATACCAATATCTATTATCTCTGATAGGGATGGCAGATTTATTTCAAGATTCTGGCAGACATTACAGCAAGCATTAGGAACTCGTCTAGACATGAGTACTGCCTATCATCCACAAACTGATGGGCAGAGCGAAAGGACAATACACACGCTTGAAGACATGCTACGAGCATGTGTTATTGATTTCGGAAACAGTTGGGATCGACATCTACCATTAGCTGAATTTTCCTACAACAACGACTACCATTCAAGCATTGAGATGGCACCGTTTGAAGCACTTTATGGTAGAAAGTGCAGGTCTCCGATTTGTTGGAGTGAAGTGGGGGATAGACAGATTACGGGTCCGGAGATTATACAAGAAACTATCGAGAAGATCATCCAAATTCAACAACGGTTGAAAACCGCCCAAAGTCGACAAAAGAGCTACGCTGACATTAAAAGAAAAGATATAGAATTTGAAATTGGAGAGATGTTCATGCTTAAAGTTGCACCTTGGAAAGGCGTTGTTCGATTTGGTAAACGAGGGAAATTAAATCCAAGGTATATTGGACCATTCAAGATTATTGATCGTGTCGGACCAGTAGCTTACCGACTTGAGTTACCTCAACAACTCGCGGCTGTACATAACACTTTCCACGTCTTGAAATTTGAAGAAATGTTTTGCTAAAGAAGATCTCACTATTCTGTTAGATGAAATCCAAATCAACGAAAAACTTCAATTCATCGAAGAACCCGTCGAAATAATGGATCGTGAGGTTAAAAGACTTAAGCAAAACAAGATACCAATTGTTAAGGTTCGATGGAATGCTCGTAGAGGACCCGAGTTCTCCTGGGAGCGTGAAGATCATATGAAGAAGAAATACCCGCATTTATTTCCAGAAGATACGTCAACACCTCCAACTGCTTAAAATTTCGGAACGAAATTTATTTAACGGGTAGGTACTGTAGTGACCCGAACTTTTCCATGTTTATATATATATTAATTGAGATTGATATTTACATGATTAAATGTTTCCAACTTGTTAAGTAATCAAACTTGTTAAGGCTTGATTAATTGAAATATGTTTCATATAGACAATTGACCACCCAAGTTGACCGGTGATTCACGAACGTTAAAACTTGTAAAAACTATATGATAACATATATATGGATATATATATAGTTAACATGATATTATGATAAGTAAACATATCATTAAGTATATTAACAATGAACTACATATGTAAAAACAAGACTACTAACTTAATGATTTTTAAACGAGACATATATGTAACGATTATCGTTGTAAAGACATTTAATGTATATATATATCATATTAAGAGATATTCATACATGATAATATCATGATAATATAATAATTTAAAATCTCATTTGACATTATAAACATTGGGTTAACAACATTTAACAAGATCGTTAACCTAAAGGTTTCAAAACAACACTTACATGTAACGACTAACGATGACTTAACGACTCAGTTAAAATGTATATACATGTAGTGTTTTAATATGTATTTATACACTTTTGAAAGACTTAAATACACTTATCAAAATACTTCTACTTAACAAAAATGCTTACAATTACATCCTCGTTCAGTTTCATCAACAATTCTACTCGTATGCACCCGTATTCGTACTCGTACAATACACAGCTTTTAGATGTATGTACTATTGGTATATACACTCCAATGATCAGCTCTTAGCAGCCCATATGAGTCACCTAACACATGTGGGAACCATCATTTGGCAACTAGCATGAAATATCTCATAAAATTACAAAAATATGAGTAATCATTCATGACTTATTTACATGAAAACAAAATTACATATCCTTTATATCTAATCCAAACACCAACGACCAAAAACACCTACAAACACTTTCATTCTTCAATTTTCTTCATCTAATTGATCTCTCTCAAGTTCTATCTTCAAGTTCTAAGTGTTCTTCATAAATTCCAAAAGTTCTAGTTTCATAAAATCAAGAATACTTCCAAGATTGCAAGTTTACTTCCAAGTTTTCTAAATCCATTCCAAGTAATCATCCAAGATCAAGAAACCTTTGTTACTTACAGTAGGTTACCTTTCTAATACAAGGTAATAATCATATTCAAACTTTAATTCAATTTCTATAACTATAACAATCTTATTTCGAGTGGAAATCTTACTTGAAATTGTTTTCGTGTCATGATTCTGCTTCAAGAACTTTCAAGCCATCCAAGGATCCTTTGAAGCTAGATCCATTTTTCTCATTTTCAGTAGGTTTATCCAAGGAACTTGAGGTAGTAATGATGTTCATAACATCATTCGATTCATACATAAAAAGCTGTCTTATTCAACGTTATAAACTTGTAATCACTAGAACATAGTTTAGTTAATTCTAAACTTGTTCGCAAATAAAGTTAATCCTTCTAACTAGACTTTTAAAATCAACTAAACACATGTTCTATATCTATATGATATGCTAACTTAATGATTTAAAACCCGGAAACACGATAAACACCATAAAACTGGATATACGCCGTCGTAGTAAAACCGGGGGCTGTTTTGGTTGGGATAATTAAAAGCTAAGAAGAACTTTGATTTAAAAGCTATACTTCTGGAAAAATGATTTTTCTTATGAACATGAAACTATATCCAAAAATCATGGTTAAACTCAAAGTCAAAGTATGTTTTTCAAAATGGTCATCAAGATGTCGTTCTTTCGACGGAAATGACTACCTCTTTCAAAAAAGACTTGTAACTTGTATTTCTGACAATAAACTTATACTTTTTATATTTAGATTCATAAAGTTAAGTTTAATACGAAACCGTGGCCACTGGAATCACTCAAAACGGATTAGAAATGAAGAAATGGCGAGTAAAACAAGATTGATAAAAACTACTCATTTTACCTACGTGAAAGTTAGTAATAAATCTATTCCAACCATAACCTAATCAACTTATATTGTATATTATGTAATCTTGAGATACCATAGACACGTATACAATGTTTCGACCTATCATGTCGACCCATCTATATATATATATTGCGGAACAACCATAGACACTCTATATGTGAATGTTGGAGTTAGCTATACAGGGTTGAGGTTGATTCCAAAATATATATATAGTTTGAGTTGTGATCAATACTGAGATACGTATACACTGGGTCGTGGATTGATTCAAGATAATATTTATCGATATATTTCTGTACATCTAACTATGGATAACTAGTTGTAGGTTACTAACGAGGACAGCTGACTTAATAAACTTAAAACATCAAAATGTATTAAAAGTATTGTAAATATATTTTGAATATACTTTGATATATATGTATATATTGTTATAGGTTCGTGAATCAACCAGTGGCCAAGTCTTACTTCCCGACGAAGTAAAAATCTGTGAAAGTGAGTTATAGTCCCACTTTTAAAATCTAATATTTTTGGGATGAGAATACATGCAGGTTTTATAAATGATTTACAAAATAGACACAAGTACGTGAAACTACATTCTATGGTTGAATTATCGAAATCGAATATGCCCCTTTTTATTAAGTCTGGTAATCTAAGAATTAGGGAACAGACACCCTAATTGACGCGAATCCTAAAGATAGATCTATTGGGCCTAACAAACTCCATCCAAAGTACCGGATGCTTTAGTACTTCGAAATTTATATCATATCCGAAGGGTGTCCCGGAATGATGGGGATATTCTTATATATGCATCTTGTTAATGTCGGTTACCAGGTGTTCACCATATGAATGATTTTTATCTCTATGTATGGGATGCGTATTGAAATATGAAATCTTGTGGTCTATTATTATGATTTGATATATATAGGTTAAACGTATAACTCACCAACATTTTTGTTGACGTTTTAAGCATGTTTATTCTCAGGTGATTATTAAGAGCTTCCGCTATTGCATACTTAAATAAGGACGAGATTTGGAGTCCATGCTTGTATGATATTGTGTAAAAACTGCATTCAAGAAACTTATTTTGTTGTAACATATTTGTATTGTAAACCATTATGTAATGGTTGTGTGTAAACAGGATATTTTAGATTATCATTATTTGATAATCTACGTAAAGCTTTTTAAACCTTTATTGATGAAATAAAGGTTATGGTTTGTTTTAAAATGAATGCAGTCTTTGAAAAACGTCTCATATAGAGGTCAAAACCTCGCAACGAAATCAATTAATATGGAACGTTTTTAATCAATAAGAACGGGACATTTCAACGTTGAGGTGTGGGATGCAAAAGTTGTTGTTGGTGATGGTAATGGTACTGTTGGTGTTGATGATGGTGGTACTGTTGATGCCGGTAATGCTGCTGGTGCTTGTAACCTTTGCACCATATTCTCCAAAGCAACTACCCGAGCGTGAAGCTCGTTGACTTCTTTTATTACACCGGGATGATTGTCGGTTCGGACGAGTGGATGAATAAGATCTAGAATTTGAGATAGTATATAATCATGACGAGATACTCGGAAAATGAGAGAGAAAATAGTGTTTCAGACAGGTTCACCGGTAAGTGCTTCAGGTTCTTCGCCAAGAGGGAAATGTGGTGGATGGAAGGGATCACCTTCTTCTTGTCTCCAATGATTAAGTAGACTACGAACTCATCCCTAATTCATCCAGAATAGATGATGGCTAATTAGTTGATCCATTCCGGTCACACTGCTTTCGGAGCTCGAGTGAAACTCCATATCGGTATTCGAGGGACTAGAACTAGTGGCGAGTTCCATTTCGTAGATTGCGGAGGAATTTACGGAATATGTCAGGCAAAGTTTACAGTAACAGATACGCTAAGATATGAATTAGTAGATACGCTAAGATATGAATTTTGTCTATACACTATTAATGAAATCAATGCAGTAAGATGTGTCTAGACTTAAAATGATAAGCAGGTAATTACCAATAAAAATGATAAGCAAAACTTTTGACATGCAGACACCGTCGAAGTCCAGACTCATTAATGCATCTTAATATCTATCAGTTAGACACACTAATGCAAGACCTGGTTCGCTAAGACCACCGCTATGATACCACATGAGACGACCCCTCCTAATCCATCAGAACGAATATAATAACATATGGTTACATTACGAGGCATTTGACCTCTATATGATACATTTTACAAACATTGCATTCGTTTTTAAAAGACAAACTTTCATTACAGCAAAAGTTGACAGACATGCATACCATTTCATAATATAACCAAACTATAAATGACTTAATCTATCATTTACTTAATAATAATCTTTATTGAACTCAACGACTTGAATGCAACGTCTTTTGAAATATGCCATGAATGACTACAAGTAATATCTTTAACATGAGCAAATGCACAGCGGAAGATTTCTTTAATACCTGAGAATAAACATGCTTACAAGTGTCAACCATAAGGTTGGTGAGTTCATTAGTTTATCATAATCAATCATTTCCATAATTTTA